>NW_017280322.1:2293063-2418344 GCF_001594065.2 Cyphomyrmex costatus | reverse complement strand
ACTATAAGAAACGCTACTCAGAACTACTCGGTACTCTCAAAAAATTTTCCGACGTGGGACTTAGAAAAAAATTTGAAGTCAAAATTTTTTGAGAGTACCGAGTAGTTCTGATTGGAGTTCTGTACAGTTCTCGACGAGTTCTGTCGAAAAGTATCAGGGCTCAAAGCGATTGGACCAACGGTTTCCGAGATATACTCTAAAAATTGTTGATCTTCTGACAAATGTCGCTGTATCTTGCAAACCGTTGGTCCAATCGCTTTGAGCCCTGATACTTTTCGACAGAACTCGTCGAGAACTATAAGAAACGCTACTCAGAACTACTCGGTACTCTCAAAAAAATTTTCAAAGATTTCTACTATTTTTTTAAAACTTTATTATTCTTCAAAAATGTTTTTTATGTATCAAAAACTCTAGGTATTCACAAAATACTTCTGTTAAGCTGATCAGAACTATGCGACCTTGAATTTCGTTAAAAAGTTAGCACCCCATTTTTAAAAAATTATTAAGAAATGATTATTAAGCGCATATGTCATTAAAAATCATAGAGAACTCTTCGTATCGTCAAAAAGAAGCAGGAATTATCATCAGAACTATTGTATCTAAAAATTAATTTTTCAAAAATTTTTAATTTTTTTTTAATATTCGAAAATTTTTTTTACATATCAGGAACTCTAGGCAATCGCAAATTGAAGCTATTAAGCCGTTCAGAACTATTCCACCTCGAAATTTGATAAAAAGTTAGCACCCCATTTTTAAAAAATGTAAAAAAAACGTTTATTGAGCGGAGCTCTTGTTTAACTATAGGGAACTCTTCGTCTTGTCAAAAGGAAGTGGGAACTCTAATCAGAACTCCTGAGCATTATAGTTGGGGTGCTAACTTAACATACCCTGACTTTGCATCACCAAAATTTTTATTTTCAATATTGTGTCGTCCGTCGATTGGAATATATGATCGGGGGGGAACATATGCTATAATATCCGCACAATATTTAACGGAAAAGAGAATGCAAATAACCCAGAATAGACATAAATGAAGAGAAATGAAAAAGGTCTATGTCCAGGAGCGGATGAAAGCAGACTAAAGAAGAAGAAGAATAAATAATGATCTGTTACTTGCTTTTCTATAGCATTCTTCACTGTAAACAATCTTAATGCTTGATGAGAATTATGCTGTATCAATCGTATAGCTTCCTGCAATTCTCTCATTTCACGATCTATACCGGTACCAGAAGGTTGTTCCACGTGGCCGTTAATACTTGCTTCATATCTTTGACTTCTTTCTTCCAATACTTCTCCATCCATTTGAGGGCTATCTGCTTTTCTAATTATTGTGATGTGTGTATTTATAATCTATTTAGAATAATAAAAAATTAAAGTTTATAAAAGTAGTATATTGTGTAGATTATAAAAGTAATATATTGTGATCAGTCCATACTTGTTATCTTTTGAAATAAATGGAGGTAGTTGTTTATTATCATGTAATCTGAGTTTGCACATCGTAAATAGTCAAAATTTTAAACATGTCAAGTGAATGCTTTTAGTAGATATTACACAGATCACAAAACAGTAAAATAATTAAACTAGAAATAAATAAGTGATAAAAATTAAAAAGAAACCAGAAAGAAGAGAAAAACTTATTACAGTCTTAAAAAATGTTTATGATTCATTCTAAATAATTACGTTAAATTATTAAAAAAAACAGAAGATATATTTTTACATCTATGAATGAACGTTTTTCAAAATATTGGTGGTGCTTGACCCGTGTGTAAGATATACGCGACGGCATAGAGACAATAAATATCATTCCTGAACCGCAAATGTAAATGTAAATACATATTTATCGTTATCATGAATTTATAAAAATATTTGTATAATATTATTTTAGTAAGTATGCGTCAATGCTGAAATTAATCGGCGTCGCAATTTATGGGGGGACTATATACGCAGTATATAAAATTCACACATAATTATAATAAGCACTGTGATCTAACTTTGACCGTTATAGGCTGTCTTCTTCTTGTTTATCAGATGTACGGTCGTAAAAAGATTTTAATATAATTGTAAGTAAAGTTTTCACATTAAAATATATTTTTCAATAACATGTTTTCTTAAAAACATAAATAAAAATTTTTAGACTAGACTTTTAGACTTTCCAGAATTCACATGCTATATAAAATCAATGAAAAATATTCTTGATTTATGTATAAATGATAGTGAGAGTAGAAAATGTGTGTATATTCAAATTGATACAAGGAGTCACTGTGTATCTGATTAAAATATACATAGCAGTCAAAATTAATTTAAATTAATTTAAATTAAATTTTATAACATACCATTCTAAAACAGCTCATTTTCTTATTACATTTTTAATTATAATAAATGAGGATGGTGTGCATACACATAGGCTACGTTCCGTTTCACACATTATGCACATAATGTATCATTTTATCTTTGTTTAATATTCGGTGAACAACAAGGATAAAATACCATAATGTAGTGTACGCATTGTGCGAGAAACAGAACGCATCTATACTTAGTTATAAAATGCACATTATCATCATAATAATACTAACCGCAATCTACCGATTACTATGCTACAATTACCAATGAGAGGAGTAATACCTATAATATGTAAGACTATGTGCTGTTTTTTAAAGAAATAAAATATCATATAATTAAGTACATTTACAACAAATTATAAGTAATCTCTCTCTTGATTATAATTTTAATTTTCTCCGATGCTATGCTAACATTGAAAATGATCTCGTGTGAGGTAGAAACGTTTATCGTTTTATTTAAAATTAAAAATGTGTTATTAATTATATTGTTTGGCACGTAGATCTTGTTTTTCATAATTGATTTTTATCACTTGAACCACTTCCTCATACTTTAATTTAATTTAAATTATCTTTTTTAATTGGTATAATTAATTTGAAAAGATTAATCTTCTACAGAATTTAAATGGTTAATAAAACAGGATACACTTAAAAACAATTTAAATTATATTACCTGCAATAATATTATGTGTCCATATTTGGTAAGATATTGTCTCAGACAAATATGTGCCGATTCAGATAGATCTACTTTATACTTTCTAGTTCTGAACGCATTTACCAAAGGCCTCAACTCAATATCTTGCACCGAAAATACGCTAGATAATTCTTCTAAGAAGTCTTTCTCCGTATCACTCATAAACTCGTTCTGATACGTCTTTAGGAATTGGATTGCAGCTTGACGACTACCAGCGTGTAACATCTCTAAATAAAGATGGCAAAAAATCGGATACAAAAGTCCTTGTAACTCTATTCGTAATTTTTCGTTGAGTGCGACGCTCATCCATTTCTTCAATCTAAAAGTAGAATTAAAACTTTAAACACATCTTCTTGCAATCCTCAAAATTAATTTATTATATTGACAAAAAAATACTATTCCCACAATAATCAACATTGACCTTTCAATTTAGAAATCTTAATCTTAAATTATATAGAACTTTTCACTCAAAATTATATCTTAAAAATGTTCAAAATAAATCTTATAGCAAATTTGATTGGATACATTAGCATGCACTAATGTGTATTAAAGTCATTATAATAATGTGATTTTTAATTTTTAAAAATAATAAAATAAAAAAACTTGAGTGGGTTTCAAGAATCCATATGTCCTTTAAGCTAATATGACATTTGTTATATTACAAATTTTTCACACCAATTGAAGCATGTTCAGATTCCTACCCGAGTGCTTCCCATGTTTCATGTCATCCATATTTAACATTCGATAAACAATAAGGATAGCATGATGGCACTCGGGTGAAAATCTGAATATGGTCCTGATTAGCTAATGTGTTCCTTGTTCAAGGTTATGTATACACATCAGTGCAATGTGTGTATGTCCAATCAAATAAATTCACTATTAATTATCCTAATAACTACCTCTTGTTCTAGGTTTTCCTATAAAATAAAAACAAGCCATTGAATAAATAAACAAATTATAAAAATAGAAGATTGTATAATAAATTCAGTCACTTGCCAATACAAAGTACAAATCATACTGATGCTCACATTCATGTTTAGTGTTAAATAGGTCAAATAGACAAAACAAACAAATATCAAGTACCACTTTTTATCATGTGACCTATTTCGATGCTAAAAACAAACATCAAGTGTTAGCATGAAAATGTATTTACATTAGATTAATGTATATTTACTAAAAGTGGCTATACATGAAATCAACAAAGTTAAATATAGAGACATATAAATATTTAAAATTATTAAGCATTCAGTAACAATAATTATGTCATGTTCTTTAAGGGGTAACATCTAGTTGAATGATTGAAAACATAGGGGAACTTTGTGAATTTTTTATAGTCAAATAATAAAATAACTGAAAATTTTGATCAAAGACTTTTAATATACATATATCTAAGTACTGTATACAAAGCCTTTAATGTATAACTAATTCAGTATAGTATAATTGATCGGATTCACTATTACATAAATATATGTAATTTTTGACAGTTTCATGAGAATTCAGTCGTATAAAAGCTATATCAAACACATTGTGCTATTATGAATAAAATGGCAATATATATAAAATGTTAGAATCTAAAATTAGTAGAGGATTTAATATTTTGTGTAATCAGGCCTCGTTCCATTACTTTCGTCAAACGGAGTAGTAATCACGTCGTGCGGTACGAACATGAGTTTAAATTTTATAAAACCATACCGCTGATATGCCTGATCTGCCGCAATGATATCAATGGTGATGGCACTGAAAACGATCGAATTGTCCTGCGAGGTGCCGCACTCCGCGGTCGCATTCAAAGTCGTCTGATCGCTGTTCTGACAGAACAACTGATCGCCCTTGCGATAATCGTGGGTCTGGAAAAACATGCAACAGCGGTGAAGGAGGTTATGGCATACACGTTGATGACAAACCACGCGCGGCGTGAAACTCCGACGACAGACACCGCACCTGATAATGACGCCGTTTCAGGTAAGACTCGATTGTCGCGCTGATCACATCGCTCTTCATCCGCTTCATTTTCATCGAGGCCCGGTGATGACGATGAATCCCGTGAATTCCGCGATAATGTCCCGAACCGGGATCCGCGAACGGAGATCGTGACAGCACGAATCACGGGGCCCAAACACCCCGCCCGAGTTGTGAGTCGCTTGCGGTCTGAGGGGAAGGGAGGAGAAAGCAGAATGTAAAGTCTAAGGTCATTATAGTTTATTTATGCGTTTTTAACGTACGACAAATTTTTCAAACTTAATGATTGGTTGTAGAATAGAGAGATCCGAGAATCTTTCTATCACATATTTGTCGTACGACCAAATAGACAAATAAAATAGCACCCTTATGCACAATTGAAAAACACAAGCCATATAGGGGAACAGCCAATAATGTGTTTCAAGTGTGTTTCAATTAACAGATTCCAACATATTAAAAACCGTGTTTATACCAGAATATACGATTTCTGAGATTGAAATTTAATTGTTATTCTCTATTTCTATTACCTGTGTTTTTCAATTATGTAAATTATGTCTCAAGCTTTTTTTTTTTATATATATTTAAATAAATTTTTAGTAGGTAAGTAATACTACAGTGAATAACGGAACACACCTTATTTCTAGCAGTGTAGATTAATTTTATTAACACTCATCTGGATCAAGGAAAAAAAGCATATATTACTTATTTAGTAAAAGTTTTCTAGCAGTTTAGATTAATTTTAACATTCGTATCGACTGTTTGAAAGAAAAGCCTATATTTTATATTTGGTAAAAGTTTTCTCAGATAGGACGTTTTGGAATTCTTTATTCTTTTGATTGGTCAATTTATAAAATATTCTTTTCTGATTGGACGATTGCCTCAAAACAATTGTAATGACTTTCATTGCGTTTAACAGAGGAAGCAGTTTTGCAATTGTTGTAAAATTGTTTAATATAATTGATTTATACATTTAGCTTCACAGTAAAAAAGGAACTAAGAGCAAAATCAATCGTATTAAAAAATTTTACAACCGTTGCAAAACTAGGAATCGATTGTGTAAATTGTAAACTAACTGATATCGATTGATGAAATTATAAATGTTATAATATTCTAAATTCGTTCACTTTTGTAATTTTCAAGTCTTATTAAGTTTTTTAAATATACTGACTTCATGCTTTCTCTAATGCAACTTTCGACCTATACTTTGATCGCACTCTTAATTAACCGACTGAGTTTAAAACTGACAAGTCGTATTTGTCGTTCAGCATAATTTATTAGAATTGACACTTAAGTAAAAATGAGAAATTTTCTAAACCATTTGAAAATTATGTAAAAATTTTGAAAAATTTAGAAATTAAAAAAAAATTTTATAGATTTTCTGAAAAATTATATGAAGCGATTTTCTTCATAGTATACACATTTTGCGTACTTGATCAATTTTTCATGGCGTGAAAGATACCGACAAAATTGCGGTATTACGTACCACTTACCACTATCACTTACCAAGTTATCAGTACAGTACATTTAGGTGCTACAAGTAGATGAGTAGATGATTTTGATTGGACTCTTAATCTATTGATCTTAATCCTTATTTCTCCATACGTTATATTTTCCTCCAAATTTCCATCCATTGCGTAAGTTTACACAAGATAAATGTGATCACGACTAACCTGATTGAAAAAAAAAGATAAATTGCACAATTCTTTTGTTGTAGCGATGCGAGGATCTTTCCATAAACGTGTCAATTTTCTACGAGGTTAGAAGCATGCAACAATTCACATCTGCCGCCTAAGAAGCATACATAACGGTATCAAAATTCGATTTTTTAGAAACCTCAGAAATATTTCTTATTTTAGGAGTATAAAAATCCATAACATTAAATTAGTATCTTTTTTATATGTTATTCTCGAATGCAAGAGTTTGCTGTAGTGGTCTATTAGCATGTAGTCGTAACAGATGTTTCAAAAATACTTTTTAAATAAAGTAGTTAAAAATATTATTACGTTATAAAAATATATGGAGTTTTTTTAGGAAAAGAAATGGCATCCATTTCTACTAAGATTGATAAACATATTGATGGTGATCACAGGGAGAGTGATCTATTAACGTCTATGAAGGACAAGTACTACAATTTAATTGACGAAAAGGGGGATTATGATACATCGAATAAGCTAAATGCACAAAATATTACTAAAGAATTGATTGCCAAAGAATCTGGGTGTGAAATGACACAATCAGATTCTCAGTCAGCGACACAATCTTCATGTACATTATCGATAGTGAGCATGGGTGACAATCGTGATGATGATAGCAAGATGAAAAGCACTGAATCCTCTGACAGTGAAATAATTCTTATTGATGAAGGTAATTATTAAGTTATACTAAGTACTTTAAATATTTACCATAAACGTGTGAAAGAAATTAAAGATCTATCTTTTAGCTCTAAATTAGTATATACAAATATTTCCTATACTGAGAAAGTGAATAAATATGTTTGACAAAATATTTGAAACAAAAAGGCAAATTCTATTACAGTCCAATTAAAAAAGCAATTAAAAAACCAAATTTCTACAGATACTTGTTATATTATCTGTTGTTAAAAACTTACTTGATAATCATATCTTTAGTTGTGAGTGACACTCTGAAGCAGCTAATGTTGTAAGGTTTCTCACTTATACAAAATCTTTTTAATCTAATAATAAAATCAGCCATTGTTGCTGTCATAATATAAGTTATTGTGCTTAGAGCAGTGCTTCAAAAAAAAATGTCAGTAATACAAAAAAAATATAGAAGTAGAAGGAAAATTTTAAAGTCTCAAGGTACACTATTCTAGTTTTTGAAATTAATTTAACCTACTATTTAGGTGTATATTGGCCATGTATTTATAATACAGAAAATGTTGGGTCTAATGCAGATTCCAATATCCAGAACAAGGGGAGTAACACAGGCAACACAGTAAACGAATTAAAGGGATACGATCCTACAATTGATGAGAAATTACCAGAAACTGTCACATTATTGACCACACCAGATGGCGGAAAGTTATACCTAGTAGGAACGGCACATTTCAGTGTTGAAAGTCAAAATGATGTGTCAAAAGTAACTATATATTTTTTTTTCATTGTCCCGTTAAAATAAAATATTGATTTTTAATTTTAAATTATAAAAATTTATTATATATATAAATCATTCTTTTTTACTTTGTTAAAGATTATACAAGCTGTGCAGCCTCACATAGTTGCAGTTGAATTATGCAAAGCCAGAATTGGTATACTAAAGCTTGACGAGGAAGTTTTGTTCGATTACGCTAAAAACATTGATTACAGTAAGAGACAAAGTTTCTGTATTTGTATAATACATCAGCTTTTGTTTGTTGGTATATTGTATTACTTAATCTATTTACAGAAACTATTATGGATACCATTAAAAAAGAAGGACTGTATGATGGCTTATTACATATTTTAATGTTAAGAATGGCAGCTCATGTTGCCAAGCAACTTGGTATGCCACCTGGAGGGGAATTTCGAAGGGCATTTGAGGAAGTTAGTACGCGCCAATTAGAAATATTAAACGTTTTCCAGTATAATAGCGTTTTCAACTGAGGAAATTGGTGCAACACCGTGGTAGGTTTCGATGAAAACTGCACTAGTGCAGTCTCAGAGGAACACATCTTGTGTCGTCACCTCATAACTTTATAAGAAAAATGGATTCAGAAAGCAAATTAAGATTTCAATTAACTGAAGTATACAAATTTAAATTGCTTATTTTATTTTTCAATTTACTTATTTTACAATCTTTAACATATTCTCAATTATTAATTTTTTTATTAGTTTAATCGTTTTGAATATTAAAATAGTAATGTTAGCTATTTTAAGATAAGCAAAAACTGAAAATAACATTATTATTAATTAAAGTAATTTAAATGACATATGATCGTATTTGAAAGCATTCTCAATTTCGATTTGCACTAGTCTTCCACCATCTTTAAAGACAGTGAAGCAAAAGTTGAACTCGGTGCGATTTTTTTGCACCAGTTGTGTCAGTGGAACATAAACACTGAACTAGTTTTCAAAATATGGAACAACATAATTGCACTCAGTGCGCACAATGCCAGTGTTGCACCAATTTTTCCAGTGGAAAATGCTATAAGAGTCACATTGATATAGTGTAACACAATGAATTATAATATCTTCATTATATCTTCATTTTGCGCCAATGTTGACAAACGTCATTCTATCGTTCTTAACATTCTATGAGTAATGAAAACAGAATGATGTTTCTATCGACTGCGTCATAAAACAGAAAGTACCCAATGATTATAATTTACTGCAAATGTGATCTGTATCTTTTGCTGGAAAACACTCATTATCTGTATTATAATAAATTCATTGTTGTGTAATTTAGGCAAAGAAAGTGCCAAACTGTATTATTCATCTGGCCGATCGACCAATTAACATAACAATGCAACGTGCGATACGATCATTGTCCTGGTGGCAGACTATAAAACTAGGATGGAATATGGCAGTAATGAAAGACTCTATTACTCAAGAGGACATCGAACTTTGTAAGGAACGATCGATGTTGGACGAAATGATTGCCACCATAAACGATAAATGTCCAGTGTTGGGAGAAGTGTTTGTGAAAGAGAGAGATATTTTCTTGACCAATTCTCTACAGTTGTCCTGTCTGCCTCGTTCTATTTTTAACCTTACACACTTTACTTCTAATGAACCAACACGTGTCGTAGGAATCGTCGGTTTAGGACACATACCCGGCATCATCGAAAATTGGGGTAAAATTAAGCCTTCTGACATACCACCTATCATGAGGTAAATAAAAAAAATATTGCATGATATAGTTACTGTTATGTAAAATATTTCTAAAAACATTTGCAAAACTACATTCTACATATTTTTTCTTGTTACATTTCTTGATTTATAAGCGATAAAGTTTTAACTAAATAAAATTTATAAATTTTCTTTATGTATTATATTAAAGCACAGTGTATCCCATTACATATTTGTTTACTAGACAGTCTTTTGCAGAATACCGCCACCGTCATTGTCAGGTAAAATTTTGAAGCTGACTGTTAAGGCATCTGTACTTGGTGTTGTAATTTACATAGGTTACAAAGTTGTAGCAGTACCTGCTGCTATCACGTTCCAATCTCTTAAGTCATCGGTTCAGGGACTTCTACAGGTTGGTGCCGCACGATAGGATTTTGTTCATTTAAGAAAAGTCACTTTCTTAATTAAAAAAAAAACAATCTTTTCTCTTTATATCTCGTGCTGCCTTTATCCCAAAGAGTTTCTCAGACTTTTTTGGATATTTTTATTGATAAATAAATACGGTAAGCATGGAAGCAAATGCTTCTGCCGACGAGTACGAACATATTGTAGCAGACGTTATGTACATAATAAATAATATACCAGGGCCTGGGATAGATATAGCAGACTTTGAAGCAGAATACGCTATAGGCTGTTCATGTGTAGCTGAATGTTTTAATTGTTCATGTACACGCGGTTTTGCTAATTATTCTAATGCTCGAATTGTCGATGAGAAACTAACCGGTCCAATATTTGAATGCCATGCTCGTTGTAAATGTGGACCAAATTGTGGAAATAGATTAGTACAAAATGGTCCGTTAAATTGTTTAATTGTGAGAGAAGTTGCCAATAAAGGTTTTGGTCTTTTCACGAATAAATTAATAAAAAAGGGTCAATTTATTTGCGAATACGCTGGCGAAGTGATAAGTCTGCAGGAAGCGAGATGTAGAGTTGAGGCTAATAAGCAGGGTAACATGATGAATTACGTTCTTGTAGTATCTGAACATGCTGGAGATCGTACTATTGTAACCTGTATAGATCCGAAATATTTTGGTAATATTGGACGCTACGCTAATCATAGTTGTGACCCGAACTCTATCCTTATCCCGATTAGAATAGAGGGAATTGTACCTCGATTATGCTTGTTTGCATCTAAAGATATAGAGAACGGAGAGGAAGTGACTTTTAACTATGCTGGTGGTGCGATGGCTAATTCCGTCCATTATCTCAGTGATACTTCTTGTCTTTGTGGTTCTAGTAATTGTCATCGTTATTTACCACATAATCAGATTTAATAATATGAGATATTCTTGTGCAATATGTTGTAATAATACAAAGAATATAGATTTTAATTACAGATTTAAAATTAACAAGAATTTGGTATAAAATGTAAACAATAAATTGATCATAAGCCAGAAAAAATTATATAACAAGATAAAATTATGTTTTGAAATTGATATCACATGAAATCAAAGAAAACGTTATAATTAAAATTATAAACAAGTATAGTTTTATGATACATATCTAGATGTGATAGATACTGTATTCAAATTTTTAGAGAAATATGTTATATATATTTATATATATAAATAAAGCATGTTTCATTTTTTTATTAATTATTATATATTAGTATATCTCATTGTCTGTTCTTGCACATTAATCAATGCTTCTCTCTACAATATTTTTTATTTATTAGACGAGAGTGCTCAGATAAAAGCAAAACACTGTATATGTATTACACTATGTATTCGTGTCATCCAATGATATTTGATGTTACTCTCTATTATTTAATATTGTATGTTATAGATGATAAATTTTATTTTACTGCTTCTATTACATTGCTGCTTTTATTATTATTGCTTATTATTTATATATTCATATAAAAGAAATTAAACATGATGATATTGTTTCTCTTTTTATTTAATTAATTACTGTTGTAATTAATATTATAATTAATTTCTCTAAAATCATTTAATGTGCCAACAGTATATATATAGTATAAATTCTGATGGTTGGACAAACTGTATATATATATATATATATGTGTATATATATATATATATATATGTATATATATATATATGAGACATTCTATTTGTCCAACCATCAGAATTTAGTTTAAACACTATTTAGATATAAAAAAATTTTAATATAATATATCTAATATTAGACTATTATCTAATATTAGATTATTATCTCGTTATTATCGTTGTAATAAATATCGCTAAATAATAAGATCATTATAGTGTTCAAGAAAGTAAATGTTACCAAAATTGTAAATGTCGATACATTTTTAACAGTTGCTTTTTTTATTAAAATATTAACATAATGAGAATCGAATGAATTCGTCTGTTATAAAATTACAATTGTATTTAATGTTAAATATATTATGATAGAAATGTTTAGCTTATATTATAGAGTAGTATCATATCTTATAAAAATTTTAGATTATTGTAAATTTAATAGTATCATAATGCACATATTGGTATGATGTATTACATATGTTAGTATATTAATATATGCATAGAACTGCAGAAAAACATAAAATAACAACTTTGGCTTACAGATAATGTATCGATTATAAATTTCTATAAGTACATAACGTACATATATATATTTTTTACTGTTGGATATTTTATTAGGAAAGATGTTTATCAATTAATTTACATCATGTCAATGAAGAATAGCTCTTAATAACTGCCTTTAATATATATGAATAACAATTTATAAAAATGGAATTATTTTTAATAAACAACATTTAAATATTAACATATTCTTAGTCAGAAAATGAAGTATAATTCTTTGGTTCTGTACTTGTCTGATATAATCATATATATATTCTAAATTATATTTAAGGAATACTTCTTATATGTAAAAGTGTAAATAGTTAAGAAACTTCTAGATGAAAAATGATTATTGTAATTAAAACTTATCGAAATAAATAACTTGGATTATGAGTACTTAAGTTTTACTAGGAAAGAATAGCATCACATATTATGTTCTTGTATTTAAAGTTTATATTTTGTATTTTAATGCTAACATTTTATAATCGCTTGTTTAGCTTTAACAGTATCTGAACTTTTACAGCATAATTATCAATTATTTTTATATAATTAAACAATCCACTCTCAATCCATTATTAAAATTATGTAAATTTTAATCTATAAAATGTACAAAGTTACTAAATATTCTGCTGATAACTATAAATATTCTGAAAACTAAATGGAGCTATATATTGACAATAAAAAAAACTGTATAATATACAATAAATATTTGTCTCAAATTATTTACCTCCTAATTTAGAACATGCAATTAAGTAATTTGTATAGTGAAAATGTATAACAGTTTAATACTTTTTCATAAAAAAATTTACTATATTTTTAAAAATAAATTAATTCAAAATTCATTAATAAGTGCGAGTTTTATAACACATATTTTCTATCATATTTTTTTGCTTAATATAATGAAGAAAAAGGCAGTGATTATTAAATTGTAATAAAGTTAAAGGTATGTATTCATGTGTGTGAAAGAAAGATTATAATTTATAAGATATAATCTGTACGATATGTATATACATATATATATATACACACACACAATTCTTTTATCTAGCTTAGGATACTTATCATTAAGATTTAAGTAGAGAATATTTGATGTTAATATTTGGCAGTAAGTTCAAATTTTTTTGAAATATAAACAAAATTTATAATCATAAAATTAGTATTTAGAGATCTATATAAGAATATATTTATATAGATTAAATTGGTGTATATAGTATACATAATTTAAGTATAATTCTATGGTTTACAAGACAAAAATTCGCAATTAAATTAACTATTTGTACCTTTATAAAATCATTTCAAATAACTACTTAACACTGCAGATAAATTTTAATATATTTATAATATACGAGGGTCGTCTGAAAAGTTTTGACCCTTACATAGAAACAAGTAATAGTATGGAGAATATAGAGAATGCTATAATGAAAAATAAAATTGAATTTGAGGCTCAAAAGACTTTTCAGACGACCTACGTATATAATGTAATAGTATAATGTAGATGAAAAAGGAGTGTATACATATATATTTGTAAAATATATATAAAATTTATTACCAAGTACAAATAAATATACTATTTAATTCGCTTTAATTTGACGTTAGTTTGCAAATTAAATATACATAAGTATTGTAAACTTGTATATGTGATACTTATGTATACATATAACTAATATGTACATAAATTATATCGCGATTTTTGTCTCATTATGCAATAAATAATGGCTTTGTTCAACGGATTCAACAGTTGAGTGAGCGCTCGTTGCTATTGATGTATCCTTTTAGATCTGAGACTTTAAAAAAATACACCAATAGCAGCGAACGCTCACTCAACTGTTAAGTTCGCTGAATGCGTCCAATATGTTGCGTAATTATAAGGCATTAATTATCAATTCAGTAAAAGTTTTTCAAACTATCATGTTTTTTTATTGACACTAATTTCTAAATTAATGCACTGTGGCAGTAGATACTGGTTCATTCTTAGGTTGATATTTCCAACGCCACCATGCTACTTTCATCCGATCCCAGATATTTTCCCAGGAATCCATTGCAGGTCTCACGTCGAGTAACGCAAATGTATACTTTTCGTTAACTTTCCCACCATCGTAATAGTCAATAATATATCTTACGTCTTTTCCACAACGATCTATGATCCAATCATGTCGATCAAATGGTAGTTCATATCTGAAAGAATGATATATTTATTATAATATAGTGTTACATACAATAATATAGTGTTGTAAAGACTATGTAGTGACTTAATTTTGCTGATCTATTTAGCTTTATTTGACTCAAAACATAATTAAGTTTTTTATTAACATTTTAATGAAAAAAAACTTTACTAAAAACAACTTTTCTCTAGTATTTGATTTCACTTGTTAATACAAGTTTTTTTTCTGTAAAAATGTTCTATTTAAAAAAATGGTTTAATCATGTTGATCAAAATGATATAATCATATTTGTATGTGTATTTGAATAGATCAGCAGGGTTAAAATTTCCAGAATCGGGATTAATAAGAAATCAAAATTCACCCCATCCAATAGCGAATACGTGCACGTGGAGAATATTTTGATGCTTTCCCTCCGAAACTGCGCAACTTGGGATTACCACACTCTCGTGCATGAAGGGCTTCCCATTTAAGAACCTCTTGCCATGCTTGTTCGTTATTGGCATTGTGAATTTTTATTATGTCGTCCATATCTTTCTGGGAGATATCATCATTTTTCCATCGCCACCCTTTTCTCAACATAGCATTCCAGAACATTTGTTGAGAGGGATATACCCAAAATTCTCCTTCCTTTCCAGTTGCTTTAGGTATCGATGAAACCTGCCTACTGGTTGGCAAAGGAAATGGTTGATCTTGAGAGGGTTGCTGATTTGCCGGTGGCATCTGTAAAGACATTTATTTACATAAGAATAAAATAGTGAATTCAGTTACTTGATTGCATTAGATTAGTGCATAGTAAAAGATACTATACATGAAATCAGTAAAACTAAATATAAAAGCATATAAATATTTAAAACACTTAAATATCCAATAGTGATATTGCCATATAATTAAACTATATATATATATATATATATGTATTATTTCATTGTTAAAGTTATATTATACTACTGTATTGGACAATTTATTAAGAGACTAATTAATCCTATGATTAAACAACTATTCATTGACTGATAAAAGAAATCTTGTGCATAGTACATACCATATTTAAGGGATTTATTTCACTTTCGTCCATTTTATCTATTGGGCATTCACTACTGTAGTTTATAGTGTTAAATTGACCTGATTTGTGCATGGGACATTCCAACGGTGGCTCTTTCATTTTATGAGAATCTGGTTTCGGCATTTGTTGAGATAATGGTGCTATTACGTCGGTCGCTGATACGGATGCTGTGGTAAGAGCGTTGCCCATGATTGTATTTCTTAAAATTAAAAAAAAGAAAGATATATAGATATCTTCATCAAAATGTATAAAACAAAGAAAAATTATAAAGTGTAACGTAATAAATAATGACATAGAAGATAAATAAATCAAAATATTATTTTTACCAATCAAACGAATTTCTGTGAGATAACCTTAAAACTAAGAATGATTATGCAACGGTTTGTAACCTCTGATATGAAATAGAACATCAAGGCATTTGCGAAAAGAATACAGCTACGAAGTATGGCGAGGCATTCTTTGCAAATTTTGTTGGCGTTAGTAAAAATTTTCAGTGATCTTTCCTTCTTTCAGACTTGTTAACCTATAGCTCATCCTAACGTTTTGATCTTTCTCTTCTCTATTTTACACTTCGCAGTTTTCATTCAGATTATTATGTAATTCATGGTGAAAAATAAATAAAACGATTACGCGTGAAAGATAGAAGTCGAAAAATTAAAATACCTAAATTTCTCTATTCCTCTTAAAACGAATTCAAACAGATTAACAGCCGACTCGATTGACTTGATTAATTAGCGCGATGAAAATGAGAAATAGCAGACCACTAAATAAAATCATGGCGGCAAGGTCTCAGAAGTCTCAATTCGATAATGTGACGTCATGCTTTCGATATCTCGAAAATTGTAATCGATTATCGAAATTTCGAATATTGCAACGTTATCTGTTCAGTAAAAAGCAACAGTTCATTTACGTATACATCAAGCATATTTTACATATACATATAAATATATTGTATCTTCCTAAATTGTTAATATTTCTTACACAAGACACTAAATATGTGAAAAGTATTTCAAAAACAGGCCGCTTTAAGAAGTCACGAACGATTTAAAAAAAAAACATATATATATGTGTGTTATAAAAATATATATATTCTATATTATATTATTATATTTGTGTATATTTTAATGCATATTTCACAATATCTGTTTGAACTGTTTGAAGTCAAAAGTAGTGCGCCGCGTCGCGCGTCATCTTTAGCAAGTGAAGTTAACGTTTTTTGACTTACCCCCACCACGCTAGTTGACTCTCCTGGTTTCTACCACTTCGAGTTTCGACCATGGTTTCTACTGTTTCTAGTCTTCTTGGCTGCCGTTTGCTCTTCGCGCACGAAGGTAATCGCATAAATTAGCATTATTTCAGAACCTTTTTGCTTGTTTATGATCGTTATTTTATATTTTTATTTATTATTCCCTCATACGCATGTTTATTTGTCAGTGTGAATTACACACGAAATTTCTCCAAAAATGTTACATGCACTCCTATTGCTAAAAACTGTATCAGTAGATAATTTCGACATTGAAAATAATTTATTTATACTTCATAAATGAATTGTGTTTGTAATTTTTTAAACGTGTGTGAGATAGGATAGGATAAAATGTAAGACTATCATTAGAAAAGGATGAAATAATAAACCATGTTATTTAATGCTTTTCTTAATTAAAATAGTCATAGTGTACATACACTCAGTACGTATACTTCAGGGGGCGGCGCAAATAATCAAACAATCTTTATTCCGAACACATTTTGTGCTGGCTTTTCTCGATATGCTTGCACAAAATGTGTGAAAAATTTAACGTTTTGACAATAAACTTCGCATTACTGTACTAATATACAATAAGTATTATTAACAATCAGTTATTTTAATGGATTTTTACACAACAAAATAAAAAGGGAAAGATTAATGTCGGCGGAACAATTCGAAACAATCTTTTGCGCTAGAATTTCTTAATGTTTGTAACATCGATATATCGACGCTCAATGCTGCACGGATTAAGCATCGTAAAAATGTATAAACAATTAACCTAGAATACTGAACTACAAAATTATATTGTTAATGACGGCAAACGAGCCGTCGAATCTCGATTGAACTTACATGCATTTAAGTGGACAATATCGATCGATAATTCTTTTTATCTCTCAAAATCGGTATTCAATATTTATATTGCTTTCCTCTTCGCGTCTCTTTTGCACGAGTACGCTAATCGAAGACCGATTTTGATGACGACTCGCCACTAATAAACAATAATTCACAAGAAATTCCTCCTATCGATCAGTGATGTAAAAGGTACTTTTTATTTTCAGTATCTAAATACAGATACTTTAAAAGTACATTTAATTTTAGCTAATTAACAGTTTCACCCTCGTATAATATTGTTTGATTATATTATAATACTGGAATTTTGAGCTAATTAAAATTTTTTTTTTTTTTAATTTACAAAACATTATCAAATGTTTTAAAAAATTTAGAATAAGTATTGAAAATACAATGAGTTCTTTCTACGAATACATTTGTTTCATCGCAAAATATATTTTCAGATACAAGTATATAGAGGTATTTAAAAATTATACCTGTATCTGTTGAAACTATAAGGAGATATTTATATCCTTCTCAATTTTGCATCACTAGTATCGAGGTTCAAGTGATTCGATGCGGTATATAACGAGGCGAAATTGTTTTAATTTCTCGCGATTTTTGTGGATTCTTTGTTGCTGGTGACATGCTCAAGGTCGACTCCGTCATATTCCAGACCACCCGTGCTATCGTAATACGCGTAATCGTAATCGTTCTTTTTGCCCGATTTTGGTCGTGTTGTCGTACTGCTGGGGCTGTTGCTGTTATTGCTGCTAGGTAATCTAGTCGTCGACGTGAACGGTCTCGCGGATCCGCTGACGTAGGTAACTCCACGTGACGTCGTTGTCGGTTGAACGGTTCTCTGAGCGTTGGAATTAAAGTTATTTGGGTTATATGTGGTAGCGCTAGAAGGCCGTCTGTAACAAGAAAAAGAACGCTGCAATCAATCTTCTTCTCCAATACACTAGTCTGTAGAATTATTTCACAAAAATGGAAAGATTCGAACAAGAATACAAGACACATTTTGATGAAAGATAAATCCTAAAATCTTTGTCAGTACGCTTCTTATATTCTCGATTAAATTATTTTCTTTCTTTAGATAATATTCGATTTTAAATTAGTAATATTTTAATATACATATATATTTATACATAAACAATGGTCTGATTAAATCAACAAAAACGCCTACCAACGACATTTTTATGAAATCGAATAGAATTTCTACACATTTGTCATAATCAGAAATTCTGTTTGTTCTTAAAATGTGTCATTCTTGTTACATTTTGTTGGTTTAATCAAAATATTCATCGTATAAATATTAAAATATTTTTAATTCGCGTTCAACTCTAGGTTGCCTGATTTTTTAAACAAGTTTACAATGCCATTCTTGTTGGACTCTTTTGTTAGTTTAATTAGAACATTTTTTTCAATATAAACTTTGTTTCAAGCTTCTGAATTGAATGGGAATTTAAGAATAATACCATCTTTGGTAAAGTTTTGAATAAATTTAATTTCTAGTTTACCTTGGTACCGGCGTGGTGGTTTTCGGCGACTCAGCGAGATGATTGATACTTGCGGGGCTGAAACCAATTCCCACGGAAGATCTCGCGAGGTTGAAGCTACCCGCCGTGCTCGTTTCGATATAATACGACTTGCCGCTACTCGCGTTGTCATAATTATTATATTGAGTTGCCTTCTTGGGCGTTTTTGTGCTATCGTAGTATTGAGTAGAAGGCTTATTCGCTTGACTCGTTTTGTCGTAATATTGGCTGTTATCATTGTTCCTCAAAGCGGTCTGCGCGACAGTATTGTCCACGTTCACGTATTTTTTCGTTGCTGGGCTGTAAGTTGTGGGTGCATAACTGTTACTTGCAAAATTGTTGGCGTAATATTTGGCAGTAGTTTGAGAAATGTCCTGACTAGTGGACGTGGCTGGTCTGTACTGAGCATTATTGTTGTTGTTGTTGTAATTATGGTTATAAGCTGTAGGTGCGGGCGTGGTAGACTGATGCGCAACTGATGCGCTGCTTCCTCGTTGGATATTGTTGTAGCTCCTCTGTTGATAATTAGTGTAATCGCTGGTCTGATAATTTACAGTACTCGGCTGAACAGTGGTGGATGGCGCGAATTGATAAGTCTGATAGCTGGTCTTCGGATTGTAGCTGCTTGGTTTCAGCGTTGTAGCTTGAACGGAACTGCCAGTATTCTGTGGAACGGAACTACCAGTATTCTGTTGATTGTAGTTCGAGTTGTAGAGATTGTAGAAGTTTGTATTGTAGGCGTTGTTCGAAGTTGTTCTGGCAGTCGTGCTGGGTGATTGATAGTTGTTATATGTATCCTGGTATGTCGTACTAGGTCGATACGTAGAGGACGGTGCGCTATATCTTTGCGTGTTCTGATTCTTGTTGTAGTTCTCTTGAGGTCGGACGGTCGTTGACGGGGCGTATGTCGTAGATCGTTGATTATACGCATTGCTGTTGTAATAATTGCCGTTGTAGGTGTTCTGACTAGGCACGGCTGGTGCCGACGTGGTGGACGTTGGCGAATAGTTGCTGCTACCATTGCCGGTGTACGGTTGCTTCCTACTGGCCTTTCGAATACCGCCTTTTTTCTTGTTGTCTTGTTCTTCCTTGTACAACTTATCATCATATTCATCTTCCTTGTTGTTTCTGTTGTACAAATTGCCGCTACTGCTACCTCGCAGTATCTCGCGATTGTTGTAGTTAGACGAAGATACTCGATTCACAGCGTTCGCGGAGGATCGAACCGCGTCGCTGCTTTCGCTACGCTGAAGATGGTCTTGGGGCTCAGCGTCACTACGCAAGTTATCGTAGTGCACAGATTCCAGACCGGAACCAATTCTATACAAGTCAAAGTTGTCGCTGGCGTAGTAGAGGGTCGCGGCCTCGCAATCCACATCATACCAATCTGCACAAGTTTGACTCTCCTGATCGAAGGCGGTATCGTTGGGACAAAGGAACCTAAGTAAAAAAATAGTTAAATAATTCTGCGAATTCAGCGATTGGCTCTAACTCCGTAACCTTTACTATTTTATTATAGGCATGACATATATATATATATATATATGTATATATTTATACATATATATATGTGCCTATTTACTGTTGGTGATAAAAGACTGAAAAAAAATCTACTTTTACTTATCAAGATCGTAATGTAACACTCACTTGTAGTCCTGAATAGTACCAGCCACAGAGACACAGACATGGAAGACTTGGCAGTCGGTCTCAGGGTCCGCGTAATAGCTGCCGACAATCTTGTTGCGACAGGAGAACGAGGTTTCCGGCATGTATTGTTGAGAATATCTCGGTGGTGGTCGTTGGAGACCTAGTACGCAGCTCCATAATATTCCCACTAAAAAAAAAACACATAACAAACCCCTAAATTTTATGGAACAAAAACTTTATACAATCAATGGTGAAATATATTTGAAAAATATATTTGAAAATAAAAAAAATACATTGTAATTTATCCGAATATCTATTTTTATTTATTATTATTTTATTATTTGTATTTTTTAATACAAACATCATAATCGAACGCGATTATACATTGAAAATAGAATTGACTAAATGCACCTTTTTAGGGGTATCTACACGAAAACGTATGAATATTTATATATTCGTAACCACAGAGATTTCTTCGATTAACAGTATTACTGATTTATGAACGAAATTTTAAATAAAAAATTATTTAAATTATTATTGAATAAAATCCTCTTTGAGGTATGTTGAATTTTTAAATAGTTGCTTTTAAAATTAATTACTTCAAAATTTGACATATTTCAAAAGGTCGTATTCAATAGTAATTAAGTAGGTAATTTCTGATTCAAATTTTGTTTATAGAGACCAGTTATACTTAAAAGTCTTTGATGAATTGCACTTTATCACATTTCAGTATTTATTTAAATCGGTACCAAATGTAGTAAATCGCAAAAGTTCATCAAAGACGATAATTCTATGGCGATTCTTTACAGTCCACTTCCAGCGATTGAGTTTCACTCTGTCGTATCAATTACACGTACCCAAGATTAGAACGAGATATCGTCTCATGGACTCCATATTTTTCGTCGAGTCCTCTGGATAGTCTCTTCTCCGGATTCACTCAGCTTTTCGGACTTGGTTCGCACTCCTACGCGTTACCTGCGCGATCAGACTCGCGGACGCGACTGCAGCAGCGCGGAAAACGTTTGTACCTGAGAAGAGAAGAGGCTCGATCGCGCGCGCGGAGAAGATGCCTTCTGGGAGGATGGGGCTCCGTCGGGTAAAGCTGCGGGATGACGGAGTAGGGGTCCGAGCCCCATCGCGTATGCGGAGAAGAGAACGGTGAACAGGGCCCGCTGCGGAACGTAACGTCTTTCTCGTTACGTCACTTACAGCAACCGGGCTCGTTCGCCAAGCAGCCAACGGCGACGATGGCACGTATTATACGTGGGTATGCACATACCGTGCGCGGACTCCCGTGTAACTTACACGTTTTTATTACCACGTATAGGTATAGGCGGCTGGGTGCCGGAGAAACCGCCGCGCGCGGGAAAGCGGGAGCATTATCATCTCTTGAAGAGACTTCTCCCGCGCGCGATGCATAATAACGCGTAGGTGCTCGTTATTGTGTCGCCTCTGTTCACGCACGGAAGAAGTTGCCTAGCGGAAAGCTTCTATAGCTCGAGATTCTGTTCCCCTTTGGAAAATCAAGTCAAGGATGTAGGCATAGAAGGCGGATCGGCAAGCATTGCGCGGTAGTCATTAAATTCAACGTCGATTCTTATTTGTGATTACTTGGAGATATCATTAGAAGATATACGGTAGCATAGAGATAAGCGTTCGTGACACGAATGAACTTTAATCACATCGAATTTTTCTATTCGACTGCGCTGTTGTAACTATTTTCGTATCAAATGATGAATTTCGTATCAGGCCATATAGATGGAAGAAAGTTGCGTTTTGCATTGAATTGTATGCGGAGGGTGTGGCGATAGATAACATCGCGTGAGCCTTTAACAATGATAAAAGAAAGAAGCCGATGCCCGTCAGCGTCAATTATTCTAATAGAACTTCAAAGTAGTTATATTTTGTGTGAAAGGATATTCACTATTGCGTCACTGTATGGATAGTTCCTATCTATTTATTCACACGATTTTTGTTTTTAGAACTTAAGCTCCATTAAACGACCTGTGTATATTTTACAATTTGAGATGCCACTGCTCGTTAAATTGAGTTAAATTTAACACTGTAGATTTAATAGTGCACGTGGCACAAAATTACGGTCAGTTTTTATTCTAAATTATAAATCATCTAAAAGAAGACTTCCAAGAAATGAGAATCTTAAAGTTGACACTTTCCTCATATTTTCAGGAAAGTAAATTAAATTACTATTAAGTTGTGCTTTTTAATCTTTTTGATATTAGGAAAATTAATTAATTGCCATATTTTACACATCATTTCCATGAAAAAATGTTCAATAAAACTAAATAGCCAGCAGAAATCAATGCTCAGTAAGCGTTTTACACCGATTGGATTATACTTGTATAGATCGAAAGGAATAGTTTTATCTCAGCGAAGAAAACTTTCAACGATTATAAAATAAACATTCTTCTGAATGCACAACTATTGATTAATTTAATTATATAATAGAAGATGTTTTGCGCCGCGTCTTCTTTTATAAGTTTCATAAAAATGTAAATATTTTGCTTCTGCATCTTGTTCGTTTAGTCTCTCTTTTCATGCTTCTAAATTAATCTTCGATAGAGGAACGCTCTTCGAACGTCTCGTCTGTTAGCGCAAGTTCGGCGTGACCGGTCGTTAGGTGGCCTTTGCCAACGCGAGATCGCGACTCATTGCACTCGGAGGGTGCATCGAAGGAGTGCTCGGTTGCATTCCAGCAGTAATCCGAGGAATTACGACGGTCGGAACAGCTAGCATCTTGTTTAGGACGTTTAAATCGCCACATCCACGAACGGCCTCGCAGGTCGTTCTGCGCTATTTGAGACTACATTCTAAGGATGTTAGATATTTCAAATAGCTGAGCGAAATTTGCCGGATAATTGCACGAAAATTGCACTGACTTAGAGAATTCTTCAGCGGCATTTAGATACCTTTGTCGAAACGTAGGACTTCTAGTATCTCGGAACTTCAAAGTTAAACTTTCTCACAGGTTTCTCTGATATTAGATACATAATCCCGAACAGTTAGCAACTAATTAGAACGGATGGACTCACGTACGGGTAGAAATCGTTTGCGATCAAAGAGGAGGTTTCGTTGCAAGTGGAACTGTAGCACTCGATTCGTCGATGAGATAAGGTCACTTCCGTAGGTTGAAGTTAAGGTAGATAGAACGCGGCGTAGAACATGCAAAGGAATCGTCTACGAGCAAAAGAATCACGTGGCCCAATTCACTTGCCACGTCGCACGAAGATCGAGGTCGTACCTCGACAATTGAAATTTCGCAATTTAGCCTGTCTTGCATCCTGCAGCGCGCCGCCGGTGTAATGCGTTGTGTGTGTATGTGTGTATGTGGAAGACGAAAAGAATTCACGACAGCTTTAGAATTTAAATCTAAAGAACATCGTGCAAAATTATCCACAATGTCGTCGCATTTACGGCCAAGAAATTAACATTTGTATTTCGCAATAGATGTCTATGTTTTTTTTGACATTGATTTTAATCCAATTGACAGTTTTTTCAGTAAAAAAATTCATAAAAATATTTCAATTTTTTTAGTCGCTGCGCCCCGTTAAAAAATTCTCAGGCACCTTTCAGAAAAGATACCGCATATGAGAAAGTCCATATCTTCTAGAATTCTTTATATATATATGAATTCTGAAATATTTTAAGATCTCTAAAATTTTTTATTTCATAATTTTAGAAGGAAATTTATAAATTCTGATAAAGGTATCTCTTTTCAAAAATTTTCATAAATTTTCATAAATTTACAACGTGATAAATTCCTAAAAGTACCTATTATGAGATATGAGAATTTCTTTCATTAAGATGATGTGGTTTATATCTTAATTTACATATTTTCAAAATTTACATAAAAAAAACAATGATCTAATTATTTTCAGCAATGTAGGTGACTTTAAATGTCTCTTGACAAATGCTATATAAATGCGCAACCAGCAAATTTGCTATGGAATGTTTTGTAAACATGTATCCTGTAAAATCCATTGTAGATCAAACTTGTTTAATTCTGTTTCTCGTTGATATACACGGTATCTATTAGTCCTTAGAGGCTTTCGACATCGACGTACGTACGTGCCACGTAACAGGGCAATTAACGAATCGGGTACTATATTTTTCAATGACCGTCCCGTCCGTTCGTTTCTATTACGCGCGCCACGATGAGCTCTATGCCGTGAGGAATCTTCTCAGCCTTGGAGGGCGAAAGTTGTCTTCGGTTCTCTCGTAGATGGTACGATATTTGCACCTACAGAGGCGATTCTCGTCGTCGTACGATGGTGGGCGTAAGAACTTCTTCGGCGATTCCTAGCCGCTTGCTTATGCGAGCAATCGTGAGCGACAGATTTCGTATTCGATAAAAACGAATGATTGGGAAGAATTCTTTAGGTGACGATATAAAACAATAATAATGGTGATGTCTAGATATTTCCAATTATAATATATCCCCTTACGAATCGTTTCTTACCTCATTTTACATTATACGTCGCATTAAAATAATTTACCTGTGAGAATCAAAAACCGACTTTCAAAAACTGGCGATATAGAATTCTGAAAATCAAGAAAGATCACCGTGCGATAAACGCAATCTTTTTTAAATTTAACATTTAAAATACCAGACTATACTAAAGTTAAGTTTGTCTTGAGAAAATTGAAAATTTTAATATCTCATTAAAATATATGATGTTATTGTATGATAAGTAATACACTGAAAGAAAAAAAGTATTAAATTTTAATAAATAATACTAGCTGAATATTTAACATATATTTATATTTAATACAAGAATCATTAATTTGATTTAACTATCATTTTTTATTTAGTAAATATTTATTTATAGTAGGTAAATGTTAAGTTAATATTATTCAAACAAATATTTATTAAAAAGTATTTTTTCTCAATGTACATACAGAAAAATGTTTCTACATAATTTATTGAATCTTTACATAATATACTTATATTTACTAATATTCCTCACTTATTGTAAATGCGTCGAATATAATAGAGTGAGAGAAATCGTTGTAATTCCGTTCAGAAATAATCACGCACGTATCAGACATTAGTCTAGATCTTGATGAGATTCAATTATTAACTTCTGACTCGAAATTTTGCATTAATTTATCCAAGAATGTACGCTTCGTTCCCGACAAGGAGCCGCCGTGACGTGATATTTACTTCCCAGAGTAATCTGACACGTAGGAGTCATTAGTCTCGCCACTAAAGGGGGAACATAAATTCTTCCTCATTAAATGCATATAGAATAATTTCCCGAGTCTGCGGCAATTAAGAAAACGAACTGGACGAACGCACACCCTTATCGTCTTCACTCGCGCAATCGTCTCGCGAAATTTCCGTTGATAATAAAACTTTGCATCTCTCCCTTCTCCTGTTCTTTCTCTCTTTCCTAACTTGTAACTTTTAACTATCATTTTAAAGGCCAGATCGATATTGAATCATTGGCGAATTTCTCAAAGAGCATGACAATTCCTACGGCAGATTGCCGGCATGCTCATGGAGAAAGCGCGGAAGGTCAAAGGTTTCAGTGAACCATTTTTTCCGTAGCATCGTTGGCCTGGTACTTTCGCGAAGTACGGATGCGCAGCATCTTGATTATAATCGTGATCTCCTTGGAAAATCAATTATTTTAGCTCTTCCGTTTTCCTTAAGTTGTTTAAAGCAAAATGAGCTCACATATACATTTTTCGAACAACGTTGTCTCGTTCGATCGCAATCTTTTCCCCGTGGAAATGTTATCTCTTTAAGCATAATGTTTTGCTCCATTAGTTCGTGCCGCGTTCACTGTCAACAAATTCTACTGGAAATGAGTGAATATTTTTCAGACACGATTGTTGTTGTGATTCTCGATACTACCTTTCTCTCCTCTAAAAATACATACGTTGCGCAAACAGACGCGTTTCCGTTCGCGCTCGACTCTATGACTCTCGTGTTTCAAGATTGTCGACCGACTCTTTGAACAAGGTACCACCGCAAAGTTTCTTACTTAAGCGGATGCAAAAAGGTGCTAAGCGTATGCGAATACATCTGACTTCCGTCAGGCGCACACGTCCGTGCATGCGATCCGACGTGTGGATCTTCCGCGCGGGTTAGCCTTGAGATACGGCCAATAACGAACCAAGTTCCCCGTTTTTCCAAACTGCCGACTGTCTCCCCCCCTCCCCCTCCCCCTCCTGTCACGCACTCCGATTCCAGATAGTGAAAGTGTGGAGATTTTTGTCAGGAACGTCCTCCACCTCTCGTATAACATGCGTGCGTTTTGCGGACGCATTTGCCGAGGGTTTCCCCGCGAGGCTTGTACTAAACTTCCTCCAACACGTTTGACAAGAAAATGAGCAGAAAAGTGTGACACAAATAACGATTAATCGACACAAAGATCGATTAATCTAGAAGAATTGAACGAAAACGAAAGTTAATTGTATTTTGCAACGATTGAAATCCGTTATGCAATACACCGAAAAATAAAAACTAAATTTTAATAAACATTTGTTTGAATAGATCTAAGTAAAAATATTTATTATACTTAAAAAATAAGATAATCAAAAAAGGCTCAGTTGAATAAATCAAAAGAAACAAACAAATTGCTAATATGAGCCAACACGAGTTCTCGTGTACTTTTTATACAATTTATTCGAAATGAATAATAAATGGTAGATATATATAAAAAGTACACATTGAAAACACTTATGTTGGCTCATATTGACAATTTATTTGTTTCTTTTAAATATTTACTTAATACTATTTAAAAAAATTAATATGTATTCAGATTTATTATAAATGTTTTTCAATGTATATGTTTACAAATCTTTTTTCTCTTCAGTAATTATTGTATTTAGAGATAAGTAAATTGGGACCGAGTGGAGCATTGAGAAACGGATAATTATAATCGTTCTATAATTATTTTAAATGCTATATTTTCTGACTGTGTTTTTACAAAAACTTACAAAATACTAAAAGTATGAAATTTCTAACATAAATTACTACACGTGGCATCTATTATGCTAATGGCGCGCGAAGTTGTAGCTGAACAAATCGATCCTTTACGATCATCCCGACCTGTGACACCTGTTACGCAATACTTGTTTTTATATGCGATATCTTGATTTGAGAGAAAGTGAATGGACTTCGATTTAATAATTAATTGTCGATGTTAATATTATAATATTACGTAATATTATAACAATTAATAACAGATTAATAATAATAGTGGCATATATTATACTTACATTAATTACGAATAAATTAATTTTCTTTATTTTACTCTGATTTTTTTAAGAAAAATTTTATAATTTTTTTCTACATTACTTAATTCCAATTTGTTCTAATTTAATATGACCTATTGCGTAACTTTGTTTTCACGATATCTTTACACTTTCGTGCGTGGCACTACTCGTTTTATGCATGATGTGTAAGATTAATAAGTACAAATTTTCCAAATGTCATTCTTCAGCATTTGTTTTTGACGCCTTTGGCGTACAATGACCATCGGATTAGCCGGCTAGCAAGTAATCTAATAGCCCCGCGGCGACGGTACGAAGAGGGAGAGGGTGTCTGCTCATCTCTACCACGTGAGAAAGTGAAAGCAAAGGCCGTATGCTTCGAAGACGAGATGAGGCACCGAGACTTGATCGTCCCGGCATTCGATCGTCCTGGAAATCACTCTCCTTCACAACGATTCTCTTCGGCGGCCTCCTTACGCTGATCGTTCTTTCTTAAATCTAATCGATGCTCGTGTATTCTTCCGTCAACTCCAAATTTTATTTTGCTATCTGTCTCAGAGTTTCACAATAAAAATTAAAATTTCAATTTCATAATGGAATTAAAAATTCTTTGTACTTTTTATATATTACACTTTAGAGATTCTGTTGAATTTGATGAAAATTAATAAAATATTTTGTAGGTAAAATTAATAATATTAATTATTATTATTTATTAATATTTCTAAAGATTTAAATATTATATATTCTCATATATACCTAAGTAAAACAAGTCACGATAATAGAATGAATCGGGTAAAAAATGATTTGTAGTAATCATTTAGAAGTCGTTTTGATGGGCATTTTGATGTTATGATATTATGACTCGTACTCTGCTTGCGTACACATATATATTCGTTACAGATGATCTTCTTTCTGACAGCATATTATAAGATAATCCGTAAATTCATTATAGAGATACGCTTCTCACTCATTATTAATGCGATTGTCATCATAACCACTAACTCTCTCTTCGTCCCCTTCCCCTAACGCATATTCGATAATATCATTAGTAATAAAATAAAAGTATAAAATTTACAACGTTACTGTTAATGATGGTTAGAAAATAAAATTATTTTCCACTTACAATTGTTATCCATAACATCATGGAAAATTATATTATGTGTTTTTCTATTCTTTAAGCAATTAAATATTAATTAACTGATCATAAGATAAAATATTACTAATACTTATTTATGTTGTATTCATGCTGTTATGGAAAGTAGCAAAGCACATATAGTGTTTCTCATTGATGGTAATTGTGCGCATCAAGAACATAGCTCGACAACTGAACCGGAAAGAGGCAGCAATTAAAGCGATTAGTCTGCGGTTAATAGTTGAATCGGTTACAATTATTTTCTCGGTCTTAAATCATGACCCTAATTTCAGTCTAAATTCCTAGATATATCGCTCTCTTGTGTTAGAAAAGTGATACCTCTCAAAATTATACTAATTTTTAGGAGGGCATTTTTTAAATTCTTAATTGGAGCAACGTTTTAAGGAACCTTTTAAGGAAAAATGACATAACTTCAAATATGATGTTTTTCTAATTAGAGCTAACTATTTTAGCCCCAATAAACATTTAATTTAAAAAAATGTTTCTTTTATTTATTTATTATATAAACAATCATTCTAAACTTGAATAGAGAACAAGAGACACTTCTGTTCTCCAAGTGATTGCGAGAGTTACAAATGTATTATTTTTCCAACAAAATTTATACGCCTTTAGAATTTATTTCTTTTATTACCTTAAAATGTGAATTTTTTAGTTGTCACTTTTTTCAAACAAGCAATATATTATATTGTAGATTTAACTATTAACACAACACGAGCATTGCTTAAAGGATTAAAATATATGTCAGGCATTCCAAGCATCACTGTTTTAATGACATTTGCGCAAACGTCATTAAAACAGTGATATGTGATTATGATACGAAGGGTGATGACATATTTTACATGACATGGCATTTCTTTAAAATTTTTAAATATAATTTATGATTAGAGAGAGAGATGCTTTTATACGCGCGTACAAAACTATAAAAAATATACATAATCACGAATTTGTTTTGTATCTTTTTGTTGTAATTGAAAAATTCTTCTTATTACTAATTAATTTAAATAGTCTCTCTCTCTTTCTCTCTCTCTCTCCAGAGAGAGCATTGATTGTTTCCGTGGACGTAATTAACGTATTTGTGGGGAATTAAGCAGGTACTCGAGATCTTAATTACACGGCGAAGAGGCTGCTCGTGGTTATTGTGACATACTGTGCATACTTCGGTGCAACTCCGTGCGAAAAAGAAAATTATCCACTCATCACCGTGATACGCGCCTCTCACTTATATAACGTAGAATCCCGTTTGATAGTTCTGAAGTGACGACCATATACCTACCTCGTTTCCTACTTGTGCTCCTTTCCAGTGTCTGTATAAATTCTTGGATACTTGCATATTTTCCTTACGTGTTTTTCGCCGCCAGGCGTTTTGTCATTAACAATAATTAACGGTCAAGTCGATAAATATTTCATAATATACCCTATTGAAAAGGCCATCTGCACAATTTAAATCTTAAAAGAAAAGATACTCAGCGAGATTATTTATTCTTTACGTTATAGAGATGCGCATTAATTCCGCATATACGTAACGCGCAATATGTTATATCCGGAAAGGAAATTCTATTTGAATATCATACCGTGAATCATCACTTTTCCTTTGTCAATACGCCTCTCTATGATAAAATTAACTCTCTCGTGCGCAATGCGGGCGCTCGCATCCTTTCACATAAATAATCCATTCGCACAATTCCGATTTAGACTCTTCTTGTAAAGAAGGAAAAGTAATAAATCTCGAATAAAACGATCTTGTAAAATAAAAATCGACGAGATCGTTATAGCTAATTGTGAAATATGATTCATCTAGGTACTTCAATATGGTCTTTTTTCTCTTTCCTTCTCACAGTTGCAAAATCTTCGAATCTGCTTGCGATTGGAGTAATTAAATGATCATTAGATCCGATCCTTTAACCAGCAGAATTCGGTGTTCCTTTTTTTAAAACAGGAAACGATTTCAGCCGTCTAGGCTACCACAACTCGAAGACGATTTATAATCGTAGGTCATGCTGATGCTACACATGAACCCTAGAGAAGCCGGCATAACTTTCACTCACGACACTGTCGCAGGCCTCATGCCCCGGGCACATTACTACGAACACATTGGCGCAACGATCTCGTCGATACAGACGCGCGCACACATGCACACACCATCGCGTCGGAATGTTGCATAAACGCACGCGCGTGAAGCCGCGGTTCTTACGTGCGTGATACGCGAACCCGCGCTCGTGAAACGTGGAAGTGCTGGCCGATTATACAAGCGATTCCCACATGCCACAGCTATCTCTCCGAAAAGTTCAAGTCAAATGAGATCGAAGTGACTAACTAATTCTCACTGAAAAGTAGAAAAAAGGGGAGAAGAGGCGGGAATTAACACGTGTAAAGAAAAAAAAAAACGTGAGAATATATAAAATTGTAAGAAAGTAAAAGAATCGAAATTAAAAATTATAATGCCGAGAAGGAGTTTTTGTAATAGATACAATATTTTTTTTCGTATTTGTAGTATTTGCAAGCTTTTTAATTGGGTATAAAGTCGGGGAAGGAAAGAGGAAGAAGAGATCCTCTCGTAATTGCAAGGAAATGCAGCTGCGAGTACTCATTAACGGGGAAAATGGCGCAAGCGTGCCCTTTTTAATTATTCACGTCTCACGTAAAATCCCATGCGCGCATCTGCGTGCACATACACAGCCGCATGCTCGCGCGTGATGCATCCCCGGTAAAATCGTATCGCTCTTCCCCGGCACGTACGTTCGCATGAATGCGAACGAGTCTTGCGAAAATCCGTCTTGCACAATTGCTCCCGATCGGACTGTTTCATCTATTTAAGAGAATTGCTCGTCTTCGATTTCCCTTCGCGGAGACTAAACGCAGCGTCGTTTCGCTCAGGCATGAAGATCGATTTCATTTGTTTCCAATCGATTGTGCTTAAAGACCACAATAATCACGTGGATAACATTAAATTGTATAGCATTTATTACTGTGATTATAGATCTTGTAACATGAATTGAAAGGAGATTTCTACGAGTCTGCGTAACGTTACTTTAAACTTCAAATATATTGAATATATTTTCTAAATGAATGAAGAATTATTTTATTTTATATATACATATATATGTAAGATAATTTAGCAATAACATTTTTGCTCTTCCGCAAACTAAACAAAACGCCTATTCCCAAAAGCCATGCAAAAGAACAGATTTTTCCGCTTTCGTAAAAGCCATTATAACGTCATTCGTGGGAATCAGTCCAGTCTGTGAACGTTACTAAACCTTATGGCCGATTTCTTCACTTCGCGATAATTTCGTTCGCTTAGACCGAGAGAAGGTGACTTAGCTCGTTCCATTATTTGATACGAGTCGATTTCCCTATTGTAACATTACGTCATTTTGCTTGCAAGAAAAAATTTTCTATTTAAATGTTAAGATACAGTTTGTAAGAATTTTTTGAATGTATTTTTCTCCTTTCTGACGACATAATCCAAGGGAGCTGTAATGAGTAGACAAGAGCTTTAAATAAACATACCTTTTTATTTCATACTTTTAGCAGTCGCTATTGTAGCGATGTTCATAAAGGCTCCTTTCAGGATGTCATAAGAGTTAGATGCATGTTACGAATGTGTCGTTGCTATATCTTTGAATGTAGTACAAGGATATCTTGGCCAATGAATAAATCCTGTCATCTTATTTTTTAAAGAATTATTTTTATTATGCGATACATCATTTGATCGTAATAATAAACATACATATCTTGTCTTATTTGATACGAGCATTTTGGAATGACATAAAAGTTTACATTTGAAACTAATATAAATTTTCGCAAAACATTTGCAATAATTGTAGTAATTGTTAAATAATGCAATTAGTTAATTAACTCAAGTTACTTTTTGTTAATTAATTTTTTAATAGTTTTCAGCAATTAAATTTGCTTCACTCGCACATTTTCGCGTCTTGTCAGAGTTCGATTAGAAGTTACCGTTATGCATTAAGTATGTTTTCTTTAGATCGCACTATTGCACATGACATTGTAAAGCATTTACATGCGTGTTTTCCTCGCTTATTAACATTGATAAACGATCGAGTAACGGAATAGCGCATAGGATTAGATATTACGTTACTTAACTTTTCGCATTTCTCGCTTTACATAATGAACATCGCAGTACAACGCGTTTGTATTACATTCCAAGTTTTACTAATAATTTCCTCTTCTGGCTTACTTCCGTTACTCAATAAAAGTCATTTCTGATCGTAGGAGAGAAGCATATAGCATCTTTCCATTTTTACTAACGCCTTTTGGAGGGGCAAAGACACGAAGAATTTACATAGGATCTGCATGATATGACTTTCTCTTGCGGGTTATCTGTAAGGAACATCTTCACGTTACATCGTGCGTACGTCTCTTATGAACGTCCTGACACGAGCATGTCTCAATGGAGATCCATCTTTTTAATCATACTGTGTTCTTCTTTCATTGTGTGATACCCTGACCCACAACTTGACACATTTAAAATGTTTGAAAACGGCATTCGCGATTTTCGTAAATAAAACATCCATAATCTATTTGGATTGCATTAAAAAAACGATGAATAGAGGAGCATTATTATCATTTACATTAAAATTAATAACAATTTTTTCTCCTGGTTCTAGTTTTTACGCAAAGTACAATACTTTCAATTTCCGAGGTATTCTACCATTTCTACCTATGTAGAAAGCATTGGGGGAACTATTGGGGGAAGAAAGTTTTAATTAATACAAGGGTTAATTAGTACTGGAAGTAACAGTTCCCTATTTTTACGAAGGCGGACTTCTCAAAGGAGCTTCGTGGGAGGCTGTACCGAGTCTCACAGTAGGGAACAATCATTTTATTATGTCGTTATCCGTACGTACCCTCTTTCGACTCCCGGTTAATTGTTAGCAACTCACTTCAGCTTAGTTTAACATTTCTTGATCCCTTTTGTTTCATTTCCGTGTTTTGCTTTTTATAAACGCTGGTTGAAAGAAAGGTATGTAAGTGGTTAAAAAATTTATATGCGTCTAAAATATTCTGTATTTTAATTATACTCTTTATAAAGTACCGTGATGTTCTTGTAATGTCGTTATTGGTCTAATAGTAACCACGACGCAGCTGTGTGTCATTGTATCAACTATTTTCTTCCCCTTTTTCTATTCACACGCGAAAGAATGTTCCTGAGTTCTGACGATCCGGAAGTGACAAGATTGCGCAATAACAGGAGCCGGAGAAGATAACGATCGGTCTGCCGTAAACGTGTTATGATTGTTTATTTGAATACTATGGTATTACTGCATTTTTTTTTCTAGTAACGGTGATGCAATGTGATGCAATGCAAACACTTGTACTGTTACGTTCAAGCTACATCTTACGTTGTCCTTCGAGGTTGATCTTTTTACTGTAGTTACATTTATGACATACAGTAATACGTAATTTTCAATGTTATGTGATTACAATTCTGTTTAATTCATGAAGTACATTGTCTAAAATTTGTATAACGAAAAGAGCTTCCATTAGAGGAAAGAGCTATTATTTTCTAATTGGAATAAAATCACTATCGTACACCAGACGTCTCGATTACAAGACATGTCTTTATCGCGACCTATTAACTCGTTCGATCGTATATCATTTTCTCGACGAAAATTTGCATGTATAGCGTAAAGTTCACTTCGCATAATAATTTTAATTCTCCGCAATCGTTCGGACCATGAATTACTTCCATAATTATTATTTTTATACGGTATTAACGATAAGATGCACACCGTTATGGAACCTGAATAATTGAAACTTATATTGAATTATATATGGAAACTTAATTATGAACAAACACAGTGCGCGTGTATAAAATCATATAAAATTAAAAATAATTCTATTAGCAGATAACAATTTTCTCTTTTCGGTTTTACATTATATGTATCTATATATTTTAATGTAATGGCAATGACCATAATATTTCACAGGGTCATGCTTTCAAGATTAAATCATTAACAGGCAATTACAGATCCGCATTCATAGTGATTTACTTGATCGAGAATAAATAAAGTCTCGAAGAGCTCTAACAGCTTTCGCATATTGCGACGTAAACCGATTGGAAAGGGTAAAAAAAACTCGCCTGCCTTCGCGATTTTGTTTCATTCACATCGTCCGGATGGTCCTTGAGTGCATAACCTTTGGATGAAGTCACTAAGCATCTCGTTCTCCATCCTGGCAGATCATTTAAATGCCATGCGAGTAATCGCATCGCCTGTGATATACTCATTGATACACGATACCATCACCTTGCGAAGTAAATGTCTATATATTATAGGTGTGCAATTAAATGCGCAATTAACGCGATAATTTTTGTTACAGAAACCAATCGTTTTTCGTAAGAAATTGCAAACATAAAGAAGATAAAAATTTGCAAAAACAATACGGATTTTTATGTCACTATTATTTCTATTATTTACATAGCGTTTAGAATACGCGACAAAAATAAAAGTAAACACTATCGGCGCGTATTCTGTATAGAAATAATACTGTTGCGAAATTTACGAAGCAAACGCATGTTCCGGTATCGATGAATTTTTAAAATCTTTCATGAAGTCAATTATCGTCTTCCGCATGTCCCACTCAGCTGCTACCAGATAAGTCTCGGACCACTCCTTATTCATCGCGGTGATCTGTCGTATTCTTTTAATTAGTATCGCTTTTTCATTCTCACTAAAGCAAACGGGCCCCGTTTCGTTTTCAAAACTATGTACGACTACTATTTTATCAGGTGTTACATTACTGGGTGCTGCCCATATGTGGTACTGATCGTTTAAAATATGGTATTCGTTATCGGGGGAAGCCATTAAGACGAATGTTCTACAAAACGATAGTACGTTCGTACCAGAACTTAGTTTCTTGAACAATCCTGAGACACTGAAGACTACGCATTTGTCGTTATCGCACATGATATCATAAGTGAAAGAACTCTTGTCGTGATAGGACCGGGGTAATTTGCTATAAGCTGCTAGAATATCTTCTTGGCCAAAGAAAATGCATGTATTTTTTTTAAGACCTTTTTTTAATAGATTTCTATTAAACGTATACTGGTTAAGGCCTGTCTTTTGCGCGATGTTGTGCGGTATGGCGAAAGTCATGGAATAAACCGCGTTTTTATGATAGAGTCCCCGTAAAACTGTTCTATCGAGTTGATCGAATAAACTAAAAAAATGAGAGGCAAATGCATGCGCGAAATATTGCGTTTTATCGTTTGGAAAATAGTCTTTGTAGATCAACGGCATCCTTTCCACAATGCTCACGCCATCTAATTCTTTCAAATGCGGACAATATCTTTTTGCAGATTCTACGTACTGCTTTGCAGTCGAATAATTTTCACAAAGCGGATTTCCATCGAGCCAAAGCTTAATGATTTCTAGATTTCTGAGAGGGGCTAAAGTGTTCATGTTTAATAGATTGTTGTGTCTAAGATCCAAATACTTGATAGATGTTAACTCTGAATTCTCTATCGCAGATATATTAAACAATTCGTTATGCTGTAAGTTGAGATGTTCGAAAGTAGCTATCGAAGTCTTGGCTAGTTTCAAAACATGAATGGAAGTTCTAAGTTGCGACAAAGGACAATAGACATTTTTATCTATATCCGGTTCTGTATGGAAACTCTCCAGGTTTAACGTCTTCTCGTTCGGATCGTATCTTTTGGTCAATGCAGTCAACAGAATAGGCTGTAAGTGGATTTTCAGCCCTTCGATCGAACCAAATCCTAAGGTTACTACAAGAATGATAGCGTCACCGTTAGTATTTTTGATGATCATGTTTGCCTTGCATAACATTTCCAGAGCGGGACCGCAATTTCTGGCCACAAAATATGCATCTTCTCCACAAACTTGATATCTCACTGGTATCAAATCGTTTGGTTCTACTGCCTTCAAAATACCTCTTAAAACTGTAGCCTTGTCGAACTGGCCACCTTTAAGAACTTTGATTTTATGCCATAAATCCGGGCGGTTCATCAATGTTCTTACTTGAGGTAGTTTTGCACCCATAGCTATTCTTATAGCAAACGCGGTATCCAACACAAGAGGTTTGACCGGTGAATTTAGCACCTTTATGTTGTCTTGTTTCATCTGCATTATGTACCTTAAGAATCACTGCTTTAAAAAGTTTCAAGTTATTTCTGTATTAATTAATTTTTTTTTATTACTTTTTATTTAAGTACTTTTTCTGTTTTGCTAACTTCTTCAGTGTTTACACATCTTTGAGGTTAACCTATATTTTCTCTTGGAAGATCGTTCAGAAGAAATATATTGTCTCGAGTACGTACATTTTTTCTAAAATAAAAAATATTCAAACGTTATTATAAGAGCATAAATATACATTATTAATACAGAAGATGCAATAAATGCTTAAAATACTCACTTGTGACTTTACCTGTCTCATCTTTCGACATTGTTCTTATTTCCACTTCAAAATAATACGTGATAATATATTTTCATCTGTTTACTGTAGATGTCGCGGTTATCTCGATACCGACATGTGAGATACTTAACGCGGTTGACTATTTGTTGATACTTTCGGCATCGTTATTATCTAATAACGATGATTATATCGAATCAAAATATTGTAGTTGTACGTGATTTGTGAAAGATGTCGCATCAATGATATTTTTCGCACATAACATTGATAACAATCTAAAAAATTTCACAGAGATGGCTGATCTGTGCAATAATTTGTATAATTATATAATTATGTATATACTTGTATATATGTATATTTTAACAATAATACAATAAACATTTAACTAAGATACAAAATAATATAGATGGATGGTAAAATTGGGAATCAACTTTTTCTTAAAAAAAAAAAAAAAATAAATAAATTGTAGAAATTACCGAATCTGCCTGTTAGAAATAATTCAGTTTTCTCTCTCTCTCTCTCTCTCTCTCTCTCTCTCTCTCTCTCTCTCTCTCTCTTTATTAATTCAATTACAATCATTCAAATAAGAATATTATAACAAATATATTATCAGATTGTTATAATCACAATCTTCTTATTGAATTAGATTGCAACATTTTTTTCATAAAAGTATTAATTAAAATATTTAGATTTTTATCTGAATAATACAGATTTTTCTTTAACACATTTTGCATTAGAATAATTCGCAATGAATTTCCGTAGATACGTATATCATTTCTATTGAATCTATCCTGCTTTAACTTTTAATTTAAAAAAAGCAAAGTCAAATTTAATCTAATGAACATATATGTATGATAAAAAAATTATGTCTTTAAACAAAATATACTTTACAAGTATTTAATATTATAATATTTATTTACAGAGTAAATAGATATTTATTTAGTTAAAGAAAAAAAATAAAAATAATAATTCTTGTAAGTACTAAATAAATGTATGTTTATATTTAGTTAATATATTCAGCTAGTACTATTTAAACAAATGTTTATTAAAACGTAGTTCTCTTTTTTTCAGTGTATAAATAGTATATTTTGTTTGTTTTACAATAGATATTATTAAATTTTGTATGTATCAGATAGATATTTTATTTATTAATTTTATAACTATATTCTAAAGTATAAAATTGTAATCGTATAAAAAATATTTTTTAAGAAATAAAGAAGCTTTTACAAAAGCCGTAATAATAATTGCTTAACGGCGGGCGATCTTTGATCTCGCAGCAAAAGTTCGTGCAATTCATAAACCCGGCGCGTTCTTTAGCGCACTTCCTCGTTCTCTCGTTAATTACAACCAGTTTACCGCACGTCCCTTACAGAATCAGCTGTATGTAATATTACACCATTTCTTTCAACGAACAGCATCAGCGGCTGCGCGCGTTTTTGGAAGCTACATATTAACGTAACATGTTGAATCAATAACATGCTCATTTTCGCGCAGATCATCCGATTAACTTTCAAAAATTCTGCATTCGTCGATAAATCAATATGATTAAATTATTAGAATTAAATGCAATTTTTCGTGATACTCGGCTCCGTTTAATTGGCTCACCTCCGGTGCTGTTAATAAATCCTCGAACAATTTAACCGCACGCGTTACGAAGGATTGAGTTACTCGTTACTCGCAAAAAAGTTCGTACCAGGCGGTTTGCATCTTCTTCAGAGGCCGCGGCGCCTCATAATTCACTTAGGCTCAGCTCGCCTGTCTGCATGTTGGTCGAGACAGCGGCAATTACGCCCTGTCGGCAAAAAGTACGCGCACTCGAGCGTTTTTAACAAACGCCAACGTGTAGCGTGTCTCACCGTCGCCGTCCGCCGTCGTCACATTGCAATTCGCGCAATGGAGACGAGAAGTCCACTCCAATCCTGAACGTAGGAGTTTCGAAATTTCAGACAACAAGCATAATCGCACGATTCGACCTCAACGGCTCAGGAACAAAGCGATCTTAAAAGGGCCGCACATTCAAATTGTTCGCGCTCCACATTTGTTCGCGACGACGGAGCTCGGTCTCCATTGTTTCTCCTCCGGAACGCCGGAAATTAATCTACGGGGATGAGAAAAAGCGATCGCGGTACGATCGATCGGTACTCGAGGAGGAATATCTCCGCCTCGTTTTCGTCCTCTCTCTCTCTCTCTCTCATCTCATCCCGTAATTCATTTAGACGGTAGCCAGACAAGAGGACAGGCTCAATTACACCCGCGGCAAAAAGTCGCGCGGGCCCGCCGTCGCTTCCTCGTACGACGTGCGTGGTCCGCGCCCGGTTGGCGAGGAGAGGCGAGCCGAAACGAGACAAGGCGGGATGGGAATGAAGCGCAAGTGTTATGCCGAGGACAACGGGGCGGATTTGTCGTCCGTGTCGTCGAGAACAGGCGGCACGGACCCCGTCGGCTCGTGTCCTCCGTCAGTCGAGCGCGGCACCGCGATCATTAGAAGGAAGGGCCCCCTTTGTCGTCCGCAATGTGCGCAAGCAACGCGAGCGATGTCGCCGCGAGGATGCCGTTTAACGACGACATCCGATGCATGCTCGGATCGCGACGCGCGGATGTCCGGACGACGCGGCCGGAATGCTCGTCGACATTAACCATCTTTGGCGTCGGCGAAAAACCGTCGGTCGGAATCAAGTATCGCGAACGGATAGGTATTGCGAATGCAAACAAGAACGCTTCGGCGGAACTTCAGTAACGAGCTTCGCTTTTCGGTTTTTAGGGTTCTTGAAATTATTATCCTTTGTTTTTTTTTTTTTTTTTTTTTTAAATGTAAAGTCGGAGACACGAGATTGAAAAGCACAGGCGATAGAAGCAGAGAATAACAGATTTCAACTTATCAGAAAGCGTATATTATCAGAATACACCAGAATACAATTGAAATCTGTTATTCCTGTTCCTATTGCCTCTGCTTTTCAATTGTGTCTCAGACTTTAGAGATGCAACACAATTATTGGCATCGTGTACGTCATGCGTGAGATCCCTTTAGAAAATATAATGTCCATTGAGTACAATACAGTTAAAAAGTAAAATTTTCCAGAAAATAAATTTCAATATCTTGAATCGTTAAAATTTTGCAATACTTACTTTAAAATTCAATTTTGGTGCAACAACTATAATTGTATAGAGGAATATAAAAATATATATTTTTTAAATATATTCTTTCTTTATGTTTCTAGTTTTTCTTTTGCGAACACAACGATTTTTTACTTACGTCATTGTTGTATTGCAAATGAACAATATTTTTTGTTCGAAATGCGTTGAAACCAAGATGGGATACACATGCGTGGAATGGTTAGAAAAGACTCATAATTCAAAAAATGCGTTTGGCAAAATGTAATATAATAATCTGAAGCAGTACGCTGAAGTCACGATCGAGGATGCGTATTTCTCAATCGACGCACGATTTGCTCGCTGCGAAGCGAGTTCGCGAGAATTGCGCTTCTTGCGCGGCTTGTACACAGAGGATGCAGTCGGCTGTTCCTGGAGGAGGTTTCTCGAGGTGGTTAATCGGCCGGTTAGCGGGAACGGGAAGGCTCGCTCGAAAACAATGGTCCTCGTGTTGATGGCAATATTTTAATGAAGTTGGCAAGTTCCTGGTATACGGACAGCATCCCTCGCTTCTCGTCGGTTCCAGGAGCGTATACACTCCGGAGGTAGTGGGATTCGTGCGCGCGCACGCACGAAAGAAAGAGCAAGAGAGAATTGAGAGAGGGTGCGAGAGAGTAACGGCAAGTCGACAGGCGCCACTCAGCCACTGATTTCCACTTACCGATATCGTTCTACAAAGCTGCCTTCATCTGCCAGCCTACGCGGCCGTTCTTTCGTTAATCCAATGTCCCGGCTCTTGCGGACTTAAACTCGCGGAAAATGAGTTCAGTGTTATCGGGCATTACGAGCAAATCGAATGTTGTAAAATCCAATTCGATGTAGTAGTTTATCATACATCACTCCAATAGTGATTTCGTAATTTCACATTAGTCGTGTCTATAAAAATTAGTGGAACGTAGCACGGCGTGATAAAAATATTTCTTGTATTGATATGTAATAATAATAACACTTATAATACATTTCGATAGCAAAAGAGCATTTAGTAACTTTTGAGTTAATTTTTTGACTTCTGTGTATGTAGATAAATTCATTTCTTTAGTTAAGTTGCTTGGTTTCAAGATAAACAACATCCATATTATAAACACGAGCATTCAATCAAATTTAATACACTTTCTTGAGTTAAATTATTTAATTCCATTGTTTTAGTTAAATTAACATAGTGAATAGGAACAGTGACAACCTATAAAAATTATTAAAAATGACTCAAATTGAGTACATATAATTTGACATTAATGAATTTAACAGGGTTTGAACCATCTTTTACTCGTTTGGTTCGATCCATCTTTTTGAAGATGCGTCACAAATTCGTTTAAAATTATAATCTATGTTTAAATATATTCACAATGAAAGGGAGAAGCCGATGATAATTACCGTTAGGCATGCATCACTCGCAAAAATAGGATGAAATCACATGTGTCAACAAATCGTTTTGCATACATTGTGCAAAAGTATTAGGATAGGCAGGATTAATTTGATTGATGCAACGCAAACGAAGGCCGCGATTCATAAAAGAATACGATTATTGTGCTGCAAAAATAACAAGCGTTTTTTAAATGGGATAAATGTTTGTATGCATCATAACAATTTTTACATTTTCTATAAGAATACTGAATAAATAAAGGAACGAGGAAAAACGAAATAATTCATAAAATCCATTTTAGATGGAAATTTTTATTCAAAATGGACGTTGAAAATTATTAATCTAAATCTTCGCACATTTTTCTAAGTCACGAATACTTGCGTGAAATTGGAAAACAGAGTCTCAATATTTTTCGTTCAAAAATATTATAGATCGATAAATTCGTCAGATAAGATTTTTTTTCGAGGTCACACATTGTTGCGCGTTATCGATCGAGCAAGTATTATTGAGATTTTCCACTTTGTAGTCAAGCTAATTAATTTGCCTCCAATTAATTACCGACAATTGCTCTCTCATTCTAATTACGCGCGCTCGATTAGAATCTGCGAAAGTTACGACCGAACGGAGCAATCTCTTAAGGTCCCCAACACTCGCATACGAGTTCTCAGTGAACAGAATTACTCGTGATAAGACTTGACCACAAAGCACTTTCGACGTATGCACAGAGATAGATCGAAACTCGCAGCAATTCGCGATCGTCTCGTGTATGTTCGAATAGCTCGTGTGGCTCGATCTTTCTTTTACATTCGCGCGAGACGACGCAATAAATCTTGCCGCTTATAATCCGAACCCTTATTTTCAATCGTCGTGTCTAAAGGGAAGAGTCCGAATAAATTATGCAAAGGAACTCGATACACTTATTGTTAGTTCGCTATTTCTCAGACATCGGTCTTCAGTCGAGATCGCGCTCGATGCCCTTCGAGTCTGATTCATTCATCATGCGTGCTTATTTAACGACTCCAGAATTACCAGTCTAACGATATCCGAACTGATGCAAATCGTGAGCTGCGGCAAGCGACAACAGCGTGAGACTACCAGTCTCTACAGTCTCCAAATTCGACGTTAATTTTCCTGAAATTTCCCTTCCTGAATTCCGCGGGACTGATCGAATCCGATAGCACGGAGTACACGTGTGTGAGTAAATAACCGTGAGTAATGCTACATCTACATGTACGTAGACGAACCGTCCGAACGTGTTACGTCTATGTTAGTTAGGTGGACCGAATACAGATAGGACTATGCGAAGGGAAGGCAAGAGAGGGGGAGGGATGCCAGGATCGCGTCTCCGAGGTCTCAGAGAGGGATATTAAGGCCAAAGCTATCTGATGGCTTCTCCTCTTCTCTCCTCGATCCCTCGTCCGTCTCCTTCGCTCTCTCTCGGCGATTCCTGGCTTCGAGAGGGCGGTTTCGCGAGAGACTACGGCGCGGAGGAGTGCAGAGGGGATGCAAGAGAGAAGACGGAGGAAGCCACGACCCGAAATTACTGCATCGATCCCCAGCAGACTCTCGTACTCTACCAAGCGACAGTAGATGAAACCAATTTCGACCCTTAAGCTCGTCTTACGCGTCGCGATTTGGCTTTCCGTTGTCTCGGCCTTGCGACAAGGTGATTTCGTTGGTTCCGCAATTATATTGTAATACGATCTTACGATCTCATTGCGAGTATTCTCATATTGCGAGCATTCCTTTCTTTTTTTCCAACATACACAGATATTTTTTTATATTCTATGTATTTATGAACTTATATTTATAATGTAAAGTATATAATATACGCTTTTTAAATTATAAATAGAAGCGCATAAAATACATATAAATATATGAAAAATGTATGAGAAAATGATGAGAACAATACACGTGATGAACGTATATACATATGAACATAATATAAATTGTACCAGAATATACATGGAGTTAACTTCGTTGGTAAGTACATTCCAATTGTTTGCGAATTGTATCTTATCGCCGTATAAATGTATTATTTACGCACCAACCGCGGAGATTCATATAAGTATTTTATTTGTATTTAATTTATTATATGCGCTTATCACATGTATTCTCATTTTCTCGAAAGACAATTGAGATTCCAGAACTATTGTATTATACTCGTATATTTCTCTATGTCGGAAAATCAACTAGGCTGTTCTCTTTTCTCATCTAACTCGATTTTTTTTTTTACGGGATATTTTCCGAAGAAGATACACTTTACGACAGATTAGGAAGTTTATAACTTTCTTCGACATTTACGCCGTATCTTTTTTCGTTTATATGTTCATACTTTGCTTTACAGCGTTCTCTGAACTTTTCTTCGTATTTTTTACGATTGTACCTTCTCTCTTGTATATTTTCAACCTTGTTAAAACTAACATTAACTACATCATTTGTTTCCTAAAATCTTTTCTTAAAGTCATTTCAAATACAATTACGTCGTTATGTTACTATAAAGTTTGTTATGGTTATAAAGACAAAGTCACGGACTTCAAGATCAGAACATGTTATGTGAGCTTTTGATATAATAAGCAATTAATAAATGTAGTAAGAAATATAAACGTGTATTTGTTAAAAAAATATGTTGCAATTTATAATATACTACACACACATACGCACACATATCTAAACTCGTTTATAGTATAGTTTATACTTTACTATGCATATAAAATTTCAATGCCTAGTATAACGAAATGTATCAACATTTTAGAAAATAAAAAGTTACGAGAGTTGAGAAATAAACATGTTAGAGATAAAATAAAAAGAGAAGGCACGTATTGTATCAACTGCATTTTGTCCATTCTCTTTGATTAGATATATATATATATATTATTTTGTGTAATAATAAGACACAAGAGACGCGAAAATTAAAATTCAAGGATTGTTCGTGTTCGCCTTATCGTGCGATAATAATAGAAAAATTTCGCAGCGTTATCATAAATTAAATATCCTCTCCGACTTCGCGTTCGCGCGCGCGCTCCTTTAAGTTAGCGGAAGTAACAATCCGACTTTTGAATTAAAACGCCCATCGGGCGAGTATCTACTGTACGAGCGGACGACTTGCCCCCTTCCTATCGCTCAAACTCTCAGCAAAAGATATAAAAATTTAATTCCTCGCGGAGAATGACGTGCCACTGGCGCCGCGAGCTTCTTTCAGAGATCCTCTCCTTTCTTCCGTCTTTGCTTTCGCCATACTTTTCCTTGCTCGTCCTCTGTTCCTCTTCTTCTCTCCCTCGCAAATGACCTTGCCATCACTCTTGGTCCCTCGTGTCTATCTATTTTTTGCTCCCCCGTGTCGGAAAAGTTTTTCCATTCTTTCAGTCGTTAACGGGACCGTTTACGAAAATTTAACGTTTTGCTTGTACTCTTTGCTAAAAAGAGTTCGAGAAAAGAACATCATGTACTTGCTATATCACAAAAATTTTTAAATTATTGAGCAAAATACCATTGCATAAACGCACTTAGCAGTATTTTTGTAATATTCTTGTAAATTAGGAATTTTGTAATATTTTTATAGCTAGGAATTTATAACAGGTTATACATTATTTATGAGAATCTCTCTCTCTCATTAAATTAATTACTCACACACTAAAAGAGCAATTTTGCTGAAAAATCTAAAAATTTAATCAAACATAGGTCTGAAAATAATTTTGTTCATTGTTGTATATATAGGGGAGAATGTCCTAAATCGGACCGTGTTCCGAATCGGACTTTTTTTATTTAAATAAATACGGTTAAGCAGATTTGCGTGCTATTTATAATATAAAGTCCTTATAAGACACCGAACATGTGACAGCAATTTGGCAGTACTCTGTCATAACGTTCACAGAATAGACACAAATATGTATTTTCGGCTATCATGCGAAAATTTGTTTAAAAAAGAAAATCTTTGTAAATTATTATTTAAAAAATGTTAAAAATTTGAACGATAATTGATTTAAGATAATTAAAGAGTGTAGAATTCAAAAATATCAAGAATTTTGTGATTATTTTTGCGGTTTATTATAAAATTTGTTCCAATAGTTCAAAAGATCCGTGTCCAAATCGTACCGCTCACTCTTTGGGTATCCAAATCGGACTTGTACAAAAAACACAAAAAAGACGAGTAAGCCAGCTAATTCATCGAAGAAAAAAGGTTCGTCACAACCTGGTTGTAGTACTGGTGATCGACTGGTCATATCTGGTCTAAGAGACACTAAATCAATAAAATATCATGTGTCATCAGACTCAGATTGATGGAATCTTTTATTTATTTTAATTCTAATAATATAAACTGTATTTTTATCTTTGAATCTTAAATTGCTCATTTTTACTCAATACTAACAAAATTTAACTCAAATATTTTAAAATTCTATCTAAAAGTTCATAAAAATAGGAGAGAAAACTATGAGTTCCAAATCGGACCGGAAAATGCATTTTTACATTTTCCATTATAGTTCGACACAGGTAAGAGATACGTCAAAATGGTTTTGAAGCAAAAATGAAGGAAATTAAATGATCTTTCGAACGGCACCATTGGTTTTATGATCTTTATTTACGTTTCTTAGAGAACGCAATAACTGCAAATAGATCCGATTTAGACCACTCTTCCCTATAATAATTTTGTAACATTGTTGAAAATATCATCAATAATTATATATAGATCGCTTAAACGTTCATAACAATGTCGCAAAAAGTTTTAACATTCTAACGACCAGTTTGAGTATTCTGTATAATTATTTTAATGCAAACAAAATTATATATGTTATCAGATTTATATCTAGTTAAATTTTTAGATACTTCAGTAAAATCGTTCTTCCTGTGTATACATACATATAAGTTAGCTGTTGTATTATGAAACGCATAATGGTATGCACACTCCCGCATAGCTTCCGTGGCTTTAATTGACCCATCTATCGCGATGTTCTTACTGCTTCCGTTCGCTTCGTTTTTGCACCCGCTAATTTAGCTCCTAGTCTTCATTTCTGCAACGTATGCTGTTGACTTTTGCGTGAATCGATAGTTTTGCGTTCTGCATGCAGATAAGCCGGCAAAGAAGCCTTATACGTCAGTGAAGACTTCAGTGGAGTCGTTTATCTCGTCTGGTAACGCCTCGTAAATGCAATTAATAGCGTTATCGATCAAGGATCAGCGATGACTCCGACGTTATGCAACGAGAGTGTATTTCCTTCAGAAGCCTCGTATATATGACGAGTAGCGTATAACAAGTTGCATTCTATAAACTAAACATGAACTAAAATTTGTTCATTTTCGAGAAACACGATTAGAAAAAAAACATAAAAACGGAATTTGTTCTAAAAGTGTTAGGACGTTCTTTTTTGTCGATTTAAAAAGGAAAAAAAAATAAGAGACTTATTTGGAGCGGCTTCGGTCGATTTAATTCGACGAGGTTCGATTTTGGCTAGAAACGAGCCGAGCTTTTCCATGGCGGAGCGCGGTCTCGAGAAGCGGTGAAAGATATCCCGGATGCGTTGCTCTCCGGTAGGGTTTTGTAAGGAACAGGCAATCTCTGTCTACGTTAGATAACGCTGCCAGGGGTTGCCCGGGGACGTAGCTTTTCATCTTACTAAATCACCCGCCGACTACCACCCGCGCTCTATACCGTCGGCATCCGGTCGACCTGGTGTATTACCAGACTCAAATCTAAACAAGAAGGAACGCCTCCGCAGTTTGTCGCAGATACTTGGAAACATACGTTTCAAGCGGCGAAACGATCGAGCTTGATAGAAATGCGGAATTATTTGCACTTTTTGAAATTTGAACAAATCAGACGGGAGAATTTTCATTATTGCATTACGTACACATTAATATCGAATTACACGAAAGCTTAGAACAAATTTTTTAATTAATAAACGAATATTGAGTCTCTCGAAATTAGAACTTCCATGTTAAAATGTATAGATCAATCCATTTGTGATTAGTTTTAAAGTAAGCGACATCCACAGTAATGTACGCGATAATTAATAAATTAAATTTGAGTTAAATTTAGTACATAAGCTTGAATTAAATTATTTAACTCTATTATTTTATTTAAATTAACGATATATTGAATAAAAGCAATGGTGATCTATAAATGATTAAAAATAATTCAAACTGGATATAATTTGACATTATATGAAATTAACGTGCAAGTTTTTCTTAAATAAGCATTTACATATAATATATAAAAAACTGTTTTTTTTTTTAAGATATGTATATTTATTTTTAGTATACCGTATAAACTGACTTAATATACCACGTGAATTAAATGTAGAACGGGATAAAATATCGAGCAACAGAATTTTTTCGGGCAAAAATTTCGCGCTTTTGACTTTCCTTTGCCCGTAATCCTATCGATCCATGTAATCTGTTCCTCGTTGGCGGAGGGAAAAGGGGAGTTTGCCCGTCGACTAGTGACATCACTGGGCCATACATCAAATCGTTATCAGCCCCGGTCTCTCCCTCCTTCATTCGGAAGGGCGAAACGGAGAGAGACAGTTCGAAAAGAGATGGAAAAAGGGGGAAGGAGATTGTGAAAAGATAGAAAGAAAAGAGAAAGAGGGAGAATGATGGACGAGGGAAAAGAGGAACGAGGAAAAATATGAAGTATGAGAGGAAGAGACGGTGCGGCAAAGGGAGAAGAAAGGGGCGGAACAAATCAAGAGAGATGTTTTTTCAGCGCCTTGTGAACCTTCTCGTGAAAGAATCAAGGATCTTTTATCCTCGTGATGTGCGCGTTAAGAGTTGATGATGAGCCGTAATGAATTTCATTACACGAGCATTACGTGAGAAACGTTTCAAGCGAAATTCAGCATCCGAGTGTCAATACTTAATTCTTCGAAAGAATACAAAATACAGTTAATAAACACAATGATAATCGGAAAATATTTTTGGACGATTGGGGAGCGTCTTATAACTGTGGCGCGCTGCAAGATTTCCAAAGTACAGGCGCCACTCTAGTCGGTGGTATAATTTTATTGCGAGAGATCGAATCGGACGCCGGTCGTTGCATCCGCCCCTACGGGTGTCAATCCTCCCCGGGGCGAAAGTCGCGGCAGGACGAGGAAAACGTAACGGTACGAACGAAGAGGAGTAACGCGATAGAGAGAAAGAGAGGGAGAGAAAAGGGAGAACGGATGGAACGGAAACTGAAAGCGGGGGCGGTCGGTATCTGACGAGATAAGGGCGCAATCTCTGGCCTCTTTCCCTTTCCCATGTCTCTCTCTCTCTCTCTCTCTCTCTATCCCTTTCTATCTCTCGTCCTTCATCATCCTCGCTCTCTACATCTCTTCGGAGTGAGAGGTGGAAGAGCTTCCCCGTAGAAGGGGTTGAGAGCGAGATGGCATGGAGCGAGGGAAACAGGGATGAGGACGACAGAAAGAGAGAGAGGGAGAGAGAAAGAGAGGGAGAGAAAGAGAGACAGAAGGGAGAAGGAAAGAGACAGAAAATGGTTGCCAGGCAACGATGAGAGGGGCGACCAGCAGTATAGATCGCTATCCGGCCACCTCCTCAGGGGCGGGTTGAATGGGTGGAGGAGGCAAAACCCCCCTTAGCAAGATGGCTTTATTACCCTCCGTCGAGGACTCGCCGATGTCGCTGCAGTAACTTGGTCCTCGCTCTAGGAAATGACGCCAGAGTTAGTACTTCTTGTATATAGATACGTAAACATACATTCTACATATACCTAACATGCTTGTTTCCGCGTCTTGAGATCTTTTGATTAATCCACGAGAATATGCTTTATCATTGCAATATTATGACGTTAAAAGAAAAAAGCAATCGCCATATTAATTCTGAATGGAAAAAAAATAGAAACAGTAAGTACGTAACATTTGGTTGAAAAAAAGTCGGAATTTGTACACGCAAATATATATTTCTACGTCATTTACAGTATTTTAACGATGTTTAGGGTCTTAGCAGAATGATTTATATTATTTATAATATAATACCTCTCGTGTATATACATCTTTAAAACTTGAGTCATAAAACAGTTATTGTGCGCTACTAAAGACAAAAGACTTAGGTCATAAAATATTGTCAGTCATTCTGCTAGGCTCTTATCAACATTAGTATAATATAAACTTGTCAATTTAATTCATGATAGTAAGTACTTCAGTTTTAGTTCAAGACTGTGCTTCAAGACTGACAAATGTGTGATCGGCGCGTAATTTACTTGAACTAGAAAAACAAAAATTTGATTATAGACATTAAAATCCGCTTTGACAGAATATATAGCTCTATTCACATTAATTTTCTCACGTCGCATTTTCAGTTCTATGCAATTCAAGATACTTCCCATTTTAACAAATATTGTGCAAGAAGTTTCAAGTTTCGATACAGATATCGCCGCGACATTCTGTATCTTTCACAAATATCTCGCTGGGTCTGGTAAACAGACTCCCGCTTCTAATAGTAAATCGTGCGTTTGTGCGAGTCCACCGCATCTCTTCTGGCGAGGCGTGAATTTCATCGCGAGTATCGTGAAATTTCGCTTGTCGCGGTACCGACCCGCCTTGTCGGCGTCATTATTACAAGTGGAAACAGTTTCGCGAGCTTCGTGTGCAGGCGGCGAACCGAGTGCAGACGAGAGTGGTTACAACTTTAATAAGTCTGCTCGACTTTGCGGCAGCGAAGCGTCGAGTCAAGTCAAGTCGAGTTGAGTCGCGTCGCGTCGCGTCGCATTGCTTCAGGTTGCCGGGCACCGGGACGCATTCTCACGGCGGCGAATTCCGCCAAGTCTCTTGGCACCAACTCTCTCGGCAGCACAACACCGGAGATGGAACCCCAGACGTAATTTCCGGTTTCGACGCGGCAGTCGCGCGTTAGCCGAACCAAAAGACGATCGCTCAGCGAACGAGATAGTCCGAGATAACTCGCCCCCTTGTGGCTTTCTCTCCTCTCTCTCTCTCCTTCCTAAAGCGTTATTTCACTCTATCTTTCCCGTATTTACTTCTTCTCTCTTGCACCTACCTTTCTCCCTCTGAATTTTATCTTTTTGTTTTTTCTTCCCTACTCAATATATCCGCTACTCTTTTTGATGATTGACGATAACATTGTACAAGATAGATTTCACTATCTCTCAAGAACTACTCGTTGATACTCGAAGTGTGTGTGGACGAGAATCAAGATACAATATCTTAAGTTATTTTTAAAAAACTGATACTATCTGAAGTAATTTTAAAACCGATTCAACACTTGATAGTAATGATGCTAATTACATTGCGGCAATATGCACGTTTTCTCAATTTTATTAACTCTAGTTATCAAAGAGCAAATACGTCATATTGACAAAAAATGTGACTTTTATAAATTCGTGTGATATTCCAATGAAATGCTCTTAAGAAGTCAATTTCACTTCGAGAATCTCTGAATGAAGAGCACCGATATATCTTGGGAGATGGAATGGATCGCGAGTCTAAATGGCCCAAGTCGTGAATACGTTTTTACTGTTGAACATCCGCAGGGGCTTCGACGTATCGCCAGCGAGCGACCAACCGCGGCCAACATCGCATCATGAATAATAAACGAAAATATCCGTCGTATATGATACATGACAACGACGCCGCGAGTAAGGTCCCGTCATGTAAATCCTTCGACCTTATACTCGGCTACCATTTATTACGGATACATGTGACCGTAGAAATTTCTGGCGAAGAACCTAAACTGAATTACCGCGAAGATAGCAATTGAATTAATCATATATCCATCACGAAAAGGATTTTATGCGAGTTACGCGGTAGATATGTATCTTTCTTCAACATTAACGCTTATGTATGTGTATAAATGAAATTGTAAAGAATACTGTATGAATGAAACTGCAAAGTAGATGTTTGTCAGCTGAGTTTCATGGAATTAAATTATATTATCAATTTTTCTGTCTCAAAACAGCATTTATCAAGACAATTGAAACATATTTAACCCGTGACTGGAACATATGAGTCCTGCGCGATTCTGAAAATAATTTAAGAAACAGTATAATATTTTCTGAAAAATTTTTCAATGCGTATTTATATCTAATAAAATTTAGAAATAATAAATTCAGTAATCAGATATTGTATATAAGTGAAATTCCTATTTAAGTCTCCCTTGATTATTGAAGCGTGAATAATACATTTATATTATGCTTAGAGAGACCCAAAACTATTATTTTAATTCTTTCAATAATTTTAATAACTTTAATATTTATGTATATTTGTCAAATAATTTTATATCATAACTTAAGAATATATATATAATAATAGAATAATTGAATAATTAAACTTAAAAAATTTTGGAATTAAGGAAAAATAGAACTAATAATAAAAACTTTAGGAGGTCCAAAGACCTATGTATTCTTCTACAAAATGTATATTTCCATATTCCTACAGAATAAATAAAACAACTCTCGTTTTTTAAATAATTTTTCAAATACTTATTCAAAAACAATTTGAGAATAAAAAATGCTACTGTTTATGCACTTGACATATTAGCATATCGTAAAAAGTGTTTAGTTGCCTACATATCCGCAATGAACTGCAACATAAAATGAATTGGAGCGCAATAAAAAAATTCATCTCCACGGTTATTTTTGTGTGCAAGGCTTTATGAATTTATCTCCAGGCTCGCGCGACACAACCATCGAAAGCTCAGGTGAAATTTCCATTTTAGTGCGTTTCCCTTATCGATTCACGCTCACGCAACAAAAGTACGGCAAGATAGAGAGCTCGTAAAAACAGACGGCGCCTTCTTGGGAGTAGCTTCACCCGAGTTGAGCGTAGATGTGTTGTGTCACGACCATAGCCGAGTTCGAGCTCGTTCGTAAAGCGCAGTTAAAGTTTTAAAGGGCAGTTAAATTTAAAACGAGTTAAGCCCGAGTATTATAACGGCGCGTGCCAAGTAGAAAGGAAGGGCTGCCAAGGGGTTGAAGCGGGAGATGATGGATGTTTAAATTTCGTAACGTTAACCCCTTCGTCGAAAGAGGGAGGCTGCGAGTGCGAACTCGCACGAAAACGCTCGTCAATCGGTGGGCGGAGTGGGAAACTGCGAGATTTCAACGAAATTTTTTTTATAATCTTTCCATATGAGGAAGTTCTATTGACGACGAAGGGCCATTTCACACAAGTATTTGCCCGGCCACAACAATCACGTTTCTCTCATTCTTAATCTTTTTCACTCCCGTTTTATTGTTACGCAGAGTTTACGGCATTTTTTTTATGATTCGCCATAAACCCGTTACGGTAGAGTTATAGGTATATTCCGCTGTTTCTCGCGCCCTTACCCTTAGATATTGAGCATCTCGGAGAAAATTCTGACTCGTGTGTGATCGCTTGCTGCTGCACGGTCCATTGTCTCGCATGCGCGAACGAACTCGGCCATTGACAGAATTCTCATGGGTATCGAGTACGTACACGATGCTACAGTTGTCATAGCCGATTGGAGCATTGAAATGGTAAAGAGGGGACTCCGCAAACAAGCATCCCACAGCTACAGACAAGCACGCCCGCCGACACGCGGAAGTAAACCCTCGCGGCACGTCTTGCATCACGTATCCTCTTTTTTTTTTGTTCTCCCATACAACGCCGACGTCTCTTCGAATGTTCGCCTGTCGGCACGCACAATGCGCGCACTACGCAGCAACGGCTTTTATATCTATATATAATTGTATCGCGCGATACTGGTGTGAAAAAATTTATCTTAAAGTTAATTTCTGGATTATTTTTCGCGATGGTTTTGTGTGAAAAATATTTATTAAACTATTTGTCGTATTTTTTTTTTATAATTGCTTTCATTTTTTATTGTTAGATTTATGTCTATGTGAAAAATATAATTGAAGATATTGAGTTATATGCTAAATAGATTTTTCAGAATGAGAAAAAAGTGCGCGTGTCGGGTGTTGTATCGCGCCACGATTTTCAACGAACGTCATTGAATCGCCCTATTTTTCACCCCTTTTTCATAGCATATTGTTATCGTCATGAAATGACTCGTATACTTGGAATATTTCACACGCGATACAATCCCCCGTTTGGTCATCGCACCCTTGTAAAATTTTTAAACTCCAAAAGGGCTACTGCCCATCTTGAGTTACTTATTTATTAACCCATCATTTGTTAGAGCCATTGTATAGCCGCCACGCTTCTCATCAATCTTTCTTGTTACACCCACGTGTGCGTCTGCATATGTGTGTGTCCGAATTTTCCTACATATTAAATAAATCAATTTAACAACCCGACAAATCTTCGTCAAGATGTGAATAGTATATAATATTTTACTAGGTACAAATAATTATTTAATGTTATATTTATGAATAATTCTATTCATTTAATTATATATATAAAATTAAAGAGATAATAATTGTGTGTGTGATGACACAAATTTTCTAGAGATTCTATTTGTTTAGATTCCGAGACATTTAATCATTTTCAGACAACAAATTTAATTTTGTAATTTAATGATGTCTATCGAGCTATTGATACTTTTATTTCAATTTTTTCTGGTTAATATTTTTCTTCTGACTGTTATTTCTAATGTTTCTCCTGATAGTATTACGCGTGCACTTATGGCAAAACGATAAATAGACCTTCAGTTTAGTTCATTATCTACTTAATGGAGCGAGAATGAAGTCGAAGCGATGCTCACTTCCCATGTCGGCGAACAAAGAGGAACGTCACCATAGAGGGTACCGTAAACTACCATCGTACAAATCGTCGAATAGAGCACATACAAGTCCGCGATGACGACTAGTGAATGACCGTCGTCGATTAATCGCGGTCGTGTCAACCGAACTGTAAGTAAAGTGCCAACAAACAGCATCACAGCACTCGTACAGTCATTATTGTACAACCACAAGAGGGAAACACACCGACAGTCTTCGTACGTTTTACCGAGATTCGAGTTTGTGCAGTCATGATGCCCGATTGTGAGCGTGAATAAATTCCTTCTTGGCGTGTGTGAGCACGCATCTTAATTAAGACCGTGCGCACCGCAATGAAAGACAGGCGTCCTTCTGCTCGTCCCTATAAAAATCGCTCTGAGTATACACGCGTGAGATGAACGACGTAACACTATTCCATCCTCGTAATTCAGCGTGATTCAGCAGATAGAAAAAAAATTCACTGAGCACATGTGAATCTCGTATAAAATAATTCATAATTTGTCATTTAATAGTTGAACATTTATATAATCCAACAAATATATTATTTTCTTATTTTAAAAGTGACACAACTAAAAACGTAATATTTTAGTTATAGTTATTATTAATGAGTGTTATAAATGAATTAAATAAATGTTACTCTATTAATCATTTAAAGATTCTGAAGTAAATTGACTTCATGAAAGAAATCATCAAAATTGTCACAATTCAAAATATGATTTTAAAAAAATTATTAAAATCGTAACTTAAAAAATGTATTTTTCAGGGTTATGAAACGAAAATGACAAAAATGACATTGTCATATCATTTATAATTTTTTATCACGTTAAGAATATATTCCTTTCGTCAATATTGCTTGATAGTCAATATTTGATCAAATTTTCTGTTAAATTGAAAAATAGTTTCTTCCCTTTTCTGGAAAATTTAATTTTTGTAGTTACACCACCTTCAAAATAAAAGGAGTAATATACAATTAAATTTATGACTTGTTTCGTTGACACGTTCACTATTTCATCGCAATGACAGCTTTCCGCATCAGCTATGTTATATTTGTTATTAAAAAAACAGTCGCGTTATCGCTGAAATAAACTGCGGATCGTCGAATAAAGGGTATTCACGCGCACGTAAATAAGTTTAGGGGATGCATTGAATCGTATTATACAAATTCCACGCGCATGCAGAGGGATAACTTCCCTCGTGTGAGTTCTACGATGGGTGTGTTTGTTTTATGTCGGCAGATCAAATGGGATTTACGGAATTCGCTACTGCTCCCTGTGCTATTAGCCTCAGCTCTATAACACTCTGTTCTCAGGGTATTTACGCGACGTACCGCTAATGCGTTTAATGATGTTCTCTTACACGCGCACATTACGAATACATCGTCGATAATGTATGCCGAGGTCGCGCGGCGCGAATAGCCGTTTTTCTGTCTTTCGTCCGCCTGTATGCAGGAAATTAATATTTTCCCCGACCCACAATACGTCGCGGCGTTAACGTCAAGATTGCATTCAGATCGCATCGCACGATGCACCTCGATATCCCGGTCGTTGCTAATGCAATTTGCATCCCATTACGGGCGCGCTCTCGCGAAATCAAGACTGCCTCCTAATTATTCCTTGTTCCCTTCTTCTGGCGGAAGCACGTTTATCCATTACAATAATAACGTATGTGTTACGATCGTACAACCTGCTATTAACGAGGCGACGACGACGAGAGTACCGGCCCGGATCGGCGCGGCGCGGCGCGGCGCGGCGCGGCGCGGCGGCTGGTTCGCTCGGCATTTTGGCGATCGATTCGACGGATGAACGGACCGACCGCGAATTTAATCGCCAAACAAATTAGACCCGGGCGGTCATCGGTCGATGTCGAGCGCGAGGTGCAGCAGGTGACGCGCAGCGTCTCTTGAATAACCAATAAACTCGACTGATGTGCACGGAAATTAATACGTGCGACTATACATATGAGACTACAGGTGCATACAAAAAATCAGTCCAGTCTTTATTTTAAGAAATCTGACATCGTTCTCTTTCTTTGTTCTGTATGTAAAAGTAAAGTCTACAATCGTCTACAAATATCTGCACGTACTTTTTATAATGTATAGATTCGTATGTCTTCTTTTTTTATTTATTTAGTTAATTTAATTTGACATTGGATTGTATGTATTTTAATAAATGCTTAATTTATTACACAAGTGCAATTTTGAATGAATTAAATTTCCAAAAAAATGTAACACAACATGTAAAAATTTAAAAAAGATTTAGAAATAGTTTTTTTTTTCTTTGCGTGTTTGTTGCATAAGCAATCGGAATAAAGAAAAGAAGTCTACAAAAAATTTACAAACACTATACAAGTTTAGGTAAATTATATTTCCAAAAGAAAGCAAATTCAAATTTACACACGCAAACAATTAAAAAATTGCAAAAATTTATGACTGAGGTTTTTATTGTGTATTATATCTTGAGAAATTTGATGTGGGTACGTTTGTACTGCGTCGCGGACGCCGTTCCGATATTTTCAGGCGACCGACTCGTTGCAATATCTGAGCGCGTAAGCTTGCAATGGCCATGCGTCTTGTCCGTTCCTTTTTTTCTTTTTATGCCGGAAACAGATGGGCGCGCGAACCCGAGATCATTAGGAAGAGATTAGAGGTCCGAAGCCAATTAAAATTTTCGTACCGGCCAACCGCCTCTCAGTTCGGTATCAGTATGTATACACGGTGCTGTATCCGCGCACGTGTAAGTACGTTAACGTAATTACGGGATTGCCGTGAGGACGACACCGTCGATCACGTACGATAGTATCAATGTCGCTAACCGAGAAATTACGATTTCTCGTTTACTTTCCCGTATACTTCGAAGCGGGAACGTTCGATTTTCATGCCCTTCAGACGCTTCGTATCTTCTCGCACTTACCGTTGACTTGCAGAAATTAATGCAAATGCAAGATTACAGGGAAGATATGAAGAATAGTTTCTTATTTTTTGCATCTATTTTCCTGAGATATTGCTATAATCGATATTAACTTTTTCAATGTACACCAGTTAATCTTATTTTTTTAAAATTCTGCGGAAAAAATTGGTTCTTGTAAATGCAAATGCACGATTACGAGGAAGATAAGGAGAGTAATTCCATATTTTTTGTGTTTCGTTTTTTTCTACAATGTTACTGCAATTAATATTTATTTTACCGATTTACATAATTTGAACTTACTAAAAAAATCTTGTGGAAAAATAAGTTTTGATTTTTAAAAAATGTTTAAATAAGTTTTTAATATTCGAAGTGTATATTTTTTGTATATATAAATATATATATATGAAACGTAACTGAAGCGATTCTCGCTATTCGAGAGCACGTTCATGGCAGATCGCGAGGGCTACTTGTGAACTACGGCTGACGTTAAAAGGGCGCTTAACTCGGGGTTGATGGGATGCTGGTTATTTAATCTTTAATCCCAATACACTCGAGGGTAACTCCGTCACCGATACCCCAGATTTGCGTGGAATCACAGTGCTCACCCCATGAAATCATTTTCTGGGGTTACTGCAATGTAACCCTCGATCAATTCGAATAATTCTAATTTTATTTTATCGCTGAAGAATCATCTTATTTTGTTGGGAAATATTTAAAAATAAATGTTAAAAGAGTAAAAATATCTTACATGCAAAACTTTCTATTTAACACAAAAGAACGTTAATTCGGTTAAAACCAGCTAAATAATATTTTCTTATGTAAATTTTATAATTTCCAATTTGAGCAAATTGCGCACCGATTATTTATTTGTCAATTTTGAAATACAGTCCTAGACTGAAGCTGGAGTACGTAATATCATAAATTAAATTGACAAGCAATTTAATAATATTGATGCTAATGGGTTTTCAGTTTAAGTTTATATGCGATAATATAAAATTTAATGTCCGAGTAATTACTACATTTGTTACATTATACGTCGATTGCAGACGGCTTACTTTATTGACTTCCATGTGATTTAAATAATTTCCAATCAGAATTAATGTATAGCAGGTCAAAAAAAGAATCCGATATCCGATCTTGGTGGAATGACCATTCGAGTGATTAATTTGATCCAGTTACGTGTATTTTACTCGCTAATTTAAATGTGAGTAGCGAGTTTCATATCTCGTAACTCTTTATAATGTTTACCGCTTATGACTTAACGGATTTCTCGCGGCCAGCACATTTGTCTATGAATCGCGATTAGTATAGGTATATAAAATAATCTGTATAGGCCGAGAGATATGAAAAAAGCCTAACTGGCCTTGGGGAGTTACAAAGCTACATAACCAAATAACAGCTTGCGCCGAACGGTTCTGTACGATATTATTAAAGCTGAATTGCGACTCGTAAATGACACAGAGATAATTGTAAGATTTACGAGTACGCGTTCTTCCTCTTTCTCTCTCTCTATGATTAGTTCTTTCTTCCTGCGGAAGATTTATGTTCGCGATGGATTTACGTCTACGTATTTAACTCGGACACATCTAACGTTGAATTCTTGCTGAGAGTACGGTCAACATGCATTTCGCGGTCAATCATCTCAAATTAAGTCGAATAAAATAGCTCGTTAGCAATTCTGACGAGAGAAATCAAGCGTTTGTGCGAATCTGTTAATTAAGGGCCGCGTGCTCGCCGCTGTGTTATGCCTAACGACTGTGTGTTTATTTGAGGAAAAAGATAATGATCGCGAATGTATAAGCTATGAAAAAAATGACGAAGGAAATATAGAAGAATCCTTTCTGATTATTGTAATTTCGAAATCGCGCTCTTCCCACGTCCAGAAACTTTTCACCGACACGCAGCGATCGCTTGTTTGTTAATTGAAGTGGCGTAACTTCGCGCAATAAGACGACGTGAGAAAATGAAAGTGGTTTTTTTTTTATAATCCACTATGATCTTATATTTTCTATTTTCTCGATTCTGCATTCTGCATATTAATTTCGTCTGAATTATAATGTCGCAATCATTATAAAACTCCTGTTTATAATCGAATTATAGGCCGATTTTTTATTTCCTAATTAACTTGTGATTAGATGTAACCTGATGATGATGTAAAAATTGAATTTTTCTAGAAATAAATTATTATTAATCGCTAAATTGATGGTAGTAATTTTTAGCCCCAAAAATACTATTATTATTGAGACAGTATTATTACGTAAATTTTGTACAAGGGATTAGGCGATCCAAACTAAAATATAAAAGATAGAATTTTTAAAAGCTTGTCTGCATTTATCCTAACTTTTAAAATGACAGATTGGACCTGCTAATGATCTGCACTGAAGGCATATAGGCATATTAAGAAGACTGCATCTAAACCATAAAGAAAAATCAGATTTATAACCTAATAGTTGCACTGGCGATGAACGAGACTTACACTATTTCGAATTCTTATAGTTCGCGTTATAATTGTGAGTTTCCTCGAATCGGGATTATCCTTCGCGTCGGCGTGAGAGTCTCGCGACTCCGTAGACCGACCGGCGATCAATACAGGATAATACAGGATAATAAGTATAATCGGATGTCTGATGGCTCGCGTAACGAAAGACGGGTAACATATTGTCCTGTTAGGGATCCCGTGTCAGAGAGGAGGCCTTCGTATACTAGGGTCGGTTGGTCTCGTTTCTCCGTCGGCCGCAGGACCCCCCATGGGAACATTTCACACCGGTAACCACCGCGGATCCCCTCGGCCCTTACCCGCCCCTTACCCGGCGGCAGTCACCCTTCGTAGTTTTGGTTACGCAAAGTCGATTTAGTCGGGGATGGTTTGCTCGCTGATTTATAACGTATGGAGCCGTGCATGCACTAAGTCACGCCTGGAAAATCGCTCCTCTCGATCGTTCGCTATCGCTCTTGCGAAGAGGTCAGGATGGCTCGTCGATATAGAGGAGGCGCATTTATAACGATATATAACCACCGAGTATGGAAACAGCATCACCAGCAGCATTCCTTATCTTTCTCTTTTTTATATTTATACATCTTTTGCGCGAGAGAGTGTTTAAAGTTACGAGATAAACTAATCGCGTAGGCAGACAGCAGCCTCGGCATCGGGTCACAATATTATAACGTTACTACGAGTACCTACGCTTTACACATACGTGGCTTATAAGGCATATTAATAAACGTCAGCATTAATAATACACGAGAGAGGCAGATTTATTTGGTATTCGCGATTTTATTTCACCCCCGCCAGCGCATGTCCGATGAACTTTTGAACGCAGAGGCTTCGCATGTGTGAAACGCGAGTCACCTCGTCACATTACAATCCTCCTCTGCGGAAATTAATCTTTTCTACCGATGAAGCAACGCCTATCAACACATACTCACGTATATGTTCCCGGGGGCTGAACGGGTTGTCGGCTTATTAATTAAAGGTTGCACGGTAACAACGCAAAAACGGAGAGAGTTTCTGCCGTCTTCATCGTTTCATAACTAAAAAAGAATCTAGTAATAATAATCAAGTCTAGATGATGTACAGTTATACACTAAAACTTTACGTAAAGTAATTTCAAAATCAAATATACTATTATAATAATTAATCAAAATATAATCTAAACTTACTAATTTTATTTTTCTAAACATTATCTTTTTTCCAATTATCTGCACCTTATGCGTTATTTGTCTTTTAAGTATCAATTGTTGTATATTTATTACTAATTAAACGATTAATTACTATTATATTTGGTAGAGTATTTATTAAATATTGCACCAAAAACTGTTGAACAAAATATATTTGATTTTACCATACATTTTTTTTTTTTAGTATAGAGGACGGTCATTTCCTCTTTCGCTGCCACGTTCTTCTCCTTCCAGTCCTACCTCCCTCTTCCAGACACGGCACGTCCTTCGGCCGAGATGAAGATACTAGAGGTGGGCGGACTTCTTCGTACATAAATCGTTGGTCTCCGTAAGCAAGCAACCGAGGTGCTAGGTTGAACGCACTAGATGAACGCACGCGCTCGTTTGCGTGTGTGCTGCAGCCGCATTGTTAAACATTGCACCTACGAGATGTATCTACCTGGCGGCGCCTTCCACCCTCACCTGACGCGATGTCTGCACTCGCACGACTACCTTCCTTCACCGGTTATCGACCATCTGATTTTCTTCCGAGCAGAAAGAGATGCTCCTCCACAGCCCACAAGTTGCGTGTCAATGTTATAATTCAATTTCGCCAAAATAATTCGGAAGAAAATTGTTTAACAGATTGTTGAAAGAGTGAATAAAGTTTCTAGCACATTGAGAGAAAAATGTCTGGTATTTGTGATTATAATTGCATGATAAATTAATTGTAGTTATAGGAACTTTATTTTTATATAATTATTATACTCTGTTAGTAATAATAATTATTTTTATAATTATATGTACAAAAAATATATAGATGATATCGAAAATGACTATAAATTATAATCATTTTTGGTGTCAACTATATATTTTTATCATACACAGAACTATAAAAATATAATAACACAATTATTATTATTATTGACATTTATAACTAACATTTTAAGTGTTTATTATAAAAATAAAACTTCTGATTATAATTATTTTACCATGTCATAAATTACAAATATTAAAATATCAAACACTTTTCATTCAATGTGCATAAATTTTTGCAAGATTTAAAGTGTTAGATTTTGCCAATATTTCGAAACTTTCTTAATCTCAAAGTAATAACAAAAGCGATTCTTCAAGTTCCACCACGTCGTCGCTTTATGATAGGTTTGATTTTAGCGCCCTTCTTCCTAAATTATCCCACAGAGATCGACACGTGCCGGTCGCACCCCTCTGACAGCGATGTGCATAAAAGTCAGGGTTTGTCACAATCCCCACCTACTTTTCTTTCGGTAACCAGCTCTGAACTCACGAGATGAATTGATGCTAAGTCACCGACGTCAACGTGCAATCGATTCATCCCGGACGGAATCAACATTCTCGAGTATTTACTTAGGATATAGCGTTTGTTTTTTTAGGATTAGTGATGATTTGTTCTTGCTGGTTTTGCAGCTACTGAAAATCGAGTTTGTTTGAAAACTTTTCGTCACCACTAATAAACATGCTCTATAATTATGTATCACAAATAAACATTAAAAAAATTTGATTTAATAAGTAAATTAATATTAAAAAATGTATAAAAAAGATAAAGAAGAAATAATTGGAATCCTTGAACAGAATTTCTCAAAATTTAAATGTTTAAATATTAAATTTTTTATAATGTGTGGTGATTTTATTTATATATTTTTTTCTATTTCGTAATAATACATGAATTTGTACCGCTATTCTTAATTACTATATATACGTGTAATTTATTTATGTATTATACATATGTATATTACATATATATGGAAAAATACAGTTTTGCTAAAGTATATAAAAAAATAATAAATTATAAAATATAAAATATAAAACAATTTTATTAGATATTTTCAAAATAGTTTTGTTTAGACAATCAAAAGGATTATGTAGGACCTCAAATTATAGTTGCTAGAATATTAAATCTTTTTGCAGCATTGTCATCAACACACACAATTAACGTTTTACATAATTATTTTGATGGTCTAATAAAATTATCATTATATTTTTAAATAAATTTTTAGATACTTTAGCAAAATCGTTATTTCTATGTACTTTTAATTTACTTATTACATTTCTGTCTCATGTACATGAGTGTACATGAGTTTTAATACGTTCTTGGATATATTAGGACTATACGCGTAATATAGTTTTAAACTGTAGGCCTGCATAATGTATGCTGATGTTCAAAGTTTCCCATGAATCTCTACCGGTGCTTTCTAGCGTAATTCCGCGATTTAAACGGCAAGTTCGCCCCCGCGTTTGGACGCGACAGCACACGGGTTCCCATATCAGGCATGCAAAGCTTGATGTATCGATGCTCTATGACGACGGCACGAGGACGCTGAATACAGACCGCCCACCCCTCGAAAGGCAAGCGTCATCTCTCGACGCTGCAAAGTTACCCCTAATAGGCGGATTAATCTCCGATAGTGGCGAATAGGCTAACTGAAGCCACGTTGCGCAAGAGGTGCATTCATGACAGATTTATTCTTCTCGCCTTCGCTTCGCCCTCCTACTGGATATATACATACGTCGTTATTATTCATCTTCAATCGCGTTGCCTTGTGTATCAAACACGATGCATTTGTTTTTACTATTACGCATGTCTCTCTTCGTACAAAATTTTATTATATTTTACAGTCGTGAGATAAGATCCTCAATTAATGACAAAGTATTTTTTTTAACCTTCATTTAGGCAATCTAATATTTTTATTTTCTAACAAACGCAAACGTAATGTCTTATGAAAATTTACAATAATATATTTTTAAAAATTATTTACATAGAATTTGATAGCTCAATTATAATTCTAAATTATTATTTTATTTAGCTAAATTTTTATGATATAATACTTCAACAAAATCGTTTGTTCCGTGTATAACTCTTTGCACTGCTAATTTTGTTTTATATAGTTAAAGATCATTCTATCAATTAAAAGTGAGTCCGATCATTCGCTTCTCAATTTTCTAAGTTCTATTTTACGACTCTGGTCATTTTTCGAACCTTCTGGCTCGGTTCTCGATCCCGAGTTCCAGACACAAGTCTGACTGCGACTCGAGTATCTAAATATCTCAATATCTTCGGGGAGCTTGAAAAAGAAACGAAGCGATAGAACACTGAGACCGGCTCTTCGAGATGTATCTCAAACAAGATCTTCTTGCTCGCTTAAGAAAGTCCAGCGTTCGTGAAGTTCTTAGAGGGCGGCCCAAAATGGAATCATCGATCGATAGCCGATCGGCTCGCGGGGCGAACCTTTCAATCATGCGACACCTATCAACCACGGGGCTCCCAGTGTTCAAATGAGACCCTATGCTCCGGAACGAGCCACGGACGAAAAAGTGCTCGGCCCTACACGATGTTATCAGTGATTCATGAGAAACATTCGGATATATATTTGGATCGTCCGGTAACGCGGCTCTCCCGGCTCGCGGTGAAACGACCGCGGTAATCTATGGCATCTCGCTTGGCCGGCTAGATAAACGGCGAATTGCAGCGAAATTCCGTGTCGAAAACCGAGGCTTATAATTGCGATGGCCGTGCGACGGATCGGTCATGAAGATCGCCGATCGATTGTTTCAATTATATTTCTGTTTGACACCGTCATATTTGATGCGCGTGTGTTTTGTGGATTTATACAAAGCTACATAGACTGAAATATATTCTCAGGAACGACAATAGTGACGCAACCAATTTTTTAAATAACGCGACGCACGTAAGTTTTATCACACGCGTTTTTCAACAGGTATTATTAATATTTTTATATTATAATTTTGATCTCATTGACGTGCATTTTTTTAAATATAACTCACATTTATTATGATTTATTATATGCTTTAAAGTGACTATTTATAGTGACACATACATATATATTTTATGTATTGATTCATTTGCGTTGTTTAATTAAGATGATTAATCCTTCTGTGCCATTCTATACCATTTTGTCGCGTATCTGAATATTATGAAATAAATCGCACAAAATAAACATATAACAAATTTTTTTTAATTGAAATGCTATTATCTAGAAGAACATAATACTAAGGAATATAACAAGTAAATATCTATCTTCATTAATAAAAAAAAGTGTATAGCATAAGAAAGTAAAACATTGCTCATGCATGCCACATGTATGAGCTGAGAGTAACACTAAAGGGTTAAGAACTTTCTGGAAATATATTATAATAGTATTACTAAAATTTTCTAATTCAATACATGTGCATATATGTAGATACATGAATATTTTAACCTTAGTATGTGCGATCGAATCATTTTTGTGCTCTGAGAAAATTTCTTTTCTTGAAAATATTATAATAAGAGTATCTGGTTAAATAATGATCTCTATTCTTTCCGTTTTTTAAATACAGATAGCTTTACAAATACTTCTAAAGAATATATTAAAGTTAGAGACCTTATATCAGAGTCTGGCCATGAACAACAATTTTGACAATAGGAGAGAAAAAGTAAGGTATATTATATTATTATATATACTATCATTTTTTTCTATAATATATGCTATATCGTAGCGGCGGCGGGTCGTCGGCACGCGGTATGCGGCGTTTGTTTTTGCACTGTGTATGACGTAGCTGGTTGTCCCGTAAACAAGGTCATCGCGCTCAATTCTGCTATCATTTGCGTATAGCGACATTCGAGCGGGCAGGTAGTGGTAGTAGTGCGGATCCGTGTACGTTATTATCCCTTGATATACAAATTCTCTGAAAGAGACGCTAAACGAAATTGTGATTGATTATTAATTCCGTCACTAAAACGTAATCATCTAACTTCCTCAGTTAAAGGCTCGCGAGAATATCGAAACATTTACCTATATGTATTTGATAAAAAATATTCAGATATTTCACACTTACAATTTCTTGCTTCTTTTTTAATATTTATATTAAAACACAAATATAAATTTGGCAGCTCGCGTTGAAAGACGTGCCTCATGAAATTTACCGCAGGATCAAGATCAGTTGTGAAAATAATGACGAGCGCAATCTTCGTCTTAACAGTTCTTTTTTCCGTTTTATGACTAATTGCTCTAATGACGACGCCACATGTCTCATATCTACTTTTATTATTACTGATGTACTGATAGTAAGAAAAATATTTTGATAAAAATATATAACAAGGAGGCCCAACGAGAATGGCATTTTAGGAAGTCTAAATAGAATTTTGATAATAACATAAGTGGAAACTCTGTTTGATTTTGTTAAAACATCGTTCTTGTTGGGCCTTTTTGTAACTCTGATCAGAACATATATTTTTTTAAAACTTACGGCACACAAAAAACATAAACTTATGTTATTTGTTCAAAGTTGCGCGGAGGAGAGTGCACGAAAGTGCAGGTAGGAGCAACAGGTGTAGCGTCACCGCAGCGAGCGGCACGTGAAGTTAGCCGAATTTTGAATTCGCGTCATCCCCCGCCGCATTCGCTCATCATCGGTCGCGTCAGTTCGCGATATGTCCATGGATGAATTGTAGTCTTCATATCTTCGTACATCTTCTTTTCATTTGTTGCTGCTTGTCGGTCGCGATGCAACGAGGCGTGCGTTGGTTAACCGCGTACGGGAGTGCCGAGCAAAGTATCGCGCGATCGTCATGTTCGGATTATCAGTGCGCGCGCGATCGTAACTTAACCGCGTTTTCGCGTGTGAGTGCCACGGACGAGAAACAACGAGGGAGCGAGAGAAAAGGAGGAGATCTGGGAGGCATCGGGCGACGGCGGAGCACCCACGAGGTAAATAATTTTCTTGTATGCTTATTTTTTAATGCTCAATTAAGAATTGTCCTTGGAATTAATTATTTAGTCTCGCGACGTTGCAAACCGCACGGCGCGTTCCGCCATCTTGCATTACTGCAGTAAAATTAAATATATATGTATATGATGTTTTTTCTCTATGTATTTAAAATTCATTACCTTGAATTATTTATATTAAAAAATCAGAGCCTTTCATTTACGGAATTTTATTAAAATTCTCTCGGAAGGAATTATTTTTATAAATTATACAATATAACTATTCTATTTTATAAAATTAAACATTTAATTTTTAATCAAAAGTCTATTTTAATATTCTACTTCAATTGTTAAATTAATAATTAATTTAATTTATTAGTAACTTTATAATTAAAATAATAATTATTAAAAATTATTGTGATTTTAAAATAAATTCCAAAATTACATAAATTTTCTATACGAAATTTTATTTAAAAGAGAGACAAAATAAATAGTGTATATACCTAGAAACGTATATACAATAATAATTATTTTTTAAAATGTTAATTACCTTTGGCGGTATTATAATTTAGATTTCTTTTTTATATTTTACAGGTCAAAGTAGCCAAAACTCCGCCGCTGCTCGTCGTATTGGTGAGTGTCAAGTTATTTTTTATTATCTTCGCACAAACATTTAATTTTCTAACTATCCTATCGAGTCATTGCATATCAAGAACGCATACAAAAAATTTATACATAAAATACAAATAAAACTTATCATTATCCACACATCGCATCGGTTCGATGATTTACTGTGTGATTACTAAAATCTCTTCAGTCTATAAAATCTTAGAGCTAACTGATTCTCTATAAAAAAAAACTGTTTAATTTTCGTTATTAAAAATTCTGACATTAATTAATAAAATAAAGAATACATTGTACGATGATTGCGGGATATTATATGTATAGTGCGGGAATGACGATGACGGCGACGATAATTCGTGGCCTCCCGAAGTTCCACTTCCACGGGTGGAGCGTGTTCCGGAGCGTGAAAAAGATCGCGCCGTGTCACGCGACGTGCTCGCCGCTCTCATTGGTTCGACTTTCCAACAAAGATCGTGAACGCCCCCGCGCACGCACACGGACCGGTGTTCTCGTGACCGGTGATAATATTCTCAGCTACCATTTTCATTCTATCCCCCTTTTTTGCCTGTTTTATATCGCCATTTTGCCGATCAGTATCCGAAGAGGAGACATCCAATAAATTACACACAAATATCGTTTACGTTAAGGATCTCACGAACCAGATATGTATCTATCGAAGAGTTTAGGCTACGTGGCGCGTAGAACATTACAAATTCTAAGGTCGGCGGTATTCATAGTCCGTTCTTGTTTCAAGATCGTCTCAAATAATGTCTTAAAATGCTAATACGACGCTCTGATTGGTCCATGGCATCTTAAGATTTAAATATAAGATCCGACCATGAATCTATTATAATAACAGTTTAAGTTTACTTTACAAAGTGTTTTAATAATAGTCAAAAGTAAAAATAATAAGAGATTCGGAGATTAAAGTAGGAAAGTACTCTATAAATAGAAAAAATTCGCGAAAGAAAAGATCTACTAAATGTTGTGGATTCGCCACTTAAAAAATATACATAGGAAAAAAAGCAATTAATTAAAAAATTTAGGTAGAGATACAGATATAAAAATAATTTTATAAGATTTTTGTTTTCATAATTTTATAATGTTTTTCATTTATATAAAATAAAAACGTGCGGAATTATTAAAATCGTATCGCTTTATATCTCGAATTTAAGGTTGAACGGTTTTGCGAGCGATTTTCTTCAACAGTTTTTTTCGTTAATGTCTGGTTCGATCCGCAATTATCCGCCTTAGGGGGAGGGGCATTATAAATTTTGCTGGCAATCGCATTGCGCGATCTTACCGAGCTGCGCATACACGTGCGCCTACGAGGGGAGTATGCAAAACGTGAGCAGCAGATATCGGCTTAAGCATAAATTCCTCAAGCGTTGTGACACACGTACGCCGCGGCATAATCTCACTAACGGCGTGCGCCAGGGGTGGGTCGGCGAGAGACGGGTCAAATCTGCGCAAACCGCGCAATATCGTCTCAGATTTATGGCCCGGTGAAGATAGGTCGACGCGATACTCGTCACACGATGAATCGGCAACGACGTTCATCGGCTACGCGCGCGCGCGCGCGCGCACGCATCCGGCTGCACCTCGGTCCGGATTCCTAATTGCCAAAATTGGCTCGTGCCTGTGTCGCGGTTATCGATTACATTGTCCGCATTGAGTAACGTTATAAACCGAATCGTTCAAAGTTGTTCAGGCTTTGGGGTTAAGTCTATAACTCAAAACGGTTTGCAGCTTGCATCTTTTATCTTCGTATCATATCTTCTCTATCCGATTGAATATGTAGTCTCAGTTTTCACAGTAATGTTTTTAGAAAAGATCTCTTTCTTTTCTCTCTCTTTCTTTATCATTTAAAATTTAAAGAGAGAGGAGACAGAGGTTTATTTTTAAAATCTTACAACTTTTCGTTATAAGTATAACATTTGTCAATTATTTCTTTGTATTCCTTGCTCCAGAATGTGACATTTTGTTTCAGCGCGACTATAGCGCAGGTTTTCCTATAAAGGTTATATTAATCATTTGAATTTTTTTATACTACTTTATAATTTAAAATGTTTAATTTAATTTAATTTAATACATAGATATGTGAGTTTTTCGAAAAAAAATTGAACGTTAGAAAAGGTAATTTGAAGAAATTTACTTCTCTTATTAGTAATAAGTTATTACTTTGCGTACCAATAACAACGCCCGTACTCTCACTCGCCCTCAATCAATGAAATTCTTGATTTAAACGTTATAGGAAATTCCAACAAAGATGAAAATTATGCGTAAGCATTATAAATTAAGCTATTATAATTTATTGCAACGCTATTAATGCTATTATGTACATATATAATGAACATTATGGAGTCTCCTGCAACTCGCGAGTATAACGAAACGAAAGCTCCCGTGCAGCCGCTGTCTTCGGGGTGGCTTATTACGTCAGTTACTCGTTAACGCGCGGCTTACATTGTACGGTGTGGTCTAGGCGTGGGGTCGATAATATAAAACCAAAGAATGCTCTCCGGGAGGGCACTCGACGCGAAAGTGCGCATTGTCAGACACGCGCTGGCACTACAGATGCCGCATGGCACTTCCCTCAAGTGCGCCGCATATGCTGCGAATCAGTTGCAAAACCTATATATCCGGCCAATTGTCCGACGATGTAATACGCTCGCGTGCAAATTCGAGACGGATTTAAAGACGGAACTTGTTTCAAAAAGCGGTTACGTTTGAAAAAGAATTTGCCTAGTTACACGTGTTGAGCGCAAGGCAGGGAAGGTATAAAAACCAGTGGAAAAGCCAGAACGATTACGAAACGTATTGAGAATCGTGCGAAAAATCTAGGATTCCCGTAATTATCAAAAGAATTCACGAGAAATTATATCTTTTGTATATCGCGTATTAAAAAGCACGGAGTATTTTGCTTGGTTTTAAATATAGTAATTCTACTGACGCAACCATTACAATGCATTATTGCATTTAACTGTGCATTTATACACACATACACACGCGTTATCTTTTGATCGCTCTTTTTCCCAGAGAATTTGAAAAACTTCCGGACGTAACGGAATATATTATAAGGTTTATTATGTTCAAGTCCCTGATCTCAAATTCTGTACATATATATTCTCCCGCGCAGTGATATTTCCATAAACTCCACGACATAGATGTTTCATTCCGGGCGTGGCTCGCTTAATTGCGAATCGCGAATTCAAGCAGTTGTCTAGCTGCAAATCCGTTTCTGCCACTATTGTAACACGACGATACAATAAGGACGTCCAGTCCAGCGTTATTGGCCGATAGGTGGACAAGAGGTTTAAGGGGGTATAAAATCGAGAGCACCGTGGTGGTCCCTGCCGTCCTTTTCTCCGCGGACCCCTTTCTTCCGTTTCTCTGGCGATCCTCCACACAGAGCCGCTGTGTGAATCGAAACAATAAGGCTCAACTACTAACGTGCAACTCTTCGACACTCGAGTCATCCCCGAAGTGCGCTTTGTGGGTGCACGCGCCCCTGTCACACACGGCGATAGCTGCGGTAGGTAGATTCGAGAACGAGGACGCTTGTTAACTGTTACGGAAAATCGAAGCCGGCAATTTAAGCTCAATATACTGCGGACATTTTAGTTCATATATCATATATACACATTTTTGTGAATCGTAACATAAATATTGTATTTTAGAAAAGAAAAAGACAAAACGCAAATTGTAATGATAATAAGAATAGGGATAAGAAAATGATACAAAAAACAAAAGCGAATTACGTATTTATATCGAAAGATATCAACGGAGCATTGGTGATCCCTTGAGCTAAATAACATTTTATTATTTTCAACTTCTATGTGTGTCAAAATGTAAATCGTTCCATTCCTGTAGTTAGTTTTGAAGTCCTGCATATTAAAACTGTGTACTTAGTAAATAATAAATTAAATTTGAGTCAAATTTAATATATTTTCTCGAGTTAAACTCCATTATTCAACTTCATTGTATTAATTAAATTAATATTGAATAGAAGTAGTAGCGATCTATAGAAATAATTAAAAGTAACTCAAATTGAATATAATTGATAATACGAATTTAACAGTGTTTGATTTAAATAAAATATAGGATAGCAAAGATCAAAACTTATTTAATTGAAACGATAAAAGTATTTATTCCTGAATCGAATTTAAGCAACAATTCAAATACCCTTCTCTATGATATTATTGTATAATAACGCTCGTTAACTCGTCCAAATTTCATAAATGTCTAGAATAATATTGTGCTATGATACTTTCACAGATTTTGCCGAGCTTCTTCAATCAAGTTCTGTGTGAAATATTTTAATTCAATTTTTATTGCAATCTGAAAAAATTTGCGACCATATTTAGGTTGTTATATTAGATCTAATATTCTCAAGCTTAATATCCGATAAATCTTTTTTCGAAAACTGAAAATCTCTTTCAATCCTTAAATCGTTTTGTTTTTAGTCAATTATATAAAGATTTCACTACAAGCTAATATTTTTTATTCAACGTTCATTAACTTGTTTCTTAATAAAAATATTATATTAAAGATATGGCTATATAATATTTTTTATCAATTACAGGAATATCAGAGTAAAATTCACGATTTAGTTATTGATCGAATACAATCTCTGTGTTTCCTATTTTTCTGTAATCTTACATCTAAACTTCACTCTTCCGAAAATCGACTGAGTATTCACCGCAATTTTCGTTGGACCGTTGTCTCTCGCGCCGTAACGACATTCACGTTGACAAAGGAAGCGGCGATCTGGCAAAAGGGAGGCGCGCGGAGGGTGTCAAAGTGGGTAGGGTCGAAAACCCCGAGTAATCTCGTTAATTTGCGTGCCGGCGAATTCGCTCGTCGCCAGCAGTGCGCGAGAGGCAGGAGAATCCTTGCCGGAGATCCTTGCGGGGATTCTGCCGGAGGGTCGGAAAAGCCGGGCGGGGATGCGGCTGTATAGAGGGACGATAACGGAGGACCTCGGTTGTCTGATGGCAAGATGGCGTCCCACGATAGTGACGTCACGGCTCGGTTGAGGCGGAGCGGCGATGAGGAGGGTGGCTGGAGAGAGAGACACGAATAGGAACAAGGCGAAAGGCGAGCAGGGATGATGAGGTGGAGAGAACGAGAGAGAGAAAGAGATTGCTAAACCGCGATGTTAGTAAGAGAGGAAAAGTCAAATGGAAACGCAAAGGGAAAGAGGAAAATGAGAGAGATGGAAAACGGGAACATCGACAGAGAGAGAAAGGTAATAGGGACACACGAGAGAAGGGGAAAGGAAGAGGAAGAGTCTCTCTGCGATGGAAGTGAGAGTAGCTGGGGATGAAAGAGACGCGAAGTCTGAGAGAGAAAGGATCAGACGAAGAGAAGCTACGAAGGGAGGAACGAGTGGAGGCACGAGAAAGACAGGAGCAAACTAGGAAGGGGTAGGAAGAGTGGCGAGAGAGGGAAAGAGAGAAAGATCGAGGAGCGGAACAGTAGAAGGGTAGAAGAAGAGAGAGGGAGAGTGAGAGAAGAGTATAATATTGATCGCATCTCCGTTGCCGCGGACAGCATCTACCCTCTGTTGACGGGGTTGTTACTTTCGAGGATTTAAGTTTGATTCGTCGTAGCGTCTCGTCGGGAAGATCATAGGCGTGACTACTTGCAAACCAATATGGCTTCGCCTTACGAAAACTATTTCAATCTTTGGATCATCAATACATGGAAAAAATGGTTTTATACTAAAGCATTTAATAATTTAGTTAGATAGGTACAGATCTATAATAAAAATTATTTTGTTGAATCATCAAGTAATTATGTATTGTAGGACGCTTGAATTGATTGCTAGAATGTCAAAATTTTTACAGCGTTGCTCATAATTATTTTACTTCAAAGTAAAATTATTTTCAGTCAATTTTTACACTCTAAAAAATGATGGCGTAAACCTGACATAATGCAATGTTTATATAATTCTCATTATGTTAGTGTTAAATTAATCAGTATGATATGGATTTATGACACAATAGGTTTTAAATCCACACATTCATGATGCTGATATAAATACCCGGAGTTTTATTTGGATCTACACCATGTAAATTTGAATACCAACGTGCTGAGAATTATATAAACACCGCATAGGTACTAAATCCACACTAGCAATGTTGAATCCACACACCGACATATTTTAGAGTGTAAACATTTTAGTAAAATAATTTTTCTATGTAATATATAATTTACCGAAAATTTAAATATATTAATTATGATTAAGTATAAAGAGCACTCGCAATTTAGCAGATTAATTCATACAAATTAACCCTGATTTTGAAAATACACGTGGCACAGATATTGTAGCTCACCGCGCCGCATCTGATACGCGTGCTCTAATTAGTAGTTGATGTCGATGTGCTAACTGCATTAATGACATTCAGTAAGGTGTTCCTGAAGATAGTAAGAAAGGAGGAACGTCGTAAAAAATACACGTACGTCTGAAATTAACCGCCTTATCCGATCAGGATAGCGGCTTCGTAGCGACAGCTGCTTTTTAGACACACCCGTTTAATTCAAGGTGATATCGTATTTTCGATCCTGCCCCGTTCAGGCCGCCGACTTACGGTAAATGTGTCGTCGCTAAAATGGCGGTCGAGGGAAATGTAATCGGGAAATATCATCTAGCGACGCGACGCGTAAGTCCTTCCTTAAACGCTCGCGTGACGCCGCGTTTGCGTGTTCGCCGAGGAAAGTGTACAGAATAATATATCAGAATAATGAGACACACCATACGCGTAAGAGTTTCATGCACACACGATACTTATATCGCGCCCGGCTTATGAAAATCAGCCTCGCCCAGGATATCAATATTCGTGGGAAAATCTAGTATCGCGATGTGGAACTTTCGATGATATATACGGCCACGTGCTTTATAATTGGCAGTTGGTAGATGTTGAAGAAGTTTGGACGAACCAGATAAGCGCAGCAGAGTAGCAGCGTGTAGCGAAACCGGCCTGGCTGGTTGCAAGAGTTGGTCGCTTTTTTTTTCTTGCGGCTGTCTGTCGATTGGTAGTCTCATTAACGATTCAACGGATTCAATGCCACCTGAGCGATATGACTAACCGGACGTATGCAAAGCTCCATCCTGCCCGTCCGGCCGGCCGTATCTTCATACTGCCACTTTGACGCGAACTGACATTCCTCTGCGTGTCATCGTCTGCTACTGACTAAACGAGACATTAGTATCAGTAAAAGAGACGGGCTAGGATAAAGAAAACCTTCCGGTCGTATCTACATTGATCACACGTTCAATCTTTTATTTTTTCATTCCTCAATATACATATATAACAGGAATTAAAAGTGCAGTTTATTGATGTTCATAAAGAATACATAATGAATTTTATTGGATTGTCTGAAATCTCTGGACGTTACGTTACCACAAGTTAAAAAAAAAGGACGTCAATAATATAATTTGATGCAAAGGACCTCGTACTAATTATATGGAAAATTGGGTCCCGGTGAAATGGATTAGTTTTTACATATAATGTAGCTTATAATGTGATAAATAAAAATATTATAGACGTAAGGTTCAATAATGGATAGTTTTACATCCTTGATACATTATTGCACAAAAACTATTCATTATTAAATCTTGTGTTTATGACATCTTTTATTTACCATGTTATACTTACAGAAATCTGATACGAGCCAATTTATTATGGAAAGGCAGTAATTAATTACTTATCTGAAGTATCAAAAGTACTCAACAGCAGTGCTTTGAATACTTAAAGTAAGTGATTAATTATAGGTACTATCTTTCAGCATTGGCCAGTATTAGATTTCTGTAAGGGTATAAACTACATTATATGTATGTAAAAACTAACTCACACATCTTAACGAGATCCAATTTTTCATTGGTTCAATTAGTGCGAAATCTTTTCGCTTCTATGGAAACACTATAGAGTCCTATGATTCAATGAAATTTCAGATAAACCAGATGAAAGCGTATTTTTATAATCTCGTTTTCGAAAAAAATTCTGTTTCCCAAATTAGAAAATGACATCGCATTAATCGATATGTTTGCGATTATACGGCGAAAGCTGTTCGGTGGACGATGCCTATCACGATTACGATTCTCGATTCGTGTCTGATAGCACTGAGGTAGACGTAACTGCCGACATATTACATACATGGTTTGGGCAAGCATAGAGCATACACAAGAGCGGAGCGAGTCGCGCGGTATTATGTGTATTGGTTTGGCATCGAGAGGTTGGTTCAGGCAGATACGCGGTATAGGTGCAATCTTCGCACGCATCGACATGTGTATTTAAATTAGTCGCTCCTACGGTTGGCAGAACCCGATAGCTGGAGGAAGCACTCCGGGTACCAGGAGAGCCACAGGGCTACACGCTTAAACACGTATAGAAATACACGCGTGTATATATGTACGCGCACGTATCGTGACACGTAACCGGGACGCGGGACGAGGAGGCGTGCACACAGGAGCAACGTGTAAGCTGCCTGGCCAGCTTGTATTCAAATTAACTCCCCGAGAAGCTGTTAATTAGCGGTCCTATTGCACCAGGGTCTTTCATTAGCGGCCCTCGCGCTTCGTTATCCGCGTGACTCTTAAATATCTCGCACTCACGTGGCGGGTACGAATTATCCTTCAGGAATTAAAAGCGTTTGCGGATAACGTCATCTGCAAATTTGGGCTACCGGTTTTGTACTCGGCGAACTGACAACTTGAAATTCCTCAAATATTTGAATTACGTTTAACATAATTCAACTTTCCAGTTGCGTCCATATTTAGTATTTACGCGACCGTGTTCGCGTGAACAAACGCCGACAATCGAATATTGGAAAACGTAGATTTTCCAACACGGTATTTAAGGGTTGGTCGACGGGTGTAACGTGGATAAAAGCTCGTAAATAAGGATATAATCCGTGCGCGCGGGAGAAATTTTCTGTAAGCGCGTGCCGCGCGCAGCGTAACACGTGCCGTAATTCCGATGCCGTGTGGTGTTCGTTAAATCCACATTGAATCAATCCTGAAATCCATATCCTTCGCGCGGCGCGTCGATAACGCCGCCGGCGCGGCGAGCGAACGAGAGCGGAGTTCTGAGAGAGCCGCATTCACAAAAGCCGCGGCTGTCAGTCACACGTCAGCTGACAACAATATCCATTGTAGTAAAGTGAATCGTAATACCTTGCGGGTTATGGACGTACGTATCTGATACGATAACGCGATATCGAGATGACACTGGCGCACCGACTACCAGCCGCCGGGAGCGTGGCTGCCAGCGACGAGAGAGCGATAATCGTGAGACTTCTGAATGTTATCTATCTAGTCGAGAAGTGAAGTTCAGCACGTAAAAGACCGCGGACTTGTTGCTCTCGTACGCGCTGCTTTCATAACAGACATGCGATATTGATAATGATTCAAAGAGGTGACTTGTTTGTCGTGATTTTGCTCTTCATTATTTCAAATGGCTCGCTGTTTGATAAAAAAATATAATTCAATATACAGTGATGTGAACGTATGCAAGGAGGAAGAGGAGAGGATTGTATCTCGCTCCTTTCCTTAAATTTTGGCAAGAAGAAATTATAAATTATGAAAGTCATTTAAAAATCCTCGAAGATTGACTTTAATATAAGTTTTCTAATCATATTCGCGGGTTCAGTGAACGTGGACATTTTTTTCAACTGCTATATTACTTATAACAAAATGTTACTCACAAGATTACACAATTTTAAGTTACATAATTTTATTTCTCAGATTTTGAGCTGTAAAATAAAAAAATCATTCAATTACCATACTGTAAAGATACATAAACTTAAAAAGTACCCTGCACGTGAATTTCTATTATAGGATTAATAAATATTGTGTAAAAAAGATAGATTTTTGTCTCTCTTCCCCGACTGAAATCTTATGCGTTCATGAATAGGTATTCTTTATTCGAGTTTGATCATCATTCAAATGATCATTATTCGGAGCAGTCCACGAATGTCACGATCCATCGATCGTCCGCGATTTCACCTTCGTCTACGTCGATCCATTTCCGCGAGAAAGCTATCCAACGTGAGGTTCGTCGAGATGTTATCCGTTGACAATCGGTTTTCTCTTGCAAGCATCGATTTCTCGAGATATTTTTATCTATTAAATATAATAGATACGTAGATATTTCTAAGTAAAAACATTTGTCGAACAAGAGCGGAATAATAATTTTCTATCATATTATTGTCAGCAATATAACGACAATGAAGGCTGTCGCTTTGAAACTTGATCAAGTTGTAATTATTGAAAGTTCCGTCACGTTCGTAGTCGCGGTGTTGAAATAGCTATTAGGCACGAAGCACATTGCTATTACAACTTTGTTCGCGTGCAACGCACTCGATATTTTCTGCGCGAGGGATACGCGATAAGTTTTAAATTTTTAAAATACCGACGTTCTCTTTTATAAAAGACTATCGATAGTTTGATAAGCGATAGAAAGCAATAGAGGCAAATTCTTGTAATCATCGCAGACATTTTTAAAATAAAGGAAATAGATCTAATTAGGTCGATAAATTTCAATACAATTTGAATAATAACTTTAAAATGTATCAATTTCGTTAAATTTTTTTTTCTCTAAAAGGATCAACTTGATACATTAAGTTTTCAATCTTCGATTAAATTATTTTATAAATTAAAGAAGCAACGTACTGATGAGAAACTTCGCGAAGCAAAAGGTTGCGACACGAACGAAAGCATCGATTTGTGCAGCAGAGAAACAAGTTTGCCCGGATCACAAACTTGCGGCATCGAGTTACGACCGCGTCGCTTGCACGCAATAAAAAAATAGCACTTCGCTATGCGCTCGCTCGCTGTCGCTAAACGAGGTCCGACCTGTCATTACCAGCGGTTCTGTCACGTTCGCCGGTGCACCGGCCGAAACTGCCATTAGACACGAAGCTCGTCGACGATCGTCCAGGCACACGCATGCACGTCTCTAAAAACTGATTCCTCCCCGCGATTTGAATTTTTCGCCGGCGCGCACACACGTCCGGACTCATTTTATATATTTTTTTTCGCCGCAATTAATTAGCGGATAGCATCGCGGACCTGGCGCACGTACGAACGGCGGTCGGCCGATAAAAGTAATGCTCCGGAAAAATGTTTCTCCTACGAAAGCGCGGGGGGTGGTGGCGGGAGAGAAAGAAAGGGGTCGGAAGCAGCGAGCGCGCGCGGTAGGCGAGAGGTGATCGCAGCTAGGCGGGAAGGGAGGGGAAGAGAAAAATGGAGAAAAAGAGTATGGAGAACGGAGAGCCTGCCTGCCCCCCCCGAGTGTGTCCGAGTCGAAAGAGGCGAGGCCAGGTCGGAAGCAGAGCGAGTACGCCAACGGCATAATATCTGCGCTCTCGGAGAAACGAGCGGCGTGCGCGTTCTGCATGCAACCGCGTCGTGCAGCGAAGAGGAAACGTGGGCACGGAGTTGGTATCGTAGGAGGCGAAGTACGACGAGGGAGATGTATACGCTATAAAATATTAAGTATAACGTATATATGTATAAGACCATAAAGCCTGATAAGGGAGCACCCTAGATATATACTGTGGCCGCGGCGCGCCGCGCTGCGGTTACCGCTTGCGGTGGCACACGCGAAAGAGAGCTAGCGAAATTCGAATTTTTACGGTGACCTCGCGCTGCGAGGAAGCGAAACAATAAGAGGCGAGATATTGCAGGCTATCGGCTATAACAGTGATGATTATTATTTACGTGCGTGTCATCTTAATAAATGTAGGTATATACCTAAGTATAATCTACTTATGCGCGCGCGCGCATTATGAACGAATCGTTGAATTTTCAAAGAATCATGCTGATGAAGATGAAATAGACATTCAGTAAAAGTAGAACAGAGACGTAAGAGCAAGGGTGATAAAAGCTTCTTCAAAAACGATCATTAATCCGTAACAGGAATATATTTTTTGTGACAATGTTAAAAAACATCGAATTTTTAAGACCCAATACGTTTTTCTTATTTGTTTTTGTTTAGGAATTGCAACACTTGGACACTTCACATAAAAACAGGAACAAAAAACTGTGAAAAATAAAATATCCTGTTCCAAATTAGTTTTCATCACTTTTACAAGTGAATGTATATTAAAATTACTAAGTAACTTTTATACATGCTTTAATATTTTTAGTAAGTATTTGTAAAGTTTTGTATTTAAAATGTATACATGTATTATAATTATTTGGTGCTCCATTTTTCGAAGAGAAAAGGAACACGAGCGCAGACTTAATTATGACCAATTATGGGTTAACATTAATTTTTACTTTCAATAGGATTACAATTCGTCGTACAATTTTTACAGTGTTTCTTTCGAACTACATTACGTTGATAATTGTAGCGATAATACAGCTATCGAAATGACAGCAATAGTTGATCTCATTGATAACTCGATGACACGAAACCAAGAAAGGGAAAGAAAGGGAGAAGTAGGTATATACGAAGTACGCTGTTACAGCTCCGAGAGAGATTGATAAATTATGGAAATCCTTCGCTTAAAACTGTGTAACCCCTAGATCTCGCCTCGTAAAACCCGACGAGGCAGGCAGTCGTCTAGATATACGAGCTCGCCGTCTTATCGGCGGCGCACGCGAAATTAGAATTTTTACGGTCACGTCTCTCGGCGGCGCGCTGCGCGGCGGCGCGGCGGATGAGCCACGGGCTTGTAACGGCCTCGCGCGGGATACCGCCTTTTCGGTGGTAAACATCATCGGTCCTTGTGTAGGAGAGGTATGTGTATGCACACCGCGTGTACCGCGAGTATGTAAAGGACGTCGCTGGATTAAAAGCGCGCGCCGTAAAACGCCAAGTAGAATCGCGCGTTTGCACGCGCGCGATAATTAGAGGCGCGCGATCGTATCGCGCGAGCCACCGCGAGAGCGGACGAAGTAAATAAATATTTGAGGCAATCAGAGTGCGGTAAATGGAGTCGGTGCCGTGCATATATAGATACACATGCGAAACGAGCGGCCAAACTGAACGAACTCTCCGCCAGACCTTTGTCTGGAAATTAACGAGGCGGCCGCGCATATTTTTTCCGTGCAGGCGCCTGCTAGATATATGGCCGTATTCCGGCCGCGATCTCTTCCGGCCCCGGGAGGAGCGCGCGGGACTGCGGCTCCGATTTCACGTCGGATTTTCGCGCGGGACTCGCGACTGGAATATCCGCGCTACGAGAGATACGAAGATCCATTATTTTCGTAACGCCGCCGGTTGGGTAACGAGGGTTAACAAAGAACGATTTCGCGGGTCTCGTAGCGGCGCGGCGGGCGGCGCCGCGCGATCATTTCGCGCTCGCGGAAAAAGAAAAACGCAAAATGTAAAGCGCGATGTATAAAGGCAGATAAAAAGTCCTCGGATATACGAGCGTAGCTTCGCGGAAACTGTTCGCGAAATTAGAATTTTTATGGTGACCGTCCGCGCGTCGCGTTCCCTCAGTAGGAAGAGGAATAATAAAACGCGAGAAGCTTCCGTTTCCAGAATGATGACCGCCCCGCGCGCTTGCCTGTCCAGGTACCGTCGTTAATCTTGCAATATCTGTTACCTGAGCTTATAACTCTCGGATTTTAGAGGAAACTTCAAAATGAAAAGCCGTCCGTTGTAATTGCCTGTTTCGCGCGAGTCCAGCAGTACACGTCGCGACGTAATAGATGTTGTTCTTTCTACGTAAGATATTCCATTTAGTACAGTAAATCCATCGATTTTTCACAAATCATTCACGCTTGTAATTTTCTTATCGAATTTGCACATCTTACTTCTCCTAATAAAATTCACGAGATATTCCTTTAATACAGAGAGACTTAGAAAAAAATTACGCTGAAAACAAGCGAATCGCTAAGAAATGTGGTTCTTGGATGTATAGTTAACTGTGCGAAAAGGAATTAAAAATTTATTACTTTTTAGATAAAAATGAATAATCTTATATACATATTAAACAGTTTAATACACTTACCTATATATTCAATATTTATAGTAGTAGTACAATTTTAATTAAAAATATATAATTTTTCTTATTTTTTGAATTACTTTTTAAGGACATGACTGTTGAAAAACTTTTTAATAATATTTACGTGTTATTAAAAAAAAATATAATATGTCCTTAAAGCTGTCGATAAATAACAAAAGGCACATTAACGAAACGCATGTCAAGAAGATTTCGCGATGGAGTGAGAACGCTCGTGAAAGAAAAATCGGAACGAAGCCTCTCGTGGCAGATCTTACGCCATATAACCAAACTAGGCAGTAAAGCGAAACGACCGGTGTATAAAAGCCCCGGGGATGAGGGAAGGGTTTTCTCGTCCAGCCGAGGTGAGGCGGGACTACGGAGGATGGGAATGACGTTGAAGGTTGAAGCCGCGTGATGCGTCCCTCCCTGCCGTCCTTCGTGATCCCGCTGGGGGGATGAACAGATCTTATCCGTTAACTGCAAGTGCCATGGTGCCTGGCTTCTTCTCTTACGCTCGCCCCGTCCGCCACCGGAAAATCCGTGACGTTGATACCGAACTGTACCGTATGACATCGCGGGTATCGCGCACAGATTGAATCGCCACTGTCCCGCGCGTACATTGCTGCCAGCTAACTGATTCTCCTCTTGTCGGGGGATCGCTAGATTGCTCTTTTGCCGAGGATATCTGCGGGCAAGGCTCCGGATCTTCTCTACGTCTAATAGCGAACATTTAACCTTTAGAAAGCAGGGCTCTATTTTTTTTAAATTGTACAGCTCTTCCTCGAATAAACCTTGTTATATAATAATTCATCATTTCATTGTATTCTTTGTCTCAAAATATGATCGATTGGGTACCATTGTATATATAATAACTTTCCCGTCCTGTAAAAGTTAATGATAGACGTTGAAGTAATCGAGCTTGCGTTTTGATGCTGTCCCTAGTAAGATCTTTGCATACTTGAGTTTCGTTTATTTTAGATCTTCTTTCTTTTTTTTTTTTATCATGATAATGTCAGTAAGACATTAATTGATCACCATGGTCATTCTCATGCATAGGCAAATTTAGAACGATAATAGATGACATTTCTGCAGATCTACATCGAAACGCCCGCGTTTACATGAAGTAGATATGCGCATCATTGTGATACTTGTTGGTTCTCTTTGCTGCCACATGCATCCCTTTGTCGTATATATTGTTAAGATAAGCTCGCAAAGATAATGATGATACGTGTGTAACACGCGTTCTGGGTTCCATATCTGCAACAATGACCACGTTTCGTTTCGTGCTACACGTCCGTATAATAGAATGACTTAACGTCGCATAATGAAGAAGCCAATTTCTTTATTTAATTATACGATAACATATAGCGTATATACGATCACTTCGATAATTTTCTAATTTATCCGTAATTTTATATGTTCTGACAATCGTCTATATCTTGTTCTTTATTTCCAATTTGTGCACGGAAAAAATGAGTTTGCTGAAACATCTAAAATTTTACTATAGAAACAGATCTGAAGATAATTCGAGACTATCTTTATCAAATATTTTTGTTGGAAACTCAAACTAGAATAGAGATAGAATATTATAATTTTTTGCTCATCATTTTTTAGTTTCCAACATAATTATTTTGTGATAGTCCAACGAAATTATTTTCATACATGTATCCACAGCAAAATGTTGACTCCTCCCGCAAAATTGTACCTTTCCGTATACAATATCTTTTATTTAATATTGTTAAAAGTCTCATGAGTTATCGAGCTTCGCGACAATTCAACGACACTGCGATGTTCATAGCGATCGAATGCGAGTCGAGCTTCTCGACGAATGCAACAAGGTGCGCATCGAGGAGGACGTTGCACTTCTCGCGCGCATCCTCGACACCGATTTCCTCAGAGCGGACCAGCCGCGCCTCTGCCCTCGCGGTAAGATGACATCTCCTGCTTACCGAATAATAAATGAAAGAGAACGTTTCAATTAGGTAGTTCTCGTCTCTCACAGCGTGATGTCTTCCCTCCCGAGGTCGGAGACCACCCTAACGCGCCTCCGTGGCTCCGAAGGTCTCATCGAAGCTCAGGTCCGGCGGATTCTGCGTATGCATGCAAGCACGCACACACGTACGAATGCGCGTACCTTATACACATACCTTACGTTATAAAGAGGCGTGCTTATGACGAATGAGGACATTATGCGCGCTCGGCGTTAGGTGTCTACTGCTGGTTAGAAGAAACTTAGACCCCTACGGCTCATTCACCGGGCGTCTCGCTCGATATATCTCATCATTTTCCGCTGTGATAATAATACTAGATTTTTCTCTATGTATTTTAATTTGAAAGTTGGAACGAATTTAACACTTTGGAAACTGTAGAAACACTCAAAAGTAACAGATTGGACACTATTTTAAATAATTTTTCAGTGGTTCTCTCACCATATCCAGGACGCTGCTCAAGATAGAATAAGATAAAATAGAATGAGATGTATTAATGTATGGCATCCAATTACTTATGGATCGACTACGACAGGAATAATATTATGTAGTAAGCTCTAAACTGTAAGAAATTGTATGGGACCAATCATATACGATTATTCTCCTGACATTTGACTGTGATTGGTCTATTCCTCATGGCTTACAACTTACTACTTCATATTACTCTCATTGCAGATGATCTTTTACTTGAGTATCTACTTTTAGGAAATTATATGGTACATCGAGGTTTAAAGTTGATTCTGTAAAGCCGAAGAGATTTTTAATTGGCCAAATTTTCTGTATTTATTTTAAGTATAACTTTTTAAATAATACATGACTTTGTGCGCGAAACGATGAGAAGACTTTAATTATTTCAGTTGGAAGATTTATCGTTACGATCTCAAATTCAACGTCGTTACAATGTACACGATAACTCGCAAGTCGATCGATCATGTCGAAGTTAGGGGGAGGAGGTTGAGAGGCGAAAAGCGAGCGAAACGAGAGATCCTCGGTTGATTTTCTCGTTAGGAGAGAAGAAGCACGAGGGAGAGGTGCAGCGCGCATCCGTCCGCAGGTCCCAAAACAGGTAGCCTGTCCTCCCGCGAGCGATCTCTCCGACGCCGGTTTCGCGCGACTATTTTTCACTCGTCCAGTTTTTAATGGCCGGGATTAATATCGCTGGGTAACAGGACACTCTCTTTTCCAAAGATCCGTGCGTGTGGGTGAGCGAGCAAGCGGGCGGCGGGTGGACGGGCCCGCGTACGAAAAGGATTACAGATGCGGCCCGTCCGTTCGCGACGGCAATAAGTCCGATTGTGTTCGGGCGAGCGGACAAATTATCCGGTATTATGCCGGCGTCTCAGTCTATCAATTATGAGAGAGAGATTGGATGTGAGACCGAGCCCCTTGCGCGCGCACACATCGTCGTATGCATGCTTAATGCGCGCGCGAGCGAGCGCGAGCATCAGGCTCCTGAAAGATCGGGCCCAGCAGCCACCAACACGCCCGCGATCTATTTCATTGATCATTCAGTCAGTCGCTTCCAAGTATTGCATGAACAGGTCGCTGCCTCTTCTCGGAAACCTCATGCCTTCTCGTTTTTCTAAGTAGACGTACAAAGTGTAGTTTGAATCTGCAAAGAGTGGAATAAACAAGTGGAATTGTTCAAAAATTTAATTGTACAAAGGAACTGTTTTGTTGAGGTATTTAAAAATTTATGATTTTGATGGACTATTTTAAAATAAGAGCACGCTTGATGCTGCAAAATGTTACGACATTCTAGCAACTGGTTTTAGTTTAAGTGTTCTACGTAATAATTTTGATGATCCAAAAATAAAACTTGTCTGTATTCAACTGAAATTTTAAATACTTCAACAAAATTGTTCTTCTTATGTAAGTTTGAAAACTTTCTATATAACAACATATGTTATATAGATTTAGTAATAAATAATAATGAAAATAAAGAATAAATGGAAGCACTATAATTTTTGCACCAAAGAGATTCAAATGTATTTACTAATTCTTATAACATTAATTGGCACAAATGTGTTATATAATATTCGTTAGATGCAAAAATAACAAATGTAATATATAATATTACAATTATTTATTTTATAATTGATACATTAATTTTATTATTGTTATTTGCGTGGCTAAGATAATCGGCGAAATTTGAAAGCGAAAATGAAACAATCATTGAAGTGTGTAACGCGGCGGCGGTCGCTATCGCACGCTAAATTGTAAAATAGTAAATCATCAATTGCATTTCCGTGACCGCGATGCATTAACACGCGTTCGCCTCGATTTCGACTATCGTGCACTTTCTCGCCTCGGCATGGTAATGAATTATTACTTGCTCGATATTCATCGTATGAGCGTTTCGGGAATAGATAGGCTTTTCCGCGACTATTTTTATTACAAGAAAACTCACTCAGCACGTCGTTGGCTATTAAGTTACAGGTACAGGTAGGATCGCCTTGTGTGGGGAGGCCTCCTTCCATGGAAACGGATTCTGCATAATTTTCCAGCGATTTCCAAAGCAACTGACCATAAACATCGTGACTTACGGTCGCACCGTTGACATACAGTCTGACTTATGCGCGGCTCGCTCCTTCTTTTTTTTTCATTGGACCTTCACCTGATCCGTCGTCCATTACGTCGCGCTTGAAACAGTTAGGCACACCCACACGATTCTCTCACCGACTCAGCTTACTCATTTTTCGAGAAGAAATAAGTCTAAAGAGAAAATGAGGACAAGGTAATCTAAATTCATTGCCACATTTTTATTGATTTATTAAATTTTTGCCAAGCGAAGTTAAGTCTTTTATGAAGTCTCTATTACAACATTTCAGCTGCATATTGTAGTAACGTTGCAAACGTTGCAACAACTTATAAGCTTCTACGCTAAATGGGTCTTTACGATTTTAAAATTTTGTTTTCGTTTAATAATCCTAACGATTAATGACTTACTTTTTTAAAATCGATTTATCGATAGAGAGGGTGTATAAATAATCTCGGAGCAAAACGGATTAAAACTTCTTCACCTCTGAACGGTATCATAGATTATTTATAGAACTTTTCGAAGCGCACTATAATCTATTTATCAACAATTTAATGCACTCTCCCAGTATAATAGACTTGGAGTATAATGTGTCGCGCCAAACCTTTTTCCCATGGTTCTCTATGGAGCCCCTTAAGAATAAGAATAAGACGTTGACACATGGAGGAACCCCGTACACACGCTACAATCGTGATATAATATACGACGGTGCGTGCGCATGTGTTTGTAACCATACTTTTGTATAAAGAATCTGTTACGGATTATGGCGTTTAAAGATGAATCTATACGGGGATTGCTTACGTTTCTGTCGAGCCTTTATGGAGCTATCCATTTATCATGTATATTTTCCGAGCTGAATAAATTCCTTCAAAAAATAATAAGAAACTCTTGAATAGAGGAGCGTATTATATTTTCAGAATATGTAATTTTATATTAAATATATTTCTAATAGCCCATAACTGGAACCTATATGGTTCCGCTGACCTGGAGTTTTTTTCGTAATTTTGAAAAATGCATAATGATTTGGAATAATTTTACGTTTCACAATCTTACTCTTTACAGTTGTGAATTAAAAATCTTTTTTTAAATAGAAACTTTAGTGACTTCCAAGAAACGTGTGTTCTTTTAGTATTAAAAAATATGTCCTTGTTATGAGTTAAGTGATGTTTAGAAATACATTTTTATAGATTCTTCTTAAATTTTTCTAAACTTTTTTACTTCCACAGGAATAAATTAAATACTTACATAAAAAATTCTCATTTTTTGAACTGTTATTAATCACTGCACCACAACTTTATACAAAAGAGCTCGTATAACGTCCTTGAAACTGAGAACGCGTCGTAAGCCGGGTAATTCATATTTTTTTTTTCCTTTACGACGCGCCCGGGCCCCGTTCGCTTTCCATCGTTCTGACAATCATCGAGGGGAGAGAGAGATCGTAGTGAAAGTAGTGCAGCGTTGCGATAAGGAACGCAATCCGATGCGCGTGTCAGATAAGTGGCTGATGCCTTTAGTATGGGGAACGGCGATGTTTCAGCCGTGGGTTAAAACGCTCTCTCGAGGGGTCGCAGTAACACCCTCACTTAGGCCATTCGACCGAGTAAAACCCCCGGGGTCGACAACGCAGATCGAATTATGCCAAGGGGATGAAAAGTCGTTCGCGAACTAAATAGCCGGATTAAGGGACTCCGTCATTAATTGGTCAGTTTGGCTTCTGGCACGTTGATTATCTCTCGCTCGTGTAAAAATCTTATCGAACCAGCTTTATTTAGTCATTTACGAAAACAAATCCCATACCAGTTTGTGAAACACAATTGTAATTCAGCTAATTGACTCATGTAAATTAAATCTATTTTTTATTCAATAAGAGATGATTATGGATTACTAATTAAAGCAGTTAGAAGTTATATTTTTACGACGAATAAATTGATTTAATTTTGTAATAGCAAATTAAATTTACATATTTTAATGGAGATATGAACATACTTAATTAAAGGCTTCCTCCTGTCTTGTATCAAATTACTTCTCGTCGTGATAAAGTAAACTCCAATGTTCACGAAACATTGGCTTTTAACAAGATATTAAGATAATTCACAAGTCGCGTAGTTTTTTTTTTTTTTTAAGAAAATATTTGTGGAAATATCAAAGTATTATTTTGGAATTGTTACAAGATTTACGTTTTCTTAATGAACACCAAGGTATCCTTATTGTTAGACATCGTTACGATTTTCCTTCAAGCCATCCAACTCGAGAGATTTCCACAGAGTGAAATCAATCAAAACCCGTAAGGGCTTTCCGTTGCGAAAGATGAGAAAACGCCGAGTAAGGATATGAGAAAAAAACGACGAAAAGAGAAAGAGAAAGAGGAAGGAGAGTGAATGATGAAGAAGAGGAGGAAGATCCGTAAGATGCGCGTAGCCACGGGGGTGTTTGATGAGGACTTCTCCACGGGTTCCCATGGGCAGGTTGGCCCACCCATGGCTTTTCACGATGCACCGGGGCGCATTCAGGAGGGACGCACCGATCCCTCCGACACGTACTTCGTAGGGAAGAAACAGATAGAGTCCTTCGTTCCTCCTGACAGCGGGGGCCCCACGAACAATCTGGCAGATATAAACGTGTAATTCTTTCGCGCTTCGCACTCATTGTTCCCCTAAACTATGGATTGCGCTATTGTCGGGCATTGTGCATTCCCCGCCCCCGCCGCCGTCGTCGCCGCCGCCCTGCTCTATAGGGTTGGAAAGGACATTATTTCCGAGACGACACCGTGAATGTGTCCGTACATCGCGTCCGGGTTTTACTCGTTACCTCGCGCTTTTGTGAAAACGCTGCACTTGACTTTCTGACTAGCACAATGCGACGATATTAAGAACTCTTCACAAGGTTTGGATACGAGAGTGTCGAATGAACATTTCAAACGTGAAAATAAGAAAGTGCGTTGAGCTCACAAAAAAGGATTTTGCTGAAGTATCTAAATTTAGTTAGATATAAATATAAAAATAATTTTGTTGGATATATCAAAATGATTATGTAAGATGTTCAAACTGATGTCGTTACAACTTTTTTCAGTATTACTTATAATGTTTGTATTTTCGACATAATTTTATTTTGATAGTCTAACAAAACTGTTTTCAAATCTGTATCTATACCTACATTTTTAAATACTTTAGCAAAGTCGTCCTTTTTATACTCCAAAAAAAAAAGTGCATACAGTACAGGCTTAAGTAAAAAAATTATATATAAATTATATATAAAAAATATAATATAAAAAATAGAAATACTCGACCTTATTGTACTCAACTTTTCCATAATAGAAAATAACTTATAAAGTACCTTTCCTAACCTTGATACAAAAAAGATTTTATAAAAACGCTTTAGTATTGCATTGTTGATATTATACTAAATAATAACAATTAAATCAACCTTTTCATATAATAAAAAGCTAAGTCATTGCTCGTTCAATTATTACAAAGTTCTTAGACAATCTTATAATGTATGAAATTTCTTGATGAACTAACGAGCATCTTTAAATTATTAAGTACAATGTTCGAGCAGAAACTCCTGTTTGCTCTGCTTCCAAGCAAGCAAGTTGCAAGGGGTACCATCGATAGGTCATATACTCTCTAAGCTGGTGAGAAGCTACGAATTATGCGACAGACATGTAATAATCAACGAATTAATTAAGGTTAATTATTTTTGCGAGATGTTAATCACCCCGCCGCCTCGGTCGACTTCCTCGATTCTCATCGCAATTAATTTGAAATTGCGCAGATGGACGATAAGTTTTTTGCACAGAAATACCCACGGCGTTTATATTTAATTATTCGCGAAGCAGCAATTATCCTCACGAAATCGTATCTTGATTGATCGTAGGAAAAACAATGCGATATTGCGTAATATTCGACATATTCATCGCGCAGATTTTTTCGTTCACCGACAAAATGCGACTTATCTTTCGTGTGCGTTAATGACCGTTTTAACGAAATGTTCTCGCATGGGGCCACCTGCTCGCATGGATGTGATCTAGATCGCCGGTAGCCAAGTCATAAAGTTACGTTTTTATGGTGAGAAGATACGGCGCAATTGATACGAAGCGACGTTTACGCGCTGGTTCACACGCCTCCTCGATTCAAAGAGAGAGAGAGAGAGAGAGAGAGAGAGAGAGAGAGAGAGAGAGAGGAGGAGAGAGAAGCTACATCCCCTTACATATTATATTATATGCTTCCCATACGCCACCGTCGTTACTTATCGTTGTCGCGGTCGCCGTCGAATGGTGCGTCTCGAACTACAGCCGATACTAACAGATAATTGAAATAATCCGTGATATGCCTGCCGTCACGACAATCAAAAGGACACATGTCCGAAGCCGCGCGACACTCGCCGACTCCCTTTTGCATCCGAGTTTGCGTGCATCGCGCAGATATCGAGCGCTGAAATCGGATGCGACCGCGTCACATAATGTCGTACCTTGAATAATTTTATTGGCGGCATGCAATAGGAAGGCGAGCTCGAACGCGCCTTCAAATAGCTATTATATTGGTCGTGACGAATCCGTGTACAAAACAAGCGTGACCCAATGTTGTAACGCTGCCACTGTACTCCGCCCCGCCGTTCATTTGAACTTTTCATCCCCTGGTTTGCCTGCACCGCCGCCGGCTCTCATTTCGAACCCTTGGGACACGCGCAACCGCGACCTTGGGTTCAGCGAGATCCTCCGGAGGTTCTGTGAACCTGCGAAGTGCACGTATGTCGGCGAGGATAGAGCTATTTTCATCGTTGAGCTTAATTTCTGTGTTAATAGGTAATGAGGAAAACTGTGGTTCTCTCTCTCTCTCTCTCTCTCTCTCTCTCTCTCTCTCTCTCTCTCTTTCTTTGTATAAATTGTTACTTTCTTACTAAAAGTAAAACAACTTAAAAAAATTTGCAAACTTTTGTTCAATAATTCAGGTTGCAAGTAAATAAAAGGAATTATAGAATAAATTTCCGTCATGCAAACGAGTGACTTATACCGAATCATACCGAGCGCATAATGAAAGTGAAAGTAATCACTTAGTCGCGGGATTAGCTAGTCTCGAAATTTTCATAACAGTTCCCTCTGAGACCGGTCGATCGAGCGACGTTCGAAAAGAGAGAAACACAGGCGAATAAGTAAAACGAAAGAGGCGAGTGAGAGAAGATGCCGGGTCGTTCGAAGGCATAGGCCGCATCAGGAGCACAATGTTCGTCAAGCGGACAATGTGGTCGGTCCCTTCTCGGCTGGTGGATCGGAGAGACCTCAGTCCGAGTATATATCGATACTAATCGATATGCATGCACACCGGATCGTTCGCTCGCGTATACGTATACATATTCGACGCGGGACTCGATTAGTCTCCGCATTGTGACCCACCATTCGCCGTCAATGTCTGTGGGCGAATGGTAGGCTTGAATATATATATGCGTAAGCCCCGAGCATCTCGTGTACACATAAAACGCAGGCATGGCACACATGGACGTACGCGCGCACACACTTGCGTGCAAGAGGGATCCCGAGGAAACTTGCGGAGGAACGAACGTGTGTCATTGTTAGCCACCTGAGGCTCTAAGTGATTCCTGACACGTTGTCCGTGAAAACGCTTCCAGATGAGAGAATGGGGAAGAGGTTGGAACGCGCGCGCGGCGGACATCAGATTCCTCTCGCGTCCATTCGAGCCGCGCGATCGATCGCTATTAACAGTCCGGCTCCGCTTTTTGTTTCGAGTTTCAAGCTACGAGAGCGAGAGGGGAATCCCTGTCGAGGCAATAAGCGAGATCGCGGTGGTCCTCTCTCACTGTGGCTTCTCTCCTCACCGTTGATCCACATCTCCTTTCTGAGACGGCGCGTCACGTATTCATTCGCGTTGCTCACTGCTTTGATAGCAATCAATTTGAGCATGGTTATGTTCAACAAATAGATCCCAATTAAAGCAGCAAATGATAAATTGCTTAATCGTATGTGTCTGCAGATGCGTGATTTCTTCCACCGCGAATTTATTAATTCTAAAAATATTTTTGTGTCTTCGCGATATGAAAAACAAATGTGTTGATATTTATTTCTTTCTAAAATTTGATTAGTAATTGATGAATTTATTACAACACAAATGAGTGAAGAGGGTTATACTCGGTCAAGAAGGATCTTGGCCTAATATTTTTATGTAAATTTTTTACAATTTTCCATTCAAACGAAATGCGCGTTAATTAATTATTTATCAGTCTTGAAACACAATTCTAGACCGAAGTTGAAGTATGTTGACAAGCAATGTAATATTACTGATATTAATGAACATCTTTAAAATACTGTAAAGAATTTTTATTACAACAACGCTCGACTTAATCCATCCAAATAGCTGTAGTGTCTGTCATTTTGAAGACTCATCACGTGTCAGTATTTGCCGCGGTTTTAGTGGTTGACGTTGATACATACCTGTCATCTTTAGTAAACGCGGTGTGAAGCGAAGGGAATAGGAAAAAAGAGGCACCACTTGGACGCCCGTCGAGAATTCGAAATCCGAAAAGAAGAATGATGCATCAAAATATGTCGAAAAAATGTCAAAACGGTCGTCGAAATGGAGGAAGGTGAGCGCGGATCGAATCTCGAGACGGTCCCTCAAATATACCGACTAGCGTTTTTGTTAAGAGCTGAAGTATCTACAGAAAACAGCGTAAATGCATCCATCAACGAAGTTCTTTATCCTTCCAATTACTTGCGCTTTTCAAATACAAAAGTCACATTTTCCTACTTGTATCGATAAGCTGAGTCAATCAAAATGAGAGTGCTACTTGTAATAACCAGAAAAAACCAAGTATAAGCATCGGATTCTCTTGAGAAAGAAGATATCTCGTACAATTTTGTATCGTTATAATATTTTCGTATATACATATTATAATTTTATTTAGTAACTCAAAAAATTGTTGAAAGAACACAAAATTTTTAAATATCTCGTATATTGCGGTGATCGATGTGTCGAGGCCTGGAACGTTTCCTCGTTATTATATATATATTTCTCGACTTTCGTGCGTATATTTCAAAACTTAATAACTTTCGTGCAATATTTCTGCTAAGTACACAATTTAAATCACAGTGCCATTGTTGGTCAAGAACACAACGGGACGCGATAACTCTGCGGGCTGCTATAGTAATGGAATTCCGTGACTTACAGCACGACTTATAACACGACCGCTATAGCATCGTATATACATCAGATATTAAATCCGTAGATTTGCTCGACGGCATCAATTTCTTCTCTGACACGTATTTCGGGATATTGGAAAATGTGTCTTCCCTCTCTCTCTCTCTCTATGATCGAAAGGGATCTACGGATCGAGAGAGGGTCGATTCGCGCGAGGCGCGCGATGATTCGGAGCGTTCTTACGACTGCAAAAATTCCATTCGGAGGCAATCGAGACGTCTGCGGGAACGAAAATAAAAGTCGGTTCAATCGACACTGCGCCGCACCGCGTCGCGACGACGTCTGCTCTCGTTCTTTTCGGTACGCTTTTATCCCAAACGACGGCGAGATCCTTTCGCTAACGTAGACGAAGTTGTAGACGAGGAGAACCCGAAAATGAAACTGTCACTCTGCTCTCGCGGCTATCTTCTTCCTGACTTCAACCTTCCAAACCACGAGAGAAAGCTTCGCTGATCTCTCCTTTCGCTGGCTTCTCGCTCGGATTTACTTTCCTATTTTCGCGAGCCGTTGTCGAGCCGAGACTTTGATATAACGCATTATATGATAAATCTCCGACAGATAAATTTCCAGATTATTTCCTTAATGGAAAAATAATCTAAGCAGCAAATATTCTTATTTTTTTATCATGTATTCGTTTCCCAACGTAATCTAAATCGCATATCGTGATGCGCAGTTGATAAAACCATTAAATGTTTGCAAAAGTCGTGTATAATCAAGATTAGATGTTACTATAATAAAATTTGTTAGATTAAATGTAAAATTTTTAGTTATATATACATTATAATATATATCGTAATGTTGAATGTTTTGCATTATACCAACTGTATTCCTTGGTCATGAAATTTAATATTGAATTAATTATGGAATCTAATAAATATTCGTCACTGTTATGTTATTTTTTTATAATCAGGAAAAAGGGTTAAAGCCGTAAGGATTGAGGCGAGTTTACTGATAGTTTGTATAATAGTTTCTGAAAGTTTGTATCATAAGTATCAATGATTTAAGACTGCCTGTTCAAGACATTTTACAATAAATTCGTATAATATCAAATCATGAATTTTTGTAAACATTAAATAAGATTATCATTATGCTTTCGGTCGTTAAAGTAGAATTAGTTGAATAATCGTTCTCTCCCATCAATCCATTTAACTGTAAAGGCTGCATTGTACACCAACGCAACAAATACCCATAGATGCTTAGAAAAAGTTTTGATACGAACACCCTATAGATAGCGAAATAACCGTTCCACATTATATAGGGTGGTTCCGTATGCAAATAAGGCTTCTCTTTCTGTCCGTTCCTCGAGCTCCACCCCCGTCCTCAGGCGCCCATTGTCCGTTGTTGCATGTATATATGCGCGTGCACACAACACACGTTGCTCAGGTACTGCAGTGTACATGTAACGCGCACACGTGAAACACATAGCGGTCGCTACAAGTATATTAATAATAATATACGCGGTGGCTCTGGAATCTGATATAATTATAGTCCGGACGCGGGCAGATAGCATCGACAAAGATTACGCCGACTACTCTCCGTACAGGACAAACCGTTGTAGAGCATCTTTATACTTATCGAGCCGCGAGCATTAGAGTGCATTCACTTTACGGTCTAAGAAAACGGGAATATGCGAGAAGAAAGCATGGTACAAGATACATGTTAAATTTCTAAAAAGAAACTGTCGCGCGATTAAAATATATGTTATCATGAGAAGCTCATTAACGAATAATTAGATTAGCGTATTATTACATTTTTCTGCTAATTATGATTATATTACGATAACGATTAGATTACGATAAGAAAAATGAGTATGACTAATGTATTATATATTTTTTAGTTTTATCTAAATAAAATTATAACACACTAACCTCTCACAATTGTCTGTTAAATAAGTATTACATGTCTGAAGTTTCAATCACTTAAAGTTGTCAGTTTAATTTTTAAGAAAAATAATTTCTGTTTATTAAATTCAGACTATTTTGAAATAAATCATTCAAAATAATTTTATTACAATATAACAGTAAATATAATATATTCCATACAATACAGAAGTTTGCATCAACATTGCTACAATGATTTGTACTGCATAAGACACGGGTTAGTTTTTATATGATACAATAAGAAAGCGAAATTTTCATATATCTAAATAGTATATATAATATCTACTAAACTTCCTTAATGATTCTATTGAAATATCAGTGTGAAAATTGTGACCGCCTCATTGCAGATCATAGATTAATGTTCGCAATAAGATCACTTCATGCAGATGATATCATCCTTCTTCATATTAGAAGGGCGCGAAATCTCAGTAAGATCTGTAAGAAAAACGGAAGAAAGTTTATCGCCCAGCCGCCAAGCTACTTTCCGCGTCCCGATACAATATTTACGAGGCGATGCATCATGACCAACAATGGCTCATAACACCCTCGTCGAAGAGAAACCACCTCGATGACCTCCAATGAGATGTGCGTATGTATGTGAGTGCTTGTGTGTGTATGTGTGTGCACGTCCGTGCGTCATTCTGAAAAGAGGGTAAAAGTGTCCCTAACAGTCGCGTGTACAATGTATACACGTGTACATGCGTGCGGATATGTACGTGTGCGTACTACCCGAGGGTTATATCGCGTATCGGAGGCCAACAGATAACTCTTATCTCGACGAAGCAGTATTCTTACCGATTTTTGGACGGGGAGGAACGTCGAGTTCAGGGCTGTACTTATACGCGACTACAAGTCGTGAAAGATCGATTACTACGTATAATCTTCTGAGAGTTTCTGAAGTTATGAAGCTTATTATTTTTTTTTTTTTCACATTAAAACACACACAACAATCTATGAAAGTTTTAGTATAAAATCAAATTCGTCCGAGAAAATGGACAATTCTCTTCTGCTTCGAAGTCATTTTCATAATATCGTTGAAATTTTATTTTACTGTACTATTTTATAATATATAATATGATATCTAAATTTTATACACTGATACATTATTATACGTCTAACATATTTAAAGGAAGATCAAAAGAATTAAAAAGAATAAAGGAAATTATCATCAAATAATGTGTGTTGAAAAATTTGAAAAAAAAAGGATAAACTCTGTATTAAAAGGATTTTAATGTGTACACTTTATTTAAAAAATATATATATATATTTCTAATAAAATTCCACGATACGGTACTGAATATTGACGATCACGCAGAGAGTTCAAAGTTGAAGGACGTGCGTCTAAATAAATAGTAGTGTTTGGTATGACTGAAAGTAGGGTTGCGCTAAGGCAGACGACCAGAAGGGATGAAATTCGCGCGCGATGAACTGCGAAGGGTTGTACGCGTGCTTCTCCACAACCCCTCCCAGGGATGTGACTAAATCGACTAAACATATACCTTCCGCTTCGTTTAACAGCCGAATATGTTTTAGATTTACTTCGACCTTAGGTACATCGCTACTCGATAAGTCCGCCAATTAGATACGCTGTTCTAACATGGATTATCAACCAATTTTCTCGTTAATACATGTTTCAATTAAAAATTATTTTATCTTATAATTAATTTGAATTAAAAAAAATTAAAAATGATAAAAAGTGTACGTATTAAATATGATATAATATTTTATTATTAATTGCTGTTTAAAATAATAATGTAAATAATATAATTTACAACTTGTAAAAATTAATTACAGTGCTAGTAGAATGTAGACATTAGATATAATAAATATTTATTTTATATAAAAAAGATATTCTATGACTTAAAAATCGGTATTAAAAATATTTTGATTTTATTATGATTTAATTATTACTAATTGTGTCTTATTAAATTAAATAAATGAAGGGCCGAAAGAGAATGCGAATGCTGCACTAAGAATTTTGAGAGACCGCCAAAGGTGGACGCCCAGCACTTTATTCGATAAACGCCCATTCACAGAATCTGAATGCATTAACGTGTGACCTTCTTGCCTCACCTTTGTAACCGCGATAGCCACAGAGGAAGATGAAGATGATGACGCGGCATAGTTATCCCATCGTCCTCTATTATTATAGTGCAGCATTGTTTCAACGGCACTCCATGATCGACCAATTACCGTTACATCATGTTAGTTGATTCCCGAAGACTCCCGGATTTATAAAAGCTACTGGAAATTGCTTCCACAAAGACTGGATAGAGGTAATTAATCATCACCGGCATTAAAAAACCGCAAAAGAATAGAGAAATGAAAAACTAAGCAGAACTTTTTAAATATATAATAAAATAAATTTAATTTTTGACTCTGTATTTAATATAAAATTCGGCAAAAAAGGATTATGTAAATTTATAATATGATCTCCAATCACGTAAGCTTTGCAAAAAATATCATTCTTTAATATAAACTTTCATTAATCTCTTTAATCTCTTTATCTTACATTTTTAAGTTCTTTTTTTATAAATGTGAATGTTTTTCTTGAATTTCTTAACAATTTATCAATTAAAGATCGATAAGGTATAAAGAAATTCAAAGAAAACATCCAGATTTATACAATAAATTAAAAATATAAAATAAAGTCGTTAAGAAATCTATAGATTTAAATTAAAGAATCATTATTTTTTTGCCAGACTTGTTAGAAATAATATTATACATTTACATCATTTTTTTTAAATAATACTACAATGAAAAACGTAGAGATATTTTTATCCATAATTTAATCTCGTAAATCGCACCAATAATGCAGTTACCGTGAACTGCTTGCAATCAAGCGTTATAAAAAGCACGTCGATAGTGTTCGTATCGGTAACCTTTTTTTTAGTCGACGATCTTGCCAGGAGTAATCGCGGAGTACGTTCTCGCTATCGAGATTATACTAACCGGATTAGCTTGTGGTAGCAGGTTGTCGTGCTTGGTTAGTTAATAGTCTCTGGTAAACTATCGACGAGCAATACGGGGGTGGCCGTTTCTGTCCCCCATTAAGAAGCCCCTTAACGAGGGTTACGTGGCCAGAACGTAATGCGGATATCCCGCGGCGATCCTGTCGTTACAATCTACCGTGTAATTCGCGTTGCGCATCTGCCAGTCTCTTAGGAAACCGTAGGTCCTGATCGACGGGATTTATTCGTGCTGTTCCCTAATATATGCTTCTGTATATAGTCACTAAAATGAAAAACGAATGCAATTGAGACATCTCAAATTGGTACATATAGCCGTTTTTATTTGAAACATTGTCCTTTCATTCGCATCAGTAGATTTCAGATAAATATACTCAGTAAATACCAATTAACGATAACATAACATTAATGTTATAATTTGACATTCAACAATATAAATGTAATATAATACTTGTTGTACGTATATATAATAACATCAATGTTACGTTACTATGTTAATTAATATCTACTGAATAAGAAGCTGAGAATTTGTAGTAGAGTAATTAAGAAAATAATCGAGATCAGTAAGAAATCTTTTTAAGCTAGTAATTAATTGAAACAGCTTTAAATTTCTATTTCTCCTACCTTATGATAAAAATTTTGTTATAAATACTCTAAATTAATACTCTAATTTCTGTATTCAAATGTCTTTAAATAAATCTAACTTATTTTTAATTAATCGTATATCCTTTTTAAAATATAAAATACTGAATTATTTTTTGTAAAGCGGATTTTATATGGAAAATAATAAGGATATGTTGAGTTATATATAATGTTAGAAATTCAGCGAAGCGTTTCGTTTATGAGGATTCTAACGGTAGCGGGCGTTCGCGACGCTACGTTGAGAGCCTGAAACTTCAGCTTCCCTCTATTCCCGGCGAATGAATGGAATTAGTGAGGAGGCTAGCTGAATAATATCGGCTCTATCTGTGGGGGCTAGACCGGGAGATGAAACGTATCAGCACAGCGTATCTGCATAGATGTGGGAGACGGGTGCTCTCGCCTCGTGTCGTAGAAGACCAACCCTGCTCGTCACCTCCATCTAAACTCTTCTTTCCTCCTCCTTCCCCTTCTAGCGCATCCTGATTTTTCAAATAGAAACGGAAGAACAAAGTGCGTCATTTCACGATTGTCAAAATCTTTTCTCACACTCTCGTAAAATATGCACATGAAATTATGCCGTTTAGACGTACTTCATTTTCAGTAAAGTTTATTATATTTCAATGTCGTTAGTTTTTCAGAAAGTAGAGATTAGTATGTAGAAATTTAAAAGAGACTTACTTTTTTATTATAAAAATTTAATAAGTTTCTCGAGAGAATATGGTAAACTAAAAATTTACACATAATAGAGATCAGAAAAGAAATAAGACACTCTTATCTAGAAACTCTGTAACTTAAAAAAAAAACAGAACAAAGAAATGTGACAGATTGAAATAAATTTTAGCTTTTCTTTTCACGTCCGCAGTCTCGTTAACGTTCTCATTCGTCGGGATTGTCGCTCGCTGAATAACAGTAGGTGAAATAATTCTCGGAACTCTTCTCGATGCGTATTTTAAGATTACGACGTATCTGCGCTCAACACCAACGCGTCAGATTATTCTTCGTAATCGTAACAATATTTAAATCTCGACCAGTGCTACCGTCGGAGATATTAGAAATGCAAATATATGCTACGAAATCCGAAATACGTTGGCTCGCTGGCAGTAATCTCGCGGACAAGAGAGCAATCAAAAGACATTCTGTTATCCCCGGGGAACACCCATACTTAACTCCAGTACCTCTCTCGAACCGGATCCATCGTCAATTCTACGATCTTCGAAACGTTCGTCTTATTTGACTACTACGTGCCACACCCTTTTTTTATGTGCGTCATCAAGGAAAATTCTTGAAGACGTCAATAATACACATTTCCTCTCTCTTTCTCTCTCTCTCTCTCTCTCTCTCTCTCTCTCTTCCTTTTCTGCTAAATATTTAAAAACCTATATTTTTTATAATCAATATACATACATTAAATTAATTTGATATATAAAAAAAACAGGATTTTTAAAATATATTTATTATTTACAGAATTTGAAAAATAGAGAAAGTAAAAAAATTGAAGATATTGTTTACGATAATGTCAACGATCTTCGATACTAATTATCTTAGACGAAGATACAATAGCGATTATTCTTTTTATGAATGATCTTTGTCAGGTCTGATTGCACTCTATTAAAAAATTCCGTTCTCAAAATCAGGCAGATCATGTTCGCATTTAGGAAGCTAGTTTCATGTGACAAGGGTTCGACCGCGACGGTACCGCTCGTTTGTCACTGACACCGCGATGTTCTACAGCGACATCGAAGAACATCCTTATGGTTCTAACGAATGACTTAACTAACTCAACGCGACTCGATGGCTGATCGTTTCAGCTATAATTGGATTTACAGCCATGATAAAAAAAATATGCGTTTAGAAAAAAATAAACGTAAGAATCAATCGAAGGAATCAATTAGAGATATTTTTATCACATAAGATTCGTAAATTTGTTTTGAATTGTAAAACCGTTTTAAAAATACAGCTTATATTTAGAAATAATGAATGTTACTTTTCTCAAATTTTATTATACAGTATTTCTCTCTTAACGGAACTTATCTCTACATGCAAACATAGACGTTAAAATATAATAAAATAGGGAATGACTTGTGCGTGATTTCAGGCGAAACCAAATTCAATGGTGGCGAGATTGATATCCTGTTGTTGGTTTTAGAACCTCCAAAACGTTACAGGACCTCCTACAGTCATCTATCGTGCTATCCTTTTCCCTTCTTTCCTTCTTTCCTTCAGTGAATTCCCCACGATATGGGTCTATATTTCGGAATGAATATAATATATTAGTTACACCAAGGAACCTGATGCAAAGTGTCACGAAGTTATTCGTTTTCATATCTGAAGGTGTTTAGATCATTTCCTTTTTGCTTCAATCATTTCTTGGAATTTCATGTCTAGCTTAATAAAAAAACAAAATAAGAAAAGAACGTTCTCTGATTTTTTTTTCTGTTTTAAGATATTATTTTAAACAGTGTTATAGACTACGCTATTTAATTTAGCGATCCTTTCTTTTACATTGGTAATTTGTACGCCATTGTTCTTATAACAATATGTTACAACAATGATTTAGAGATATTTTATAAATTCGATACTCATTGAAACTGCATTGCAACACAAGCTGCGCAGTGTGTAATTTATCACGCGCAATCGTCTCGGATGTGACTACGATCGGTTGACCACAATAGCCCGTGTTGATGGAGTCTCCCTTCGAGCACTCTGACACTCAACGGTACCAATAAACGCAAACAAATTTCTCGAGGACCCGAGACGAGCCTTGCAGGGGAAACGCTTGTCGCGTTTTATTCCTTCGTATTATATAGAGACGTATAGAACATTCTCGTGAAACCGCACGTCGTCGCGAGTCTTCCTCTTCTCGGCACGCCACTCAACAATGGTAGTGCACAATGCTCGCCAAATTACGGCTGTTCCAGTCAAAATACGTTTTCTACGGGCTCTTCTTCTCCCTCCCTCCCTCTCACTCTCTCTCTCTCTCTTTTTCTCTCTCGTACATACTCTGTCACCCTCCCAGTCTCCATCTCGTTTCTACTCGGGGCCCGTTCTCCGTTTCGGTAATCGCGATCGGCCATCTACAGCCACCGTGCATCGGGTGACCGCAAACTGCAGCTGTATTTTCGGTTATCGCCGATCACCGATCTGCGGATTTTCGGTTTTTACGGAAGGGGATGAGAAAAAGAGAGAGAAAAAGAATGAGAATCAGCGTCTCACTCCTCTCGACATCACTTCGCTTTTTACCGCTAACTGCAACGTTATTCGGTATTCCTCTGTACTCGCATTTTCAGCAAATATGTGTTACACTTCGAAAACCTGTATTACATTCGAAACAACAATCGAAATTCGCTTCTTCCAGAATCATCATGTTCATCGATGCAGTTACTTGTTTACAGTTCTGCTCTGATCTGTTTTAAAAAAGTTCACTATACAATCATATTATTTGGATCAATATGATTAAAAAGCTCTAAAAGATAAAAAAGTTTCGCAGAAAAAAGGTCTTACATAAATTACAGATGATATGTCATTAAATACTAGAAAAAAAAGTTTATAAACAGAATATTAGTAAGAAAATTAATTATATTTTGGATTAAATAGATCTAAACAAACTAACAAGATTAAATCTAATTTTGTTGAAGTCTGGTCGTTCGACTCCAGTAATTAAATCAATAGATTTATTTGTTACAGTTTTCCTTTTTACGTATCGTCTTTTATCATTTCAAAGTTCGAATATATATTTATCTACTAATGAAAATAAGAACGAGTGTAAATTAAATTAGTTTGGCCTGTCGAGATAAAAAGATGTGGTTGCTTTCTATCTGAAGATCGTCTTACAGTTTGCGGTATATACATCTTCCTCGCGCAACGGAAGCGAGTTTCGCATTCCCCGGATCCATTTTTTGCGCACCGAAAATCCGTAGTTAAAAACTCTCCGATAGCGAGCGATAGAAAGAATCGTATAAGCGCGAGGGCGAGCGTTAAGCAGCTGTCGCCCATTCGGTGCCATTGTCGCGCGATGTTGAGTGTTCCCGAACAGTGGAGAACGACCGGTATTGTACCGCTCCCGAGATCTGACGATTACTGGGTGCGCGATACTATCTCATCTGCATCGGACCGTCCGCCTCTCTCTCGTTCTTTCTGCGCCTACATAAGTACGTGTCTACGAGCGTGTACCTCTGCCCCAGAGAATTAGAGAAATGTACTCCTGTCCATCCTGGGAGCACGCGAAGAAGTCTTCCGGTCAAATACCGTCGTCCGACACGCGAATTTAGATGTCGAGATTGGGCGCGAGCGTCACGGTCCACAATTGAATCGCCGCGCCGAGATGTCCTTATTAAGATGGTCGCATCATCTGGAAAATTTGCCGACGAGGCTCGTCGACGAAGATGAGGTGCATGTTGTCTCTATTGTGACGGGATCGCGGATTGCTGCGATCCGATGTCGGTTGATGGGACGTCGCTTGTTGGCGAGATTGCGCGCACATTCTGACGTGCTTCTCTTATTACATTGGGACATTCTTCGAATATACTATAAGATTGACTTTACAAGAAACGATTTTGAATGATAAAAGATATCTTTCATTCACGTGAAAAAATGTTTTCATTATCTACATTGCAAAAAATTATTACAATATTAAAACATACAAAAAATATACGCCACATACTCGTAAAATTGTCTTTAAAAATAGAAATATTGTGAAAATATTTTCTTCAATTTTCATATTTGTATTTTAGTATTAATTTTTGCTCCTGTTATATAAAAATGCTTCTCTTTTAGACTTTTAAAATGTTCTATTTTCTATTATTCTAAAATTTAGAAAAAGCCTAAAAGGTACTTATAATTAATATAATTTTTTAAATATTATATATATTGTCTATAGAAGAATGTACACGGGGAGATATCCATCCGATGCATTTTGAAAATAATGTCTCCTTTCTACCGCGCAGCAGTTTATAAAATATATGTAGACAGACACCGTTCTGATGTGAACGCGATAAGCTATCGGCATTATGCAGCCGCTTATAAAAACTCGATTGTCGTCGAACGAGCGAACAGGATTAATCTCGATTGGCTCTCTTTTTTTCGATCGGTATATCGAAATGTTTTCTCTGCGTGAAATAATGCTGATTTATAACCCACGTTAATACGAGATTGCGGCGATTGCGAGGTCGAAGTATGAAAAAAATGTATTTTTGGAAAACGTCCAACGGGTGAGACCAAAAGAGTTTATCAGGTTCGCGTCATCTACGGGAGATACATTCAACTCTTGCGATTTCTCCAAGGGCCGTTATTAAATTTTTAATGGCTTTCATATAATCTGCTCTTTAACGCTCGCGAACGCGAGATAACACGGTGAAATATTTCGCGTTAATCGGCACTTTTCGTTCGGCCGATCGTTCATTTAATTTGTCGTTCGGCGAATTGAAATTGTTTAATCTCGCGTCAGTGAATGGTGTTGATAATCTACGCGATTTCGGACGAATATTCGTGCAGACCCACAACGATGATGATCGTGAGAAGAGAGAGAGAGAGTTAAGCACGATAATTAATTACCAAGTACCGAGACACGATAATTCATCGTGGTCCTGTCAGCGATTCTTTCCGCCTCGGTCGATGTCAATTGCGCGTTGAGAAGCCGAACGACTCTTAAGGCATCTTCTTTCTCTTTCTCTTAGAACATTTTTTTTCAGCTTTCTTAGGATAGCCTCGTTATGCACGCGTCGGCGAGCACACGGTGCAGAAAGATATACCCTTTATTCGCAAAAAAGAATGTTCTCGGAAAACACGATGCAACGCTTTTATTATTGTCGAAGCGTTCGGTAAATTCCCTCAGTCGCGTACTATATACATATGCCACCGTGAAGTACCTGGTACGAGGTTTTTACACAGAAAGAAAATTTTTGCTAAAGTATATAAAAATTTTACTAAATAACACATATAAAAATAATTTAATTAGATCGTCAAAATAATTACGTTAGACATTATAATTATCAGAATGTCAAAACTTAAAATTACATTGTTCATTATGTTTGAACATCTTACATAATTATTTTGATGTCTATCTAACAAAATTATTTTCAGATCCGCATCAGAGCAAAATGTTTTAACAAAATCGTTTTTATATAAAAATCTCTTTTTTAATACATAATTATTTTGATAGTTTAAAAAAATTCTTTTTAAATCTCTGTATCTAAATTAAATTTTTACATACTTCAATAAAATAATCTTTCTGTATAGCAAAGCTTCACTCATTCATGAATACGCAGTAATGTTTAAATTATTATTTATTTCATTTACAATATTTATTATAATTAATTCATATCGAAATGACTAAAAGTTTGCTAGTTATTTATGTAATACAGAAAATATACATAAAATTCTAGAATATATTGTAATATAAAAATAAAAATGATACTGAAGATAAAGAGAGAGAGCCTCAGACACAATGCGAAAGAATAGTGATAGCGATAGAAATAACGTACACGATCCTTCGCATTGTGTTTGGGATTTAATAATTGATACACGATAATGTGAAATATCGGATTAAAAAATAATAATTTTTTTTACTAATAAAAAACTTGGATGAAAAAAATGATTAAAAAAATACACTTATAAAATATACGTATATTCAAATATTCAAATTCGACATCGTGATATTGCGATAGTATAGCAATATTCTGTGGAATACACAAAAGTTTGAAATTGTAGCAACGTCCATATATAGAAACTCGAGTTTAACCACGGACACGAATTTCAGCATCCGTTTCGTTCTGGCGTCAGTGCGTCGAGACGTATCCGAACAAATAGAAAGTTTGTGAACATTTCCGTTTTCTCTTTACAGACAGCAGTCTATTATGTCGTTAACGAGAGCATTGATAATAGAGATAAATAGTTGCAATTGTTTATTACCGCTAGTGATTTGTAATAATAAATAAAATGTCATATGAAGAGCAGATCTTACAAATTAGGAGTTCTTCTACGTGAATTATAAATTTTAAATATATGACATATTTATTAAATAATTTTATATTGTCAAACTTGTTTCGTTTAATAATTATTTGTTAATCCAATCGAAAGAGAAAATTACGGCAAGGTCGATACAAATAATTCTATTGATTTATAATCACTAGATTATAACCACGCGCAAAAGTATATCTATAGAAACAATTTCATAGAATTAGTTCGCGCCATTTATTTTCGTGCGCTTTCGATACGTCTCGTATTATCGCTTTACGACGCATAAGTGTGAGTGCATTGCCTTACTCGACTACGCAGTGGTACACATTGCGAACACAATTCGCACTGTGTCGGATAAACAGAGACGGCATCGAAATCGATTAGTAATTCGCCACCGCAAACACCCGCGAGATTTAATCGGTCACAGCATTGGCACTGACCGGCGGACGCAGACAAGTCCGTCGTCCCGACATTCTCGTCTTCGACGAGTTCATTGTCGCCAATCGCAAAAAGCAAGCGAGCTTCAAGTTAAACCGCTCGCAAAAGGAAATCATTTTATTCCGGAATACGTGCTTTGTATTTGTTGCACAGTAAGTCATTAACATTGTAATAGAAAATAGTGATGTAACTAATAGTTTAAAACTGATTATCTCCATATTTAAGTTCAGTATTCGAAACTTTTGCATAAGTTTTCTGATACAATGAATTCGTGAAAATTATTATCAATTTCGCTTTTTCTTTGCATTTACTAATTTTTTCATTGGTTAATTATACTTCGTGTCAAATATTCAATTAATGATTGCAATTAATGCTGATTTATGTACTTCGCTTATAATAATGATTTAATAAAAGTTTACAGTCTACATAAAAAGGAAATAACAAGTAAAAGTTTTAAAATTATGCATAATAAATTCTTTCTAATTTATAACATATTCCTGTTTTCATTTATGAATTGATTAATTTAACAAAAAATATTTAAAGTAATATTTGTATAATATATTTTTGGTAATACATGTGTAATGCAGTATACTCTTACATATTTACTTTTACATGATTTTAGTTTTCTAGTATCCTTTTTTATTTTCTTGTTTATTCTTTAAACTTCTATTTACGCGCATGAAACATAATATCGGTTTTAATTTTTTTAAAATGTAATTAAAATTGAAACATGTATATTGCAGTTGAACAATTAACAGACCATAGACTAGACGATAAATCTTTCGCGATATAGAAATAATGTGTCTTAGCTTGGTGTGCATATTAATTCCTTATCAACGTGTATTGTAATTTTATGCTGTCATAGCAAGCGCATTGTGTTGTGATAAAGTGCAGACATAAAAATTCAAGAGAATAATATCACACTGAAAATGTAGATAGATTTTTATGCACAATCAATGATAAGGAAACTATAACAGAGTGGTACATAAAATTAAAAAAAATATTTAAATTTTGTACATTGTATATAGACAAAGAAATTTGTATACTTCTTGTTACTCAAATTTTCACGAATACTAATTCAGATAACTTAAGAGCTACAATTAAAACATAATTTAAAATACTTCTCTAGATGGCTAATAGAAAATATGCAGCTTCCAATTATTCTAAAGGCTGCATCACCGAAGGTAAAAAAAGAATAGTGACATTCGAACGTCGATATAACGCTGCAAATTTCCGAATCCCGTTTCGAATAAACTGGACTGTTGTAATATTGACCATAATGGTGTCAATATTTATCTGTCAATTCGCAGAATCTGTTGCTGAACGACAAGTGTCGGTAAGCATAAATAATATATCGAATATTACATTTACATACTCTCTCACAGTATATTATAGTAAGAAGAAAAGGTAAAAAAAGAGGACAAAATAACATTTGCTTTTCTTTGCATCTGCCTTTCCACTTGATAGAATTCGCACGGAAAGAAGCATTATGATCGGCATTGTTCGGAGCGTAGCGCGCGAAGATCGATGGTACCTAGTCAGACTTTACAAAGTGTTGCTGAAGATCCGGCTCTCACGCCGCAGGACATTTTGTCACGTTTGGAGGCTGCTGCAGTTTTGCGTGACAATCTGGTAATGACATTAGGTCGCGTGCTCCTGCTTTGTCTCAACGATAACGTGAGAATACCCTTCGAGCTGATTCATAATGCCGTACTAAATCGCCGGGTCGCGGTCTATGAGTTACTTCAAGTTCTGCCGGCATTGAAAAAGAAATCACCGAGGCAACAGCTATACAAGGTCCTACAAATGTTGGAGAGGATTGATAATCGCTTCGTTTCCGAATACGCGTCGCTCTGCATAATTACCTTTTCTGACGTCCATGCCGCCCTAGAGCAGGTAGGTCCGCTTACCGATATGTTGCTCAAAGTAGACCAGGAAGTGATCGAATCGGTCTCGCGCGATAAACAAAGGGCCGGCGAGGTGCATCTATCTTTGACGAAAGGCATTGACTTTCTGTTACAAGCGGCTCGCGATGGCGATCAGATTCTTAATCTGCGAACAGTGTCAACGATATTATTAAATTATCCAACGTTTGATTTGACGGATGCGGAAATCCACAACGCCATCAGATTTGTCGCGCAACGATTGAAGGAGCGATCGAGCTCGGAAGACGCTCTACTGCAATATATGGGACCGAATCTGGAGAACACGACGTATTTTCTGAAAACTGTGCTTCAAAGATTGGAGGCAGACGAGCTGTCGTCCGAGGCAACTAGGGAGGCGACTTCATTATTGCTTCAGAATTTTAATATAGAGCCTTATCCGCCTATTCTCAAGGGCAAGGATAACCTAAAGAAACTCTTGATGCTGACCAACGATTATTACCCCGATAATGCCGTCGTTGTAGCTAAATATCTCTTTGATCATCTTGACGATTCGCATTTTCGAGATCTCGATATTGGTTTCTACGAAACGGGTGATGAGGCTCTTTTACAAGTGCTATCTCGCCTCCGTAGAAAACCACATCTGCAGCATTTGAGGAAACCTTTGTCCTTGCTGATACCTTTCGTCTCGCAGAAACTGGCGAACGATGTCAATTACCACTACACAGTGCCAGTTGGCTTCTATGAGGTCAACGATTATCTAGATTCCTTTGATACACCGTGTCTACAGCAGAACGTTAGCGACGCAATGGAAATATTACGTCCCCACTTATCCGAGGATCTGCCATGGACCTACGCCTTCGGGGATAGACGAGTGAGTGGCGATCCCTGGGAATTAATTTTGACCTCGCTGATCCATTTGAGAAATGTTCCGCTAAGCATGCCGCAAGTGAACGTTATCGATAATTTCATTTACAAGGGAAGCGTCAACGGTTTAACCTCTAAACGAAGGTTGCTCTACAATTCTGGCATTATCTTTCAGAGGGACGATTCAATGAATGTTGAGGTCGACCTTTTTTCTCTGTTGAGGCTCATACCGAATGCCTTCAAAAGCGAAAAATTCGCTCCTATGCTGAATTTTCTGTCCAAGCCAAACATTCTCAATATTCTTGGCTTCGAGTTCAACAAGTTTGAATACGAAACACCGAGAAGCTTATTACTAGCCATGCTGAAAAGAGCCCTGACACTTCCTCCAGTCAAATCCGACGAGCCTTTAGCCAGGGCTCTCCAGAACGCTCACAATTATCTTGAAGAGCCACTGCTGATCAATTTATATACCTCAGAGGATTTGCAATTGTTACTAAAATATTTGCCATATATTGATAACGATCCACGATACCTGCCGTTGAAAATACTCTTCAAGACGCAGAAATTATTCACATATTTGTCATCGACTTTCAGTCTGGCTGATATGCACACGCCCATGGAAAAACTACTGCTTATATTACAGACCGTAGGCTTGAAAAATACAGAGCCGAAGCTCTCCGAGGCGCTGAGCTTTGCTGTCGATAATATTAATGGACCACCATTACCAATTAGAACTTTCGATCACTCAGATTTTGTGTACCTGGTTCAACAATTACTGTCTCGTGATAAAATACTGCAGGATGGAATTCTCAACTTGAAAATATATACAAATGTTGGTGATTGGAATATCTCCATCAGCGGAACGCCAGAAAACGTTCTCGCCAGAGTTTTGACCTATGCCGTTCATCACATTTCATCGGACAAAAATCTTGCCAACCTTGTGAAACAGGCGGAAAATATCTTGGAGGAAGAAATTCTGATCAACACCGAGATCCTAAAAAAACAGACGTTGGAAGCAATGTTGGAGTATTTGCCGAGCAACACATACGTGAAGCCTGTGAGTCTGTTGCTGAGGAAAGCGAATCTGATGAAACTCGTGCCGAAATTAAATCTTGCAGATTTAGAAACAGCTACAGCCCGTGATGCTTTGATTACGCTTTTGAAAAGTTTAACAGAGTCTCGTATAATACGCGCGGAAAAATTACTCCAGAGACGTGTTAGGGCAGCGTTGAGTTCTTTGGACGCTACGAATGAAGATGATCGTCAAACGCCAATTTTAACTTATTTGACCCAATCGCTGCAAGATCCAAGTAACATCATCTATCAGCCACTTCTGCTAGAAATAAGCAAATTGAAGAACCTAACAATTTCACCCGAAGAACAACAAACTTGGTTGCAGGAATATTTCCAGCAGATTATTGACAAAAATGAGGAGGAGAATCTGACAAAGGCCGCATCGATGATGCTTAGAGAAATTACATTTAAAGAGAGTTTGAATGATGAAGAGTCACGTGACAGTAAAGAACGAATTGGTAAAGCTTTATCAGTTTTACCTATGGATTCTTTCACCGAACCACTGAGAAAACTGCTGACACCAAATTGGACCTACAGCATTCTACCCGAAAAGATAAGAAACTCTGATTCATTAGAGAACGAAGAACTCTTGCTAGCGATTCTGCACTTCGCGAAACAACGAGCCGATGTGGCAAATAGCTTTCCTCTAATAAAAGCCATTTCCAAAGTCGAGGCAAGCTTGAAAGGATGGAGGACAAATATCGAATCACTGAAGAGTGCTGTTGCTACCATGAAGGCTGCCGTTTACGACCCTGCAAGAAAACTTCTAACTGCTACCGGACTAAATAAAATCAAAGTTACCGTTCCTTCCGGCAAATCGGCTAAAGCATCGCTACTAGGATTATTACACCGTTTACTATTGCATCCTGTGATAAAAAAGAACGACAAAGTTTTCAAATTATTGAGCACCGTTAGACAAGATGTGTTCGACTTTGGGGTAGACGTAGATCTATTAACTGTACTTGATGATATGGGAATTCCTTATATCAGTGAACTCGCTCCTATCAGGTTATTCTTGCACAGAAAAGATATCAACGAGAAGTTTGGACCCACCGTCCTCGCAATTACTGATCCCACAAAACGGTATCACACTTTACTGCATATTCTCCAAAAGCAACAACAAATGAACAATAGTACGCAATTATTCGATGCGCTCTCAAAGCTAAAAAATATTCAACCTAGAGAAAAAGAAACCGGAGGTACGCTGATTTCAGACCTCGAAGATATAGTGAACAGCATTCCGCATAGCATTAAACAACAATTCAAACATATCAATCATTTGTTTAACGCCAATATTCTGTCTCGTTTAACGGACGATAATGAAATCGTTCAATCAAAAACTCCACTAATTACTTTATTGTCTAAGATGGCGGATTTGCCGGAAGTCAGCAGTAATTACACTGCAACGAATGAATTAAATAAGCTGCTGTCAGATGTCGAACATTTGGGCTATCCAATCGTCACAGGCTTTCAACTCAGACCGTTGCTATTAGAACTTGGACATGTTGAGCAAATTAATATAGATTATCTCAATTCCATCTTAAATCCCGAAATACTGAGCTATTTGAATACGGAGGAATTCTACGATACATCCAACGACAATATCGAGGCACTCAAAAATATCGTTGACTATTTATTGCGTGGAGGACCAGCGTTCGTCGATCATAACATGCAAAAACATTTACAATCGTTCAAGCGTGCTCTCGAACTAACGGTAGGTTCCAGCAAGCCATCGAAGAGAGATTTGACTAAGGAAGATTGGCAAAAGATGCTAGCTTTGATACCACACAAGAAAGACTTTACACCCATCAAGATGTTCTTGGAAACCGGAGAAATTTTCAAATACGTCAAGTACAAAGATATGGATTGGAATATATTTTCTACTCCGGCTAAAAAATTAAATCATCTGCTATTGCTGATGATGGAGGATGATGAGATTGAGAACAAGAATGTTAACAAATCGGCAAATAAATTACAGCACTATCTTGAGAAACGTTACAACTTTATTACTGAGCAAGATGTTAAGAGCATGCAACGTACTTTGGCTAGTCTTAAACTCAAGTACGATTTAGCGCCTCTCAAGATATTCCTGAATCACGATAATATGATCAAGTATTTATCACCGGATTTCAAGTACACTAGTTACAAATCATCAATGGATGCTCTCGCCGCTGTGCTGGATAAACTGCTGCAAATACCCAGCTTGAGACGAAAGGTAATTCTTTACAAGACTATGAGATTCGTGAGACAATCTATACGTGAGCGCACTTCCCCGGTAAGGCGATCATTTCGCAGAGCTCTCGTTTCCAAGAAGTTGTCCAAAGAGGATCTCGAATTTGCCAGCCTATTAAATATGTCTATACCAAAAATACGTGAATTTATGAAGTCTGAAAAATTAATAAGTTTACTGCCGGAGTCGTTTACCTTTGACAATCAGCCGACATATAAGACCAAAACGCTACATTTGCTACGACAGCTCTTAAAGTCAGATACGGACGTTCATTCAGAATTGGACGGACTTCTCCAAGAAGTGGAGATTTACCCGGACGTTCCAGACATCACAGAGAGTGATCTTAAGCCACTTATGAACATACTCCCCATGGAGGGGGTACCTTACATAGGACTCGTTAAAAAATACTTGAAGCCTTCCACGTTAATCAAGTTGTTACCCGGAGATTTCAATATAAAGGAAATTTCTACTCCTAGAGTGGCGTTACATGATGTTTTATTATTACTGAAAATCACTCTCGGTTCTGCGGAGAGCAATAATCTGAAAATAGCTCTCGACACACTCATAAACGAATTGACGAAATTTAGCTCCGAGATAGTACCGTATGAATCGATACTCGATAGCAACGAGATAAGATCTATCATAAAAGAGATTCCGTTCAAACAGTACAAGCAAATTGGGCGACTGGAGTCTCAGATGACGACCAGGAAAGTTATCTTGGCTTTACCTTTGAATTTCCAGCTTACCGAATACAAAACAAAGAAACTGCGGGTGTTAGCAATCTTGGACGAACTGTCGAAAAGCAACGCGTTTCAATCTTCGCTAAGTTCAATTAATTTCGCTAAAAGAATCGTCAGCAAAATGCCAGATGTACCTATGATAAACGACACAGAAATCGAGAGACTATTGTCGCCATTACCGTTGAATACCTTCTACGTGGAGTTGCTTATAAAAAATTGTAAGCTAGGAACTTTGATGCCCTATTTGCCGATTTATTTCAATCTCAGCAGCATAGAATCGCGGAAAATAAAAATCGCAAAGATCCTACACTACTGTAAGCAGGCCAATCTCGCGGACGTTAGTACAAAGCAAGCATTGGCTAACGCCGAGACCTTAATAGAGAAACTGCCCGACATTGACATTACTCGGAATCATGTAGAAGTTTTGATACGAGCGATACCGTGTACTCATTTCACTTCGATAAAATCCCTATTACGAGTCTTGTCGAAGACGGACATCGCATCATTTCTTCCCTGGGATCTTGACCTATATCAAAAGTCGCACACTTTCAAGGTGCGTATTTTCGATCTGTTAACCGCTTTACGAAACGTCAAGGAATTGCAAAACGACAAGATGTTTTCCGCCCTCGATTCTCTGGAGAAAAGCGCGAAGTCCTTACCGGAACAAGTATCTATACCACAGGAACGCATAACGACATTACATAACTCGGTGGTCATGGCCACTGCACCATGCTCAGACTATCGGGATTTTGTATTAAAGTCCGAAAATCTGATCCAGATATTGCCACCAAATTTCCGCTTTCAAATTGACTACGAATCATCATCAATCACCAGTTATAGCGAATGGTTAATATTTATGCGTTTCTCGGAACTATTTTTGCGTGATGTGAAGATAGATGGATCCCTGAAAAACGCGTTTAAAGCTTGCAGCGATAATATACATAAGTTCGAAAAGGAGCAAATCTTTCGTTATCTTTCTCAAGGACTAAGTAGCGCACCACAATTTCAGCAGCTGGTGCCACTAAGACTGTACGCACTGGGTCACGCGGAAGACGTAGCTACGCCCGTCGAAGACGTTTATCGCGCTTTTCCTTATGGCTCTATATTTTCTGTGCTGCGCATGGTAATGAGAGAATTTATTAGTAGACCGGGGTTAATCAAAAGTAAATCATTGGTCAACGACATGGAAGTGTTTCTACATGATTATCTCATGACTCTATTTAGATCTTGGCTAAATAACGGATCACCTACTGAAACGTACAATGAAGTACCGTCACCTTACGAAATCAATCGAGCCATTGGTGAAATTCCAAGTGATCAGAAATATGATGATCTCAGACTTCTCATGCAATGTCAAGATGTGCAGACGTCAATGGACAGGACTTTGCTATCGGAAGACACACCGAAACAGTTGCTCCTGCAAATGCTGGAACAGGTGGAAAAAGAAAATATCGACGACGCGATACGAGAGAGTATCGAGAGTTTTAAACAGCATCTCGTGAATGATATTCACGTGGAAGAAGTGGAGTATGCGTTAAAACAGATGCGCGATTATAGATATCACGCGAGCGAGGTAGACGCTATTCGAAAATATTTCGTCAAGTGGGGATTCCGGCATATCTTCGGAGATAATTATGCTGCAAACTATCCTACTTATAAAGACAGGTTATTTGCAATCAATAACTTAATATTGACCGACACGAATCAAACTGATTTTTCGCCCGAGTACCGCGCGGCATCAGACCATCTAAATCGTACCCTGCACGACGAGATTAAGATCGAGCCTGTAACATCGAGAACGATGGACGATATCAACGTGCAATCGCTCTTTTTCGCGTTGCCGAAAACGGAAGATGAGAGAATCATTCGTGGTATCATCAAATTCTTCTCCATTCCTAATTTGCTGCGTAAACTGAAATTACCGAGAGATCCATTCGAGTATGTGACGAAGGGTCGACTCTTGCAAGTTATTATGGACTTGGGCCAGGAACTGGAAAGTGTGCAGCAGGATCCTGTGCAACAGGAGGCTCTCGAGTACTTCAGAGATAAAATAATCACCACTGGTATCGGTGCACAGCCGATCGAACTGAAGACATATACGCATGATTCCAACGTGGACGTGGACTTGTATGGCGTGATGCGGGCTATTGATTATACGAAGATAAATGAGAATGACGCGGTGAAGGTAGCGATTTTTTTCGAGCGTAAATACGATAATTTGGTGCACGCCATAGGTTTCGATCACATGGCTTATGCGACGAGAGGCTCGTACTTGAAAGCACTGTTCGAGCATCTCGTTAATGTTTCTGAAGTACCAGATGACGTGAAGCAGCAAATAACGTCATTGATACCAGCCGTGAGGTTAGACGGTCCAGGAGACGAAAGCGTCGATCTAAACACTGACATCGTTTATGAGGAAAGACCGAGTATGAGAATGTTTGCAGAATTTCCGAATGACAAATCTCAGTCTTCGAAATCGGATGTTTATTTAGGTACGAAAGTATCAAATACTTTTTACGAGAACAAAGACTCGCTGAACGCTGCCGTCGATGACATACTGGAAAACATATCATCATCTGAAGAAGAATATCTTAAACATATTGATGGACAATCTAATATTTATGACGATAAAACTCGCGTTGTTATCAACGCTCCTAAACATTTCCATAATGCCAGACGAAAGTTAAATTTCGAGCAATCGCAAATACAAGACACGAGTAATTCAAAAAAATTACTATCCAATCGTGCGGAAACAGAGAAGAAAAACGATCGAGCAACAAAAAAACCATTGCTCAGAGACATCGACATTTCTGCTAATAAAGCTCATATTAAATACAAGATAGTAAAAAAGATAAGACGTATTAAATTAAAAAATGACCTAAACTGGCAAACAAAACCGAGCAATTCTGACCATCTTAACAACGAAAATAGAAACGATAACAGTTCGTTTATATTTGTGGAACAGCAAGAATCTTCTCCAATACCCTCGCAGAAATTACTGTCTAAAAAGCTACCTAAGAAATCACATCATTCCCAACAAATGCATCACAAATCAAATATCAGTTATGACGAAAATGCGCCAATTATCAAAAATTTACATAAATCGCAGAACGAAAAAAAGTCGTCTAGAAAAGAAAGAAGAACATGAAAGATGGATCGAGGTAAACTAAATTTCGTTAGGTGCATGTGCTTATCAATTATTTGTTATATGTAAAAATTATTCAAATGTAAATTGTTAATAAATGCGTAATAAAAAAGTGTGATAATTGTTTATTAAGAATAGAAGGAAGAGACTTTAACTCTAGAGATTATATTTGGAGCAAATGAAATAGTAAATGAAATGTGTTATAGAGAAAATATATTTTTAATTTAGAGCAATAATTGATGTTTTTATTTGTAAACATTAAATAAAAATGCTTAGATTTATTTTGTGCTTTGATTCTATAAATAATTCTATATTTTGTTTCGATCTTGATGAAAAAAAATCTTTTTTCACAGTTTTTTAAATACATAAATATCCACATATATTTGTGATGTAATACATTATGTTACATATTATAATATAATATAATATCACATTATATAATATAAAAATGTGATTTTTACAGCGGAACGATAGATTCCAATTAATTTATAAATTATAATATATATATAAGAAAAAACATAATTTCAAGTGGGAGAATGTAAAAATTTTGGACATTGAACCATTCTATAACAAGAAATTGATTTTGGAAATGGTGCATATTAAAAGACAGAAACATGCAATTAACAAACAAAATGATACAAAATCTTTACTTGAGTTACATTCCAATATCATACGGTCTCTTTCCCCTTCCTAGTTTTGACTTACCTTATTCCCTTTCCAGTTAACACCTTTCCTCCGGTTTTCTTATTTTCCTGTCACATTATGTTGTAGCGCTTCATCCGAGACACATCTTCTAGTTCACATATCTTTTCAATCTGTTTGCAATTTGCTCCAATAGACTATTTACAATACTTCTTCCTTTAATAATGTACTGTATTTTAATTTCATTATGACTACATCAATGTAAACTTTTATTATAATTTTGACTTCATATGGCCATATTTTTTAAATAATTTTTGTTATTTGTTGCATTATTTTAATGCTTCCTGTGTTTTACGACTTTTACGACTACTCAACGAATTTTAAATAATGGACAACTTAATAGAAAAAGATCATACTTTCGACCTTAACATTGATAATTAGTGTCTACATTATGGCAAGCATTTTAACGAACAACACAATGTTAAAACTTATTTATTCGCATTACTAAAAAAGATTATGATTCTGATATTAGTTAGATATGTACATATTGATAAGGATCCGAATGAGGATCGAAACGTATACATTTATTTACAATAAAGGATTTATTTATCACACATCAACATCTTGTGAAGACTCGAATGGCATTACACCTCATACTTAGATTATGATTCTTGTAAAATTTTGTCAATATTCGAATTACTTGTTAAATTTCCGTTAATATTTTAATAATTTTTAAGCATTAATGACATCTTAAATATTTTTAATTCGTTACATAATAAATTACAGTTTACTATGGATGTTGGTAATGACGGTAAAATAAGCTTTCTAGATACTATGTTAATTATTAAAGAGCATAGTCTCATCTTCGACGGATATCGTAAGGCAACCTTTTCCGGCAAATTTCTTAATTACATTCTCTTTTTCCTCTTCCTAATATTTATCCTTTTCCCTCTTTCCTATACATTCTCTGTGATCAGTATATCTTTTCCTTCTTGACATTGCGCTATCTGACGTGGTTGAGATCAGGTGTTACATATCTGCAAATTCGCTTCAGTAATAATGTAATAATGGATTTTGTGCACTTACTTTTTGCTGGTTATTAGTTTTATACGTACTTTTATTTCTTTAACGGATTATCTACAGATATAAATGACACTATATAAGGTACACTATATGTTTATATATATTGTTAATTTCTATATTTATTTCTTTTTGCTCACAATTATTTTTTTAAATGCCAAATTTTATACAATTTCTTTTATACAATCTTTTGAATTTTCATCTTTTTGACTCAAAGCATGAAAAACACGAACGGAGTAATTTTTAAAGAATAACGAATTTTGTATAACAAATTTATCTATATTTACTTTAACATTGAAAATGACCCGATCGGAGTCGAAACGTTTGTTGTGTTGAATTGTAGCTATATTATTTTTAAATTAAAGTTTTAGTTTTGTCATATTATCGGCTCTTTGCCCTTTATTATTTTAATTGAAATTAAAATATTATATTACTTAAAATTAATGTCAGGCTAATATTTGCGACAAAATAACGAAATAAATTATTTCGTTCACGTCGTTTGTTTCGGAAAAAAACTTTAAATTTCAAAACTCTTAATTTCAAAGTAACATGTATGCAAATTTCAGTATCGTTTGTCGAAAGACAGAAATACAGATATCGCCGGCGATGCGTGCATATAGGGGCCCGTTCTTTGTGGCGAGCAAGACAGAGAGGATGAGAGAGACACATTCCGTTTATGCGCGCGACATGGAGCAGTATGGAAGGAGGTACGTGACACAGACGTCACATTAGATTTGGAGGCTAGACGTGTACCAGCACAAACGTATCTCGCAGCAATCTCGCACACACCCCTCGCGTACCCTCTCCGTTTACCCTTTCTTCCTTTCGCCCGGAGCAAGCACTTTGCTTTTCGGCGGCGCGCGGCTGCGGCTTCAGATACTGTGGAAGATAATCTCGATCTACGCCAAACAGCGTGAGCGACTATGCTCGGATAATATAGATAGCATTCAGCCCGTTCCTCTCGCATCTCACCCGTCCGCGTAACCCTTTCTCTCTCTCCCTCTCCCTCTCTCTCTCTCTCTCTTTCCCTCTTACTCCCTGCATGCTCCGTCACTCCTTTCTCTCTCTCTGTCTATTTAAAGGCGACTGAATTCAATAATGCGCCCGTGTATACGAAGCCTGAATGAGGGCATTGTTAGTCCCTCGAACCAGTACACTCTCTCTTTCTCTTTCTCTCTTTCTCCCTCTTGCTGCTTCCCGCGCTCAATCTGTTTATCTCTCTATCTGAGTTCTTGTCCCCCTTCATCTCCGTAAGGTGAACCAGAGACATACATGGATGCGGTCCACGTATGCGGGAGTCTGCGTGTCGCGTTCCGCGAATGATTCTCGATTCTTCGTCGACGATACATTGTATCGCGAGAGGATAACGGGAAGATAAAAATAATAATATAGATATGGTGTTTCTCCTTAATTATTCGTTATTCTCGTGTGTGTTTACATGGTTTTACTTCTTAACATGTGTTTCCTACAAACCCAATTTCTCTCGGATTAAGATGTACAGTTAGCTCTGTTTGCGATTGATTCCTTACTTTGTGTGTTATTACTATGTCATTATATTTCTACGGATCTCCAACTGTTAACTGGCTTGTCTTAAATCTTTAACACTTCGCTCGTTAATTTAACATGTTATTAACGTCTTGTAATGATACGTTTTCTCTCATCCGCAGCTAAAATTGCTTAGTTTAACGCCTTTAAGACTTTAAATCTTTAATCTCATATTTTCTTCATATGCAATAATGTTAAACAATTATGTACCACGAACAAAATCTGATAGAACAGCGAAACGCTTTGAGCAGACGAGCGATCATGGTTTTCCTCTCCTCTCCGTTCCTCACGTTGATCACGAAATTGCCTAAAGCGTTGCAATAAGCCATAAAGATACCGTAGCGGATACCAGCGGTATATACGTGAACCCTTCCTTATAAAGATATGTGTATCCTGCATCGAGAATAATTATATAGACGCGCACGGTCCGTAAACCAGCAGATTCGTACCGTAGATGCACCCTCGATGCACTCCGTCTTCTCGTTTTCTTCCATCTTATCACGTCTCGCGCAACTCGCACGTTTATTGACGTCTCAACGATGTGCGCATATTTTTCTCCTCGTCCAGAAAGCGTGACTGCGCACGCCGGGACGAATGTGAATTAAGGTTTTTTTTCTCAGTCGTTTTATAACGCGAATTCAAATTATTTTATCGATAAAAAAGGTCCTAAAATTCCCAAACCACTCTGTTACAATTAAAATATCTAAGTAGATTTATCTAAATAAACGCTTTTTCTCGCACGTTATCGTTCTCGTGATAATGAGACGAATAAAATGTGCTAAAATTGATGTAGTTCGCAGTGAGTATTCATTTGCGCATATAAATGTTCGAAATTTATGAAATCTGCATATTGATGTTATATTGAATAGCTCTCGATGTCAGTTGCTGCAGGTGACAATATCAAATGTAGACGTGCGTATATCGACGATCGCAGTGATATTTGTCGTGCAGGTGCCTCAGGTGCGAGACACCTGAGACCAGCATTTAACGGCGAATGTCTCGACTGGAATTATCGACGGCGCGTTCGATCGAATGCAGATTTGGTAATGACTCGGCGATTTTGCTACTTATTAATATCGAATAAAAAGTCGTAGAGGAAGCTGCTGTTAAAAACTGTGGATGAGTAGACTGTTAAATTTATAATGTCGAATTAACATCTACGTAGTTATATTATTTTTCGATTTGAAGAAAGATAATTGTACATAGTGCACTTGAAATTGCCAATCATGATGCGGATAATTTTCATAATACAACTGTATGGGATAGTTTTCTTTCGTTTTATAAGCTGACTAATGAGAGAACATTTTTGACTTGTTGACCGTAATTCGTTTATATTATAAGTTTTTTATTATACTATTTATGTAAAAATTTTTGAGACTGAAGAGAACTTCTGTATGAGTCGAAACGTTGCGCTTTTTAAAATTATGAGATTATTGTAATAAAGATTGTCATCCGTTGCTTACTTCTTTTGGCTTGTTTATAGTACAATACCGAAATTTATAATATCTTATTTTTGTTGTTAACAAAATGTTCTTTGATTTAAGAGATTGAATTATCATTGCACCTTTAATTTAACAACGCGATTTGTTTCCGAACGCGTTTTTGTTTTGAAGTGAGTTCTCTAGAAATTTTTAATATAGTATTGCATGACTTCCTCTTCTGTCTCATTTTTATGTTTTAACTGATTCACACAACAGAACTGTTGATAAGATGCAACATTTTTATTCGTAATTTATTAGCTCTCCACTCGTTTTCTCATAAAACTTCGTCACAATCTATTATTAAAGATGATTAAAATATTACAAAATAAACTAAAGTCAACATAATTATAAGATATAATAAGTCGACATAATTATATTAATTAAGCGACGATCTGTTTTTTCCCATGAGAAACGCTTATGAATTCCAAATATGTAAATTACTGGTTTCTTCAAGAAGCCGATAGAATTCTGCTGGTACATATATTGAATAATAATTACATTAAGTAATGTATTGCATGTGTACACGCGATGTAGCATACACGGTGTGAGTTCGGTAAAAATTGCGAAAAGACTGTTGGAGAATTAAAAATCGTACCTAAGGCCAATTACTCGATACATATGGTGTAATTTACGCTGTGCATCGGGAAACTGGAAAAATTCAAGTGGATCGTCGAAGGCGTTACTGTTTACAGAGCTTAACGCGGCTTGGGCATTGTCTCGTAACAATAGTCTCGTATTACGAGCCTCTCATTATACTAGTAAATTCTTTTTGTTCACATGGATTAAGGTCGCAGCGGGTAGTCCCATCTGGAAGCCCCAGCTTTACTTAGTGCTTTCTACAGTGGTCGATGTAGGTGGACTTAGAAGAATCTTTTACTTTCCAATGCGGAAAAATATAGTCGCCCACTCCACGATCGACAATACCCGAGACAATGTACTGTTCTCGTATAGGGGCAGTTCTCGGATTTTGTAGCCATGCGACAGTAATCGCATTGGACCCTCCTTGAGAGAGATTTTCGTGATTTTACATCGAGATAATAGTATCATATGGCGCCAAAAAAGATTTACCATTTTTGGTATCTGTTTTCTACCTATCGTCACAGATATACTTCAGGACAAAAAAAGAAAGATGTTTACTAATGCCTATATGCGCGTGGATCTTATACAACGATGCTAGAACCCACTTCTTCGCGACACATGGATCTTTTGATGTTTAAAGACAGATACATTGTGATGAAAATATAATAAAAATTTAGCTCTCATCGCATTGTCTAATAATGGACCATTTTATAAATTGTACTTTGATACAATATTATAAGAAACTAATTACACACTATAACTAGACGATTCACTAATTTTTGGCTCGTAACTCTTTTTGTTTTTCATTATTTATAATAAAAATATTTTTCAAGGTATAAAAGATTCTTGAATAATTTAAAAAACAGTAAATGCTAATATCTATAAAAAATAATCCCCTACAATAAGACAAAATTTGCAGCATTATTACAGCAAATTTTGTTCTGTTAAAGAATCCTTTGTACCTTTACTAAACTATACCTGAAACAAACATATCTAATCTGTTCGCCTTATATGTGGCATAACCCAAAAGTGCGTCGATTTATTGTGAAGATCGTAAAATTCTAACAAGATTTCATATACATTTCCGAATAACATCGCTATGTGGAGTAATGATCTTCAAGCGGCGAAATCGACAAAACCTAGCTTTCGTCAACCACAACTCGAACTGGCACGTGGTATATATAGATTGTTCGTAAAATATGCAATTTTCAATACAACATGTAAAAATGTGTAAATCTGCGCTGTATTGAGAATATCGAACGGATGAGAAAGTTAAAATTGAAATTTACATCGAGAGATTTCCGTTCCCCGCGAGAGACAATAGTTATCGAGAGTTCTGTGGTTACTGTCAATCGAGCGTCCCTCACACTCTGAGAAATCCTTTATTCTTTCCGATAGACGAAGCGCGAAAGGGATCGTAGTCGAGCATGCAGACCACAATCAGCACACTTAATGGAGACATCGGTTATCCGTGTCTATTCTCTTTATGCTTCCAATTACCACTTTCCTAGAGCACATAGTCACGTACGAAACAAAATTGGCACGCAAATCTGGACCATTCTCTCCGTTGTTGCTTCGTAAGCGAAAGACGAGAACGAGAAAAAGTCGAGAAAACTATACAAGAATGCAAAAAAGAGATGGACGAAAAGAAGAGAGAACGAAAGAGGTGAGAGGGAGGAGAAACGCGAAAATGGAAAAAAGAATGAAAGAGAATCGGCTTCTCTCTCTCTGTCTTATCAGCTTGGTATCCCTTCTATCCTCTGATACGTGCGAGCCGGCCGAAAAACACGATGAGAAACAAAAATATAGACAGGGGTAGGTTCGTTTAATTTTGCGGTTTAATTATTTTTTAAATTAAAGTCGGCGCACTCGCGCGTACCCAACAACACACGTACACACGGCGGTGTATGCAGTTCCGCGCGCACAATCTATATTTTATATTCCTTGCAGAGATACGCCAGGACGCTCGCTCAGGAGTCGCGGATGCGCGGGGATTGGTCGAGGAGCAAGGGGTCTGTAAATCGGATAGGAGACCGCGACGCGCGGGGGGAACGTTTTGAACGTGAAATACCGTCTCCAGCAAGGGTGGTACAGGAGAAGAGCAGAGGAAAAGGGCGGCTGGCAGGGGTAGCTGATTGTGTGCTCGTTCGTTCACCGGCTCGAGCGCGCTACCAAACGCGGTAGCCGCGCGAGGGAGGGAAAAAAGGAGAGAGCGGAATAAAAATGTAAAACGCGATTCGCCTCGGGCTTCCTCCGACGTATGTGAAGATGCGGTCCGTATGTGTGGTTATGCGGAATACGAGTGACCTCTCTTGCGCGTTCAGGTTCGCGCGCGCATCGCCGCTTATACACATCCAAGGGGTTTTTCCAGAGGTTTTCATATTTCTCGACCTGTTCTGCGCTTCGCGGATCTCGCCAGGGGTTTTCTATTGGCGGCCCCGCAGTCATTAAACCGTTTCATTGGACACGGAGCTTACCTGTTACGCGCGAGGAAATGCAACGGGATGAGGATATCGCGTCGGTGGATCTCTCTTCATGGTTAAAAAAGTTCTCTCTTCCCGGACAACCGCGTCCGTCTTTCTTTAATTACGCCCGCGGTATATAAGGATAAGCATCGGCTCGTCGTAAAGATGTGAACGATTAAAGGCAATTCGGCGATCGCGATCGAGCAAGCACGAACGAGCGCGAAAATAATTCCACGTGGAAACGCCAATGAAACGTTTCGCGCAAGAAGGACAGCCACTCTCGTGGTTTGGAACAATATCGCTCAGATCTGCGTTCGTGCGCTATGCGCGAGTTTCTCGTAAAAATGTCCGTTTTCGCGTGCATACCTGTATGCCAAAGTATACGAGTTACTGTACAATATATCTGTTAAAGATAACGCCGATATCTCTGATATATATTGTTGCCTCCATACGCGCGTTTTACACGGTATATACTCCATTTTCCACCATATATTTGTACAATCGGAAAAATATTCCATTACTAATCTCACTCAGAAAATGTAAAGAGTCGAAAAAAATTAATTTAAAAAATTCCTAGAAAAAAAACGAATTTATGGTCATAGAAATAAAGCACGATCATTAAAAATATCTGTTAATTTTTTGCAAGTAGATAACTAACTTTCTTTAGACGTAAAGCCAGGAAAGTTTAAAAAATGATATAATAAACGCTGTAATTAATTAAAAGCCCCTGAAATTAAATTGCCAATAATTGTTTATCGTTCAATAGAAGCTCATGTGAAAGTTGCTGCATGGTATAAATTAAAACAAAGGCGTTTGATGCAAAAACAGAACAAAGTCTTCGAAGTCATCGAATTAGATTGGATCGTAGAAGACGACGAAACCAAGATTCCTCACGGACTACTTTACTTCAACATTAAGTGCCTTTGCATTAGCACGATAAGTCAGGTGAATAAAATGACAGGTCAAGGGGAGGAGAGGACGAGCGGGTGGCCCGTGGGCTGAGAAGATGTATTTTTTCACCCCTTTCTTGCAATAAATCTGCTCGCGGGGAATTAGTTTCGAGATAAAGTATAATATCGGGCCCCCGCGGTGGGTGACGTCAGAGGCTGCTCCCTAGTATTTATGGCCGCGATAGTGTCAGTCGTGTGCGCTCGCCGCCCGCTCTCTAGCAGCAGTAGGCACCCAACCACCGTTGTCCCCCTCGTTGCACCCTCCACCT
>NW_017280322.1:2026433-2292253 GCF_001594065.2 Cyphomyrmex costatus | reverse complement strand
CTTCCCCCCCCCCCCCTCCCACCGCCTCTTCCTCCTCCTCCTACGCCGCTGCCGGAAAACCGCCACCCGGCGGACTCCCCCCTCCTCCCCCTCGCCAGCGCCACCCGCCATCCCCGCCGGCGGGGTAAATTATTGGAAAATAGTCGGCCGCTCTGAGATCCTCTTTCTAGCGTCGCGACGCCAGCACGGGCGCGATCCTTCTTCTGTTTTGTATTCCGCGGTACCTTCGGGTGCCCGTCTGATTTATGCCTCTTCTGCCACCGTTCGCTTGCCTCCCTCCTCCCCGCATCCCCGACGTCCTCCTGAAACCTCTCCCGATGCTCGCGCTCCCCTCCCCTCCCCTCCCCCCCCTGTTCCGCCGCACGAGGGGGATGAATTTTGTCTCGCACGCTCTACACTTTATCTCGCAAACTTCCCATTCCTGTCCCATTTCTCCTCCTTCCAACAATGTATCGACTTTTTCGTATCCACGCCTCCGCGATATAGTAGGTAGTATTCAAAGAGCGATACAACGTAGCTTGTAGTCTTTATTTCCCAAGTCAAAAACTTGGTTTCTCCATGCTCATACTTCAGCTGCTACTACTTGAGGCACACTATAATGTAAAGCATTTAATGCTCTAAAGTATTATAAATAAAGATCAATTTTGTCTTCTAAGGTCTGACCTAATTTGCTCTGCTTTTTATCGCAATTCTAATTTAATTTACGTTGAAAAAAATTTACTGAATCTTAATACATATTTCCTTGAATAGTAATAATAATAAGTAAACATTTACTTACACACACAGTAAACAAATACTTACTCAAATCTATTCGAACAAATATTTATTAAAATTGAGTATTTTTTCAATGTATACACCAGAAACTTTTATGCATGTGATTCTCTATTAAAGATAATTTTCAGGAAAGAAATGCAATGCTATTGCAAACATAGAGCAATTGTTCGTCCTTAAATTTCACTTCGACCATTTTCCTCTGCTGTACTTACGTATCTTCAGCCGTAATTTTGCCACACCGCATATTATGCACAACGTTGCTCGCCTAACAGATGGTTGCGCACTCGTATCAGGGCGTTCCCTCGGGAGATCTTACGAAATAATTGCGATGTCAACACCGCGCGCGGTTTCGTCGCGACGGGACAGTGTGCTTTCGCTCTGTTGGTGTTATGTTTACGTAGACAGTAGCTTCATCTCGGTTCTGCACTTGCCGAACAGATGGGCGACGGACATTTGATTCGGCCAATTGGCCCCAACGGGTGGTCCTTCCCGTCGCGGCGACGGGGTGAAATCGATCTTTAATGCGCGCTGCGGGAAGGCCGGATCCCCGATTCTTAACCGCGCCGTAATCGCCTGATATCGCGCCGCCAACTATACGCAATGGTTACGCACGTCGCCCGCGCACCGGCTGCGTGCTTTTCGGCCCATTGCGCTGTCACCCGCTAAATTTACAATCGTTGATCGTATGATATAGGTGGACGTGACACCCGTCGTAAAACCCGTCCACAGTTTTCGTGACGGCCGATCGTTGGCTTTTCTAATAATACAGTAAAACAAAAAAAAGTACTCACAGATTATCACAACTCCGGGTGTTTCTCTAAAACGTAAAGATGTCTGAAAAAATAGAGAAAGAGATTATTTTTAAGGATTCACTTAAGGAATAAAACAAAAACAAATCATATAATATTTTGAATTTGCTATACTGTTCACATTATTACCTTATGTCTCTACTCTATAATTAGTCGATTCGCTTACTGTTTATGTCTTACTGCTTTACGTTGTTTGTGTGTCATAGCTTTCAATCTTCGAATTTTTAGTTTTTTAAATAAAAACTAAAAATCGCGAGACCTTACTTAATTCAGAGATTGGCAAGGAATCGCAAACGATTAAAATTTATGAAGGAAATTTTAGAGGCCAATAACTATTCTAAAAAGTATCGTTTGGCGACAAGTAGGAATTTGCTTGCACGACGACAGATCTAATCTGATCAACGATCAAGTAGCCCGCATATCGACGCACCGATATTTCGAATAACAAGAATTCCCGCGTCATAAATTCCGGGCGTCTCGTTAATTAGCACGGCGGGAGGTCAATTAACGCCAAGTCAAAGTGCGCGGTGCAAATTATCGGGCGATTACACGTACCATTAGAGGTATGCTGCCACGAGTACCAATGGAACGAAGCTCGGCCAAAGGAGAGGAGAAGCGAAGATAGGCGAGGTAAGAGAGCGAGAATGACGGTGGGAAAGCAGGAGGATGCGAGAGTAAGAGGACGAAGAGGTCGATGTGCAATCGTCTAATTTACGCAAATTGCAAATCCGGCTCGGTCGATGTCGCGCGGTCGCATAATGTCGCCAATCCTTGTTGGCGCGGGCGCAAGCTAAGATCTAATAAAGCGACAAATCAACCTAACGAGCGACGCTCGTTGTTTTTTTATACTTTGCATTGCAAAAAATGAGCGAAATCTAATTATTTTATATTATTCAAACATATTGTTCAAACATTTCTTTTCGGAGTCATCATCGTACGATGCTCTTCTAAAGATATGTCACCTCAATCCATTATGGGTAGTCACTAATGGAGATCGAATAATCTAAATCCTAAAATGAGGTTCAAGAATTTTGTTGAAAATGTGGTAAGTCAGAAATGCATAAAAGGATGACAAACGTGTTAATAACGTTCATAATTGTGAAACCACATTCACAAGACATTTAAAATAAAGTCACGCAGATCATTTTAAATCTACTGATTTGTCATCAATATGAAATAAAACGTGTTAGCCGTGACAAGATAAAAACGATTATATTCAAAATATAAATTATCGATTCAAGAAAGGATTTACGACACTTTCGCTCGTGATAAAAATTAAATAAAAATAAACGCATTTTCTTAAAGATAACGTTTTACACGAATATGGTTATGTCTCCTGTCAGTCCATTATCTCATCGAAAATTATGTCGCCGAGACGAGCAAGCGAGTATTGAATTCAATAACGGCGGATAACATCGAGAAAGAGACATAGACGTCCGACAAGCGGACGATAGCTGCTTCGTCGTAATGACGTAGAGAGTGGCACTCAGCACTATCTGTGGTCCGGCGCAAAGCGATGGCCGAAATTAATTTTGGGCTTGACGTACGGCGCCTCATAATATTGTCTCATAACTCTCCGTCGCAATGGAGCTTATCTCGTGCGCAGTGGCGTTTCAATTAGCCGCTCGGCAGCGCGGGCCCCGTCCGAAAGTCTTATCCTCCGCATTGCATAATGCACGCATAAATACGCCATTCGCCAATTAATTTTCACCAACGTTGATCTCTGCGAGATCCATCCGCCGAGTCCACGGATTTCGAAATTCACGTCTATCGCACGGAGTGGATCTTATCGGCGGGCTGGTGTGTGTGTGTGTGTATCGTAATGAACGCTTCGTTTTAACAGCTTCTCCGTCACCGGTTTTACATCAGCACTCGGAATCTCCGCGAATAAACTCGTTACGCTCGTTTATCTGTGTCAACGAATTCTCATTTTATAACAGAAACGGATTGAACAAGATCTCTAGTCAAGTCATATTAAATTTGCAGTATCAAATATTTGTTGAGAGAGGGAAAGGGTTTTGCATACCATAGGGACCCGGACCGAACAGGAACCGGAACCGAAAACCGTTCTGGAACCCTTTTTTTTCGATGAACCGAAACAGAAATCGAAACGCAATTCTATAAAATTTGTGATACCGAAACTGTAATCGATCCAATAAAATTATCTTTGGTTTACGATTTTTTCTCTTTTCGGTATTAAAAATCTATAATGCATGCGTGATGTAAACTATAGATTTTAAATACTGATAGTAAATTTTGGAACACAGCCTTGTAACGTTTTCTCTTGACTGCACTATCGCCTACCAGTGCAACACTCAGACAGTGAGTGTGTTTCCTTGGCTGGTGGTAGGCGAACTCTTTCGGTGTAACGTGTTTCCGGGGTTATAGTGTAGTGCAAATTTTATACGTAAAGTGGGATTTTGCTATACGATCTCAAAAGGACGGTGTAGAGCCAGTGTAACATTTAAAATTTGAAAATGGAAGTCAATCGGCAGTAGGATTAAACACGATAGCATGAAGTAATGTATATTGTTATGTAGTTCTTAATGCGAGCCACTTAAGGGTCACACTGTGATTACGTTTTTATTGTTTAATATTACAAATAAATCACAATATCTTGATCACGCATTACAGATGGAAATGTTTGACGCACTGTATCACGACGAGCAGGGTCGGATTTAGGCGGTAAGCACGGTAAGCGGCTCATCGGGGCGTTATGAAACGGGGGCGCCTTAAATCCCAGTGCCAAAAATATTTAAATGTTTAAAATAATTATTTAGAAATATTTTTAGAAAATTAAATTTGTATAGAAAAATAAATTTGCAAGCGTTGTGTCAATATAAAAATAAGAATTGTTGTTTATTAAATATTAAACAATTGATGCTCACAAGCGTCGTGAGCGCCAAAGAAAACGCAGTCTAGATGTAAATGAAACCGGAACATTTATTTGACGTTTCATTAAACCGAAATCGGAACCGAATCGAAAAAATCTTTCGGTCCGGGTCCCTGTTGCATACATTGACTTTCAGAACATCAATATGTGATACGTTTGAGAAAAAGAATTGAAAAATTGTATGGCATGTAATATAGATTTAAGTCGGATTATATTAAATCAAATCGTGTTTTATCCGTATGGAAGATATTTTCAGGTCCATTTTACCTATTTTAAATCGATATTGTATTAATCTACATATATCCATCTTTGTTTTAGCTCGTCAAAGTTGCTGATAGAATTATATTTTACAAGCAATTGTTGCATATAGAAATTTATTAATATATGTAGAAATTAGATTTAAAGAGAGAAACTTTTGACAAAGTTCTAGTAGGACCGCGCGCGACATTTCATCAAAATGGATGAAATATCTATCTTGGGTGATTCTAACCAGTTCGTGCATCTCAGATAATAGCAAACTCTCTTGAATAGAAACGTCATCGCGTTTCGTGACCTGACAATGAGAAAAGTTCAAAAGTTGTTCGCAGGTCCGCAATGAAAAAGCGCTACTCGACGACGTGCTGCGAAACTTGAGTTACCTTTTTCACCCTTGTTGTTCTCGAGTGGCGGTACCTTAAAGAAGGACTACGATCTGCCCTATCGACATCTATATACAGCCAAGAGGGCTAAAGCATCTAATGCGGGCCACTTCTTAAACAATCGCATCGATAAGTGCAACTGCCTCATGTTATCGTTTACGTAAAGGCCACATACCGAGTGACCAATAGAGCATTAGCCAACATTGTTTCGCGCAAATTGACGTCTCAACATTGCGAGATTGAACTTGATCTCACGGGAATAGATTCGAGCTAGAAATTTAATTTATTTTTTGTTCTTTACACACCCTTTGTTTTCTGTCGATTACGAAACATAGATAGTGAAGTCGAACTCGAGATAGATAGTGAAGTGAAAAAGATAAATTCATAAGATGCGATAAACTGAAATATTTTTTCTTGCCGTAGTTTAGTGTTTAATGCCCGGAAAATTCTTTTGATGAATAAGCAGTACAAATATGTATCAGTAGGAAACTGAAGATAACAATTCATTTCTATTCTGGATATCGTGATTCTGCGAAATATATTTATTGGGCGCAAGAAAAGTAGAAAATAGTAGGATGAAGAAGAACACAAATCCTTTTCGAGGTAGGCAACTTTGACTTTTCGGACATGTTAACCTGGAAACGGGTCACGCCTTCCTCGTTATCGAGCACGAGCTCTATTTTACGACTGTCTAATATATGGTTGTCATTGCTGCACATATCCAGAGCAGAAAATTTTCTCGTCTGCTGTTGAACAATCATTTTTTATAAGATAAAGTCTATATTCCAAAAAAACTTCAGATAACTACCGTTGAATATAATATCTTGAATAACATGAAATAAATACATATACGATAATTATATAAACATTGCACATAAAAGTATAACTATACTTAAGATTAGAATATGTCATATTAATTATTTTTAATTATATTTTATTATCATGATAAACGAAACAAAATATCTCTCGTAAGGTTTAACGTTATTATTTAGTATTACGTATATTTTGCTAATATTTGTTTTCAATAATTAATATAATTTCAATTTCTCTCTCTCTCTCTCTCTCTCTCTCTCTCTCTCTCTCTCTCACACACTCTCTCTCAATAGAAAAACAACAATTCATTAAAAATTATTGAATTGACCGCGTTATATTAATATAATTATCTGTTATATAGAATGTGCAATATGTTTATGTCAGAATTGACGAAAAAAGATAAATGAAATTAGAAACATAAATTGGACGTCTAATTTCTCGGCGTGAACAAAGAAAAATATTGGGCTGTAATGATAGAAATTAGGATAGACTTCCGAGGAGTTTCTCAAGTTATACGAGTTGTTAAAACGGAATGCACTATTGGTAGCTACAAATCGTCGAAAATTTGGAGAATCTTCGATAAATCAATAACGATAATCTATGTTTTCAAATGAAGTCATTAATAATATAATAAATTATGTTAAATTTTGAATATACACGAAAATCAAATTCTTTGCGAAATCATGACAAATTGTTCCAAATTAACTATAAACAAAAGCTAGATTTTAATAATGTTATATAATAATAAGATATATTGTGTGTACGTGTGTATTACTAATAATTATTTATATATTTTATCAAGAGTTTTATTATATTATCTCTTACATTACTCTCGAAGAAAATTACTGTTTGTTTCTTTTAAATCTTGCAATTATTTAATAATGTATTCATACAATACACATTTAAAAGTAATCATAATTGATATTAAAAATATTTTTATTGAAAAAGAGAAAGAATCATAAAAACGCTAGAACGACCTGACTGAAAAGATATGTCTTAAAAATTCCAATCCTCTTCGTCAACTCCCCTTGGGAGACTAAGGAAAAAGTTCGGGAATGAGAAGCTAAGAAGGGCGCTTACAGTTTTATATTCTGCGCAGTGGGTCCCATAAATCAGGTAACAGCCATAAAATATTCCATGGGACTGTATCTTATTGTCGTTTTCCATAAGGAATGTCCTTCGTATGCTGAGGGCAAAAGCGAGATACCTGGTGCGCTCTGATTTTCCTCTATTAGGAGTTTGTGAGACGGGACGACAATAGGACACGTAAGACATTAACAACATTTTCGTAGAGTTCAAAAACACTATAGTATAAAAGAGAGCAAGATTGTTTTGAATACCTATATCCTTAAGTCGGTTAGATATTCACATATGTGAAATTTTTTGAAGTAGGTACTAAGCCGAAACGAACGACATATCAAACTGAGGCTCAACTAAGTGACAGAAGGGTCAGAGAATATAAGAGGCTCAACTAAACTAAATTTTAGGTTAACTGAACCCTAAGAAAAAGAAATGCGTAGTTCTTAGTTTAGCTGAATTTTTCACAACATTTTCACAGCGAAGCTATGTTTTTATTTTTAACATAATGACGAGATTAAAAATATATTGTACTAAAATAGTGACAAACTCTTGTACATGAATATTTAAATATAATATATATAAAGATTGGCATCTAAATTACGACGATCTTCTTTCTTATGTCCAGGTATGTTAAAAAAAAATTGAGATGTACGGAAATGAAGAAATAATTTTTAAAAAATTATGTGTTTTTGCATTCTTTATTATTTAAATTCTATACAATTATTTTAATTAAGGGATACAGTTATTTAAATTCTTTTGTATTTATTTTTAATGACAATTATAAAATGCGAGTAAAATAAATATTAAAGGCTGATTTTTTTTTTGCGATACCGGCAAAAGAATGAAATAGAAGAAGCAGCGAAAGCAAAGAGAAAGAGAGTGAGCGAGAAAGAGAGAGGGTGAGTGAACGAGTGACCACGCCTCAAGCCGAAGATAAGGCAACGTGCGCATCGATAAACTTCAATTTTGAACAAACGAGGAAAGAACCTGGCCGGATGTATCTTCGACACGCCCCGACACGATGTAAAACCACGATGTAGTAGCTCTTATCTGTGGCCGGGACCAGCAACGAGATAAGTGGCCGTTTAGGCCATCTCCTTCGGATACGGAAGGAGAGAGGGGCAGGACTCGACTATCCGCCGACGAGGCAGATAATCGTGTTCATTCACCGCGCGTTTCTCCAGGAAAGAGCTGCAGGGAAATATACCTCGCATCGACTATCATATGGCACGCTTCGTCTGCTACCTGTTTACACATCCGCGGTGTCCCATTTAATTTACAAACGGTAATTGCGTAATTGTACTCGATTCCCCTCCTCCCCCCTACCCGTTGTTCGCAACTATATTGTAATCCTTCGTAACAATGGGCGGTTGTCGCGTTCAACAAACGACGAGCGTAGACGCAGATCGTGTTTCTAGATACACGCACATTCGAACAGAGTTCTAACTCCGAGAAAGACTCGAGAAACATAAAGTACTAGCACCAAGATATTAATGAATAATTAAAATATATTCTTAAATTTGCTTGAAAATAAACTAAATAAAATAATATTGGCAAAAAAGACTTTGCATAAGTTTTGATGTGCTTCTTATTATTAATTGTTTATTTTTAGGATTAATGAATAATAATTGGCAGCAATCTCGTTTTATTTCGAAATAATTACATTATCCTGCCCTTTATACATGTTGTGCTCAACAGTCAGATTTAAAAAATGGAGATATATATGTATGTATCGATCTGGAGCACTCCATACATACAAATTTCTAAGCTGTAGAATTTCATACATACGTCAGAAGTGTAAACACTAAATTAATACTTAATAAACACTCAGTGTTTGATCTTATCTGGATAAAATTATCTAGATGATCATCCAGATGAAATTTTGATGCCATCTTATCTAGATAATAAAAATATTAATTATCTTTATTTGCATTTTAGATGAAAAAAAGTATTATCTTTATCTAGGATGATGTTTAGATACTTTGGTTTATATTTTACGTTGCTAAAAATGTGAAAATATTAAAATAATATAAAAGTAATTATAAGGCTCTAAATGTATAAAACAGTATAAATAAAAAAGGGTAAAAATATGCATTATAATTACACATATTCTAATTTTACTTTTTCTTATATCCGTAATCAATTTAGTTACGAAACATGTCAAATTTAATGCGGATATATACGGTATGGTTTCCTTGTGCCTGTAATATCTTCAGGATATTGCCAAAGATTTAGATTTTGAATTACTAATAAACACTTTTATAATTAAAAACAAAGAGCATTTGCTTTATAACATACGAAAATAAAAACGTATATACATGAAAAAATATGTCTAAAATAGTAATATCACCCCTCCTCCTCGCCACCCTCCTTCAACCGAAATTTCATACATAGAAAACATTTACTTCGTCTGCCCTGTATATATATATATGCATGCAAACAATAAAATGACACAATTCCAGACTAAAAATCCGTGACGACGTCACCTAAACTAGACTGAAATAAGGCGGTGTATTCATCGCGATTTAAAAATAACACCGTGTCGGATCGCGAAAACGCACTAACGCGTGACGTCTTCACATCATTAGTTTAGGTTCACAACCTTACTTGTAGAGATCACAAGTCGTAAAATTGAAAAAAATTGACCGATCACAATTGAATGTGAAAAAAATAATCGACTGTGATCGGTCATAATATTTTCTTCCGGTTTTACAGCCTACGATCTCTTAAAGTGAAATTGTGAAACTAGAAGATAAATATTTTTGATAAATATTGTAGATAAATATTTTTTAGAATTTATGAACATATGAAATTCAAGAGAGAAAATTCAAGTGAACCACTTTATTGTCTATCTTTTACAGTTTAAATATCGATACATATATATATTTTCTTTTAATAAAAAGTGACGACGAAACGCATCCGCTTATAGAGGCCTTCCATTTTGACATCATCACACGGGCGAAAGGGTTTCTCCTATAATTTTTTACTTAGAATAAAAATCCAAAAATTTTTTTAATCTAAACATGTTTTTCTATAGAAGTACGTAGAGATTTTCATTTCACGAAATTCAGGAAACATAGAAAATTTCATTTCTTTGTTTTTTACAAAAATGGCGCACAAATAAAAAAATATTTTATTTTTGGGCAAAAAAATGTCGAAAGAATTGTTTATAACAAAAAAAGTTTACAATAAAATTAAAATCCTTTACGTACTTCTGTATAAAACATCATTTTAAAGTTGCAGTTAAAATTTCAAATAAATCGGTAAAGATTTGACCGAGTTATCTTTTCGTTCGATTTGAAAAACACAGTTTCGAGAAAAATGCGTTTAAAGTTTCATGTAATGTTTAAATATAGGAATTTTGTATTTACCTTCAGTCTGCGATGCCTGGACCATATATTGTCCCCTTCTGAATTTATGTTCTCCTCTTCTTCTTTCTTTTTTCAATCCCTTTATTATCCCTAAAGGTACAAGCATAATAAGGGTTTGATGCGTCAAAAGCGGTCAAGGCATTTTACGCGCGCTGAGAGGCGCCTCGGTATAATCCTCTTAATGAGCTGTTACAAACTTCTTCTATCTATGAAACATTTTATACCTTATTTGTAAGACCCTCAAGTATCATTAAGCAAAAAAATTTCGAATTTTTGAAAATTCTACAGTGGCTTAACCGCTTAATATTTAAATAAAAATCGACCAATGAAATTAAACACATAAGTAAAAAATGCATTTAATAGTATTTCTTGTGAATTAATTATACAACTTCCAGTTCAAGCTAACTATGCGTCAATTATTTGACAGTCTTGAAATACAGTTCTATACCAAATAATAAATTAATAATTTACAAAAATATTTTCTCATTAAACCGAAAATATAATGCGTTCAAAAAGTTCCGGGACTATACTAAAAAAAGGTACTGTCACTGTTAGAAATATCTGAAATCACAAAAAAAATGTTGGAAGTTTTTATCCAATACAAATTTGTTGTAAAAACACAAACAAAATGTTTGATACAATATTACAATATTTTTATCGTGATTTTGCAACAATAACCATTATATTTAAACAAAATTAAATTTAATTTAATTTTGCAACAATAACCATTATATTTAATTATAAATTCCTTTCAAGCTCGATTATTTTACCGTTATTAGGTGTACAAATTAATTCGGTCCGTTTTTTGTGTTCAAAAATGCATTTATTTCAAAACAAAATAAATGAACAGATTAATTATAAAGTATTGTCCATCGCTAGCTACTACTTTTTTCCATCTCTCAGGCAATTTTCGAATTCCATCTCGAAAAAATGACTCGTCTTTGAAGACGATCATCTTTTGGAAAACGGACCGAACTAATTTGTACTCCATTACAAATGTGCTAACGCGTATTTTTCGGATTACGAAAGTGTAATAGACTTTTAAAATATTAATGAAATAAACATTTATTTAAGCTCAGTTTCTGGCAATCCTTTCAGGTTGCGTTTTTTTAGCCCAAGATTTCAGCCTTTAAAACGGAGACTCAGTAACGCAGTCAAAATCGTCTTCAATAGTCTTCACGGAGGAAATAGGTTACGTTCGTGACACTTTCTTACTCATTATGCGCATCACGACTAAATTCACGAGCGCTACGAGTGTCGAGAATCGGAAACTGAACCAGGGCCTGTAAACTCCTATCCCATACAACATATGGACGCTCATTGAACATTCAAAGAAAATCTGAGTTCCTCGGGCGTCGTAATAACCGCCCATTTGACGCCTATTGGATGCTCATGGACATGATCGAGGCAAAAAATGGGTGCAAAATGAGCACAAAATGGACATTCTTCATTTTTTTTCGACCGAGTCAGGCCAAAAAGGGTGTCTATTTTTCGAATGTCCTTCCATGTCCAATAGGTGTCCATGTGTTGTGTGGGATAGTTTTCGCGTAGACAGTGGGCGCATTCAGCGGACTCAACAGTTGAGTGAGCGCTCGCTGTTATTGGTGTATTCTTTTAGATCATTCAATCAGAATTTTAGATCTGGAAGAATACACCAATAATAGCGAGCGCTCACTCAACTGCTGAGTTAAACATCCTATAATAAGAGTTAGGCCAAAGCGGGCCCAACTTCTGATTGGTTCTCTACCTTGGTCCATTCGGTATTCTTCGGATAGCTTTGTACATTGTCGGAAAACGAGTTCGGAGAATAGAAAGAGACAGATAGCGTAATACGAGAAAGAAAGCAATATCTGTTATCTCCTTCTATCCGCCATCTTTGGTCCGCTTTGGCCAAACTCTGATTATAGGATCTCTATGTTGAGTCCGCTGAATGCGCCCAGTGTTTCAGCCATGGAGGACTGGAGAGAGCATAGCGGTGGGAGTATGAATTTTGTAATCGGAAGTGCATCATGGGAGACAACCTATAACGCGCTTTCTACCGTATATAGCGCTGTGATCGATATAAACTGATCCTTTTCCATGTGTGCAGGATCCATTAACACTTTTTTCAATGAATGCAACCTGCACTCCAAAACAGAAGCTCACAGAAGAAGTAAATAGAAGTTCACCAATTTCAACAACAATTCTATACTTACAATTAGATTCAATATCTTGATTAATCTTTTTCTATACTGAGAGTTAAAATACTTACAGTATTAAATTCTCACATATAAGCTTTCTTTTTCTGTCCTTTCAATTTTATTTATGTATGATTAAAAGCAAATGTCCGAATCACATAGAATGTATGGCACGTCTTCGAAGATATGCTTTATCATCATCTATTTAACGTCCATTTAGGACGATGAGTTCGCAGCGATCAGACATAGGTTGGACTATGTTTCTCGAGCTACGCACTCCCTGTCATTGATGTCAAACGAAAGGCATTTCGCGAAGTGGTTTGTCACCGATCAGTGGCTGGAGCAACGTAGGAATGGTAGTAGTAAGAGTAGCAACGGAGAATGTGCCGTTTCTTATCACGGTAGCATCGACAACCGTGAAAGATCTCTTTTCCAAGGTGGATAGACCCCTCTTTCTCTCTTTCTCTTCCTTTCTTCCTTACATCTTTTTTTCTTCATCGTGTCCCGCCGTCCACCCCTTACCCCCACTAAAATCTATCTCTCCTCCAAATAGGTCTTGTAGTACTTAGGGTTCATCAAGATAACTCTCCGGCCTGGCTTTGTGTCTCTTCCAAGAGAACGCTGCAAGTAGTGGTGGAGGTGGATTGAGAGCAGTGAAACGGAAGGACGAGGTGGGTAGTAGGACATATTGTACGGATGCTGCGCGTTTATGTTTTGGTCTCTTCGAGATGCGAGAAGTGAGCTCCTTTCGCTTCTCTCTCTCTCTCTCTCTCTCTCTCTGCCATGACACACTGGATAAGTGCAAGGAACGTATTGTAGAAACTTCGCGGATCGTTGATCCACGCTCGAAACCTGTCAAGGCGACACTGCTCTTCCACCGTCCTTTCCCTCCGTATTCTTCTACACACGCGCGCGCACACAATTGCCGGTGAAACTGTTCCATTGTCGCGCAAGATGCTCCTGATAAGTTAAAGTGGTGACCGTACGTGAGATGATCTGTTGACAATGTAAATATTTTCGCTACATGTTTGTGGAAGATACCCGCAGAGAGCCAACTAAAATTGTCCCATTTGCATCGAAAGTACGGAAAGGCAGAATCATGGATCGTATCGCGAATAAAAAATACGGTCTACATTAAAATTTGTATAAACTATTTTGGAGTAAATCGTGCTTATTTAAATACTTCGCTCGACATCAGTTTCATTGGAATTTTGAAGGGTCTGCGTTACGAACAGGAAAGCGAAACAAGCCGTTATGTACAACAAATTACGGCGGACAACGTGCTCTAAATTACACAGGCAAAAAGATAACTCATTAAGTGTTACAAGCTCTTTGGCGGAGTACGTACATACAAAGTAACGATAATCCGGACATCTCCGCTTCGGGCGTATCACCTCGGTCTTTCGAGAAAAAATAAATTATTCTTGAACAAGATTTTGGCCGAGAAAAAAATTAAAGGTAGCTGAGATTGAGGGTTGGGAGAGGGAGAGACGCAAAGCGTGCTAAACTTTCAGCCGGAGAAAACGCATCGTCGTGTCGGTGCATTAACGTAATCACAGAGATGCCAGGTGCTGCTCTGCCTCTCTCATTTCCTCCTTTTCCTTTTTTACTGTCTCTCTTAAACCGTCCGTTTTCCGGATGGACCCCGCGCGTCATGGTTCGTTCGCGCGTTCACAACACGTTCCTGACACGTGTCTGTGCGCAATTAAAACAAAGCGACTAGAAAAAAAACCATCTACCGTCGCGTCGCCTCCCGATGACCCGTGTGCGTCATGTCCAGACCATCAATATTGGAAGCGAACGAACGTGGCGAGCTTAAGTGGCTCTGTGACTCTGCAAAAATTCAATTTTTACGGCCCGAAAATACGTCGGTCGGTTGACCGACGCGAACGATATCAGTCTCTGTATCGCTGATTATCGAGGCGATTATCGAGCGCGAGTATACTTTATCGTATTGCCGTCTGACGAATCGTCGACCCAGCAGACATAGTCATTGCGACTAGGAAGACTGGTAGAAGTAGGACACAAACGATGTATCGGTTATCTTATATTATAGGTGTATCTGAAGGATATACTTATATACGTGTAAGTATATATTGACTATAGTTAGATATCGATTATCGCTACTTGAAGGATATTAATAGTTGCTGTAATTTAATTAATTAACTTTGAAATGTTAATGGCCATTATCTATGATTTCAACTTCAATTAAAGTTTTTTATCTTTCTCGTATATCCTCTGCAATCATTAACATAATAATACATAATCAAAGTTAGATTATATATTATTTTTTTATGATATATATTTGTGCTACTATATAATTTTCTCAATATTATATATATATGTGTAACAAAAAAGAAAAAAGTATATACTGTTATAGATTACAATAATTAAAATTAGATTACATTAAATATAAAGAAATAATGAGAATCCAATCTCTTAAGGCGATGCTGGAGAGACGGCCGAACTTAATCGATGTCGATAAAACAGATTTTTAATTCCAATGAAAATATTACATACATCAAGAAAATATTTACATATAAAATAAAACATTACGTATATTAAATAAGCCATTAAGTAAGACATTACGTACATTTCTTGTTCTGTTATATCCTATACATCGCTTAAATGTGAGGTTATGTACACTCATATCGTATTTCTCATGCTATTTTTCTTGTAAGTTTCAAAATCATATAATTTGAAGGTCTTATGATACTTTTATAAATTAGTCAAATACAGGAAAGTATTTTTTGTTTAGATATATGTTAGCATTTTGTATATGTGAAGAAAGAAAATCTACATGGTAACAGAAAACTGTAATTTACAATTTTTGGGAGATTCTCATACTGGTTTATACTTTTCCGCATTTATTTGTGTTTTTCCTTTTATTCTGGAGAAGGAAATTTTATTCTGTACAAAGAAAACGAAATGGTATGAAAAATACGAAATGAGCGTTTCGTCGGTAACTCCAGCATCCTCTTAAGTTACATAACGTCTTATTATTTTCAACTCTCATATTATATATGTCAAAATGTAATTAATTTCTGTGATTAGTTGAAAAGTAAACAACATCCATCAACTTATTGTAGGAAATAATGAATTAAATTTAAATTTAATATATGTTCTTAAATTATTTAACTCCATTGTTTTAGTTAATAATGACATATTGAGTAGAAGTAGTGGTGACCTATAGAAACGATTAAAAATCTACATGTATAGTAAAAAAAAAGAAGAGTATAAGAGAAGACCGCATACTTGTTTTCAAAAAAATGAGTAATTCCACACAAAATTGAGGTCCCCTCGAAAGTCTACATTCTTAGCCCGGGGGAAAGAGCGGTCACGAGATAAGAATTTATCAAGGCCGTTGGAATTAATCTGGCATTAATTCTAATCGCCCCGGCGATTTATTAGGAGACGGTAAATCTGCCAGGAACTTCTAAAGAAGTAGGAAAGTTCCCTCGCCGCCGAGCAAAGTCGTAAGGAACTTCGGACTGGCAGAGAGGAGGGTGAGTGGCCCCCGATTTTGGCTTCTTTAATTAACTGCCCTCGAATCACGAAAGCCTCGTAAAATTTATGTCTATTCATCTCGTAGCCGTGATAAATATATATTCAACATCATCCATGTGGAAAATCCTGTCGCCAAGCATGTGATATTCCCTATTACAGAAAAAATACGCGGTTAATGTGACGACACTGCCCCTACAACTATATTCTAAATCAACATCATTAGGGAATCACTTTTTTAGTGAAACGATGTGTTATATCTACATACTTGTCATAGTTTCTCGGCCGTTATAGTGATTCGTCGTCGAACATATATTAACCTGTTTGCTTCTCTGAACTGATAAGCATCGTAACGTGGCATTAGCCTTGAGGCTAATGGATGCATTTAACAAAAATACGGAACGCAATTAAGAAGGCTGCAGCTCGTTAATTATGCCGTCTCTTTCACTTTGCAATTTCCGCTGAATGAAAATATAAAGTGAATATTCTATTGCTGTCTTATTGAATTTTTCTGCTCTCTCATGTGTCTCTCACTAAATCTATCACAGATTGCTGCGTTACATCATTTACAGAGCCGTCTGTCTATATAGATGTTCCTTGTTCTACATTTCTCTCTTGTTCGATGGTTTATGCAAGCATGACGTTTACGAGTTAGACAGTTCTAGAAAACCATTTTACAAAAGATCTAGAGAAAGAAGTGATGATATCATATCTGGCACAATCAGAGACAGTTATTCTGTATCACAAATTTGGTTTGTTATGAGTGAGTTATAGTTTAAAAGTTTCAGAACGAAATAAAATAGCGTTTTTGAACATAAAATAACATTTTTTAATTAAAAAAAGGTTCAGAGACGAATTACATTGTAATATGTAAATATTTGTCTAAATAAAATTTACGTTTAACATGTATCTATGCGAAATTAACACTGACAGGAAGAGGACTTAAAATATTATCTATCTCTTAAATTTATTTTTATAGTACCATCGCTAATAGTAAACGGTTAAACACCTACAATTTTGCTGTCGTCGCATAATGTTGCGAGTCATTAACAGCTATCATTAACGCTCTTCTACTTCACGTACAGGTGATGTTTAAAATGCCAATCAATCTATTTTCGCGTTAATGAATATACAAATTAGTAATATACAAGTAGACATTTATTTCCTAAATAATCTATTGATGTGTGATTTGATATATACAGATAGCAAAAAAATTAGAGAAAGTAACTGTTATTTTCGTTCGCACATTGTTAAATATCATAGAAGCAAAAGTAACCTGATCTCTTAAGTTAAAAAATAACATTTTATTATTTTTAATTTTTCCATGTGTATCAAAATGTAAATCAATTCATTTCTGATTAATTTAAAAGTAAACAGCATTCACATTAACATATGCACTTAGTAAATAATCAAATTTGATATATTTTCTTGAATTAAATTGTTTTAATTAAATTAATAAATAGGAGCAGTGGCGGTTTATAGAAATGATTATTAAATAACTCAAATTAAGTATAATTTAATATAATATAAATTTAATATATTATAATAACGGTTATACATATAATATAAATCAATATCAGAGTTTAAAAATATGTGCAATCGTGAAGCAACTCTATAAATCAACAACATCCGCGAAAAAAAATCGAGATTTATTAAAATCTATAACACACGTGTTATCTTTAAGTCCATGCGGAATTTCCGAGTAATCTGACAGCGTAATCCATTATTCATAAGTTTTGAAAGCAAAATTTTACCGAGAATGCATTTACGCTTTCAAGGAGGATAGCAAACCGCGGAAACAAAAGGAAATCTGAAGAAGAAGTTATTATCGGCGCGAATTTGACTTTTGGGAGGGCGACCAGCGTTGTCGAAAAAAAAGAAATGCAGCATTATCTGAAAGGAGACCCTCGAGAACTGCTGCTCCAGTCTCTTTCGGTGTGCTTTTTTCCCCTCTACTCTCTCTCTCTCTCTCTCTCTCTCTCTCCCTCTCTATTTTAGTCGTTTGCTATCCCCTCTCACACTCACACAAACGTATTCACTTACTTTTCTAAACGCGAGTCTTTTATCCAAAGTCCCTTATCGCCATTTACGCCGGTCAATAAAGGAGGAATCGAGATTTTCTGCATGAAGAAGGTTATATGAAAAATGTATAGCTACATAGTCATCGTATATATTATAATTTAATATATAACATTAATTATATAATTTAATTATATATTTATTATTTATTATTTTAATATGTTATATTAATTCGCTATCGCTAATGACTATTTAATGTCTTGTAAATTTTTAGATAACTATTTCTATATTCATACAGAATAGTGTCGGTATGTATTTCGCACGATTATATGAAATATCGTAAAATGTTTTATAAACTAATCTGCTAAGATAATAATTTCTTTGATAAAATAATTCCCATAAAAATGATTTCAACCTTTCCATTCGCTTGCTATAAGTTGACATATTGTATTTGCTATATTGTACAATTTACAGTTTTTACCTTTTTTTCGATATCTATCGTTTCTCTCTCCACAACAGTATCGACGTTTCCGAAAGACGTTTCCGCGATCGGAGAGGGTCAGAGAAAACAAAAGAGGTTTTCTTCTTTCCGGCCGTACTCGTCGCACGTATTTTCAGCGGAGAATAATAAATCGACGCCGAGTATCCGAGGCACCGATATCGCGGCCGTTCAAAAACTCACGTAGTTATGTAATTTATGACTATTTTCCGACGTTCTCCCCAGTTTGGTTCCAAATAAAAATCAGGGCAGAAAAATATCTGCGTAAAGCATCGACCAGTCATACATCGGGGCGAGTAGGAGTAGATCGTAGAAAAAAATTCAGGGAAATAAAAAATTATCAACCAGTGGAAAATTCTTAATTCGGAAAATGAGATTTTATCAGCCTACCTCTCAATTGTTTTTTAAAATTATTTTCACTAATTTTACTAATTCTTATTTTAATTTTGAATTAATTATAAAAAGAATTAAATAAAATAGAATATGAATCTAACATAAAGAATTAAATATAAATGAGAAAATGTTTCTCGACAAGCGAGTTGAAGTAGATGTACGGAAAGGATTATTACGGAGCAATCCTTTGTCTATTATTTTAAAATTTAAACAGTTATCGAATTTCTTCTTTGTTTGAAACATTGTCGAAGATGGAACGCAATAAAGCAGCAATTCGAGGGACGAAAAGGGAAAGGGAAAGAGAGAGAGAGAAAAGGGCGACGTCAGAGAAGAAGTGAACGAGATCGGTAACGAGGAGACACGCGAATGGACACGGTAGCTCTGCGTATGGCGCGCGATGGAACAGAGACCGGTTGTTAAAGAGAGGTGGCAGGGTGAGGAAGTGAGAGGGCGACGGCGCCGGGAGATAGAAAAAGAGGTACGTGCGGAACTCTGGAAGGAAAGCGAGTCGACGGAGCGTGTGGGGGAGAGAGAAAGAGAGACGGAGAAACAAGAGCGGTAAAAATGAATCGATAGGCGGAGTTTTTCATGACGCGCCGCTAGAGGCGCTCCAGGTGGGGGAGCGCAATAGGCGGAGTCAGGCTGATTTAGGGCCGCCATTTTGTGACAATGGACGAGAGGGGGTATGCCTATCTGATTGGCTGATCTACGGACTTCTCTCGTCCTGGACAAGCTTCTACAGATTGTTCGGTTGTACACACCGCCGGGTACTCCAGCCACCCGGCAACCCGGCAACGCTGCCACCCCACACCGTGGCTTCTCCTACCCCGCTACCGACGGTGACGTGCTCCCTTTCCCCTCTCCGTCCCTCTGCTGTATCATCGGGCACGTACATACGTACATACGTGCGTGTACACGCACACAGAAGCGACGCCAAGTCCCGCGTAGCAGAGGAATCCTCGCGAAAAATTGCAAACGGTTCGTATATGGCTCGCTCGCGCGCTCGCTTTTATCTGCCATCAGAAAATGTTGATTGCAATATTTCGCTTCCGCTTAATCGAACGCGTTTGTCTCTTTCTCCGTCATTCTGCAGGACGACGAAGAAACACGTTCAGACGGACATTATCGCGTGATCTCCTTTAGGATTTTTAATTTGACAGAAACAGAGAAAGAAGACGTGTGAGAGGATGCTTTCAAATGTCGAGATTATGTAACGGTTTCCTCGATGGCAGATTGATTAGATTTAGTAGCAATCGTTAAGATCAACGTGATCCTTGCGAAAAATTGTTGAGCGTGTTGCCAAGAGTGCTTTGTCGATTAAAACTCATTTCCTGAAATGGTTACGGAATTCGTGATTGAAGATTTGTACATTGAATCGAAGGATTAAGCCTACTTAGGATTAAGTTGATCTTATACTAAAAATTTTTTTTACTTTCTTATATATGAGCATTACGTACTTTATGTTATCTTGTACGATTCAGTCTTAACAACTGTTTTACAAAGCACATTTGCTATTATCTTATCCAAATTTCACTTTTCTAAAAAAAAGTGTATAAATTTGCTAATTAACTTTTTCCTATAATATAAAATTCATTATACATGTCTTACTAGACAATTAAGGAACGTACGACACTTTAGTTTTCCACTTTTATGTTCTCATTTATATTATAAACTTAAGAACAATAATAAATCCATTTAGCTCGATATAGATCGTTATTTATTATAATTTGTACTGCAAAAAACGAGTGAAATTTATTAATAATTAAGGAATTAATATTTATGGTATTGAATACAAACTTACGCCATGAAAAAATTCAACATCGCTAATCTTTGAAATCAATAAGTTTAGAATCTTATAATGACAAGGAGAATGTTTGTATCGCGTATATTATAACGATTATACGTATATCTGTGACACACCACCTCAGAAAATCTTGGAGCCACACAAAACGCGCCTAATGTTGAGCATGCGATGTAAACAAGAAGATTGCCGGTATCCGGGTACAATTAACGTAGAAGCGGTACGAGAACAGCGGGCAGGCCGTCAGAAAGTCTCGCCGCGCTATCGGATCACACGACCTGGGGCAACCTGTAACACGGTAGATTGTCGTTGTCGTCATCGCATCTCGCTCAGATTTCAGACTTCGGATTTCGGAGGGCGTGTGTATCTTAATCGCGGTATATATCTCATCTAGATAGGCCGCCGGCATCAAGATCGCGACGGCCCGCTCGTTCGTTCGCGCGCGTGAGTTACATGTCGTATATACGCAACGTATGTATGTACGAGGCATGGAGATGTGTGTGTGTGTGTGTGTGCGTATACGCAAGTGTGTACGTAATCTAGCCGGTAATCTTCGCGCGTGGGGCACGTGGCTCCCGCGCGTTCGGGCCCTCGTTTTCCTCGATCCGATCTAAATTCGGATCGGCCGATCAGTGTGGAGAAGGCGCGCGCATCTCTCTTTCATCACGAGAACCACACGGGATTCCCATCAGCCACCTCGTTGATCCGACGGAATTATTCAGCATCTCGCCGGCTCGTGCTGCGATCTAGATAATCGTGTTTTACGCGATCGGCGCCCTTTCCGAAAAGCGCGTAAAACGAGCTGAGAGTTTGCGATCGAAATCTCTCCGGAATAAATTATATCGAGTATCGAATAATTAATATTATACTTGAAACATATTCTTCCCCTCTTTTTGTATCTGCGTAGATTGATTGGCGCTAAATTAATTTCTTGATTAAAAAAAATATGGAAGATAATGAAACATTGAATAATAGACGAAATTTCAAGATATATTTATATCGAGCCATATTCTATGGAATTTAATCCTCTACCGACTGATCGATCTATTTAAAAAATTTCTATTGCGAGAGGAAGATAAAAAATTATCTACGATAATTTCATTCGTCATTGCACTATGATGATACGTTAGATTTTCGATTGGCCGGCGCATTGATAAATTGCCGACGTAAATAGCACCGCCCGCGTTGCACTCGATGCAATATATTCAAAGTAGACTATAGAAATGTATCGTGCATGTGCGTCCTGATGGAACGATTTGGCACTGTTGAGCCGCGGTATCTGCCAATCGGTGAGGACTGCATTAAATCCGCCTGGGAACATTGAATTTTCCGCTCGCGCGCGGGCGTCCCGCTATGGATTCGTTCCGAATCGCATTCTGAATACTTGGCTTCGATATTGTTGTCATAGGTTGAACCTAGCTATTTCTCGCTCGTAAATTATTTCTATTAAAAACGAGCAAATCGCTCTCGTCTATCATACGTGTGCGCGTGCATTTCTCACTTATGAATTGACTTCAATAGTCAGTGCAAGTGGTATGACTCGTTTGTACATTTTTTATCGAGTGGAACACACTCTAGAAATACTCATGTCGTATAGACCCCGATGCTTTACTCGTTCGTAAACCGGTACGGACAAGATAAATGACCGAAGTGGCTCGATGCTCGAAAGAAATTACGTCTAGTAAGCTAAACGGGTACCGCCTTCTCTCTCATGAATATTCAGTTGGCCAATAGAAATCCATTCCATGACGGCAACAGCCTAAAAATTTCAATAACATCATTGATCGTCCCCTCGTGTCTCTGTTATGCACTTCGTTACCGATTCTCTCATATACATGGATTCCTATATTCGTTATTATCGTCATTATACTACGCTACTAATTTTATGAAAGCGTGAGACACACTTGTCCTTTCGTCGTTTTCTCGTATTTCTCGTCAACGGCGTTGACAACAGCGCGGCAATAACATCATCGGTGGAGAAACGGTATACGGCCGCGGATATAAACGCATACGGGTGAACACAAAACAGAATGCACTTCTCCGTTTCGGAGCAGTGAGGAGGAGAGGGCAGTTACGCCCTCTGGTAGGTTGGGCTCCAGCTGGGAGGCGGTGCCAGAACAGGCCGAACGCCATCGAATTGGTACGAACATTGCCGAACCTGCGGGAATGTGGGGACTCGTGCAGCGCAGTGTTTTCATGCGCTTAGTTTCGCGCCGGGTGCCACGACAGTCGCATCGAATCGAGTTCGCGCGCGCGTGCGTGCGTTTTTTTTTGAAAAAAAAGAGAAAATCCGGAAAAAGACTCTACCAGCCGCGCCTTATCTATTTGATAAGACGAGCGCGACACGAGGAGACAGGTAGGAGAGGATAACCTAGGGACGAATTTTGTGGTGGAAGGCAGAGTATAACTACTACGAGTTCGCGCGCCAAAGTTCTACTCTGCAAAGTGAGAGAGAGAGAGAGAGAGAGAGAGAACGTCGTGGGTCGGAATCTTCGTTCTCCCAGAGGCAACATCAGCTGGAAGGACAAACGGAAGAGAGGAAAAGCAGAAGAGTCAATGAAAGTCGAACGATAATCTGCTTACGTCCCTCCTCTCTTGAAAACCACCTACTTACTCACTCTCGTCTGGCCGTCGAGCCAACTCCAAGAACGCTACAATGTGCTGTGTGTGTGATGTACGGTGCAGTGTGTTGGTGCTAACTTAGTGATAACGATATTCCCTCCTCCGTCACGTCTACACTCGTGGAATCGGCAACAAACTAGTCGTCCTGTTATCTCGACCGGGGATTGCCGCCGGGAGATAAGGTAAGGACAGACAGCATCGACGCGATCGTAGTCGTTTGATTATCCGTGTTGATTGTTTCGCGACGGGGGAGCATCTCAACGCAATGCAACGCAGCGCAAATATCTCGCGATTCCTGTTGGCCTTTATCGAATTCACCCCGCCCGCCGAGTCACTTTTCCGACCTTTGGCGTAAAGTGTTACCATCGTTCGTCACAGTCCTAATACGTAAGTTTGACTTATCGCAGCACGCGACAGCATTTGTCTTGCCTTTTCGTAAAACTTAAATTCTGTTGTCGTGAGTAACATGAATTTCGTTTTAATCGGATGAGGAAGGAAATCAGTCATAGCTAAACCGTACTTTTGTTTTCAAATATTTTAATGTCTCAATTTCCATACCATAATTTAGATTAACTTTAATCTCGGTTTAATTTACTCTTCATCTTTTTCTAGTTCTAAAAATTGGTAAGTTAAACCCCGAAATTAAAATTAATCTACATTGGTGTGGAAACAGGCAGAAATGTGATTCATACGTAATTAGGTTGGCTAGGTAAAATCAAGCTTACATTGCCTATGTACGCGTAAAAGTATCGCGATTTTATTAATATTTATGGTACTAAACATAAATTATTATGTTTTCATTATTTATCATCGAGTTTATTTGCTCTATGATCGATGATTGTCATGTTATATGATACTCATTTCGCGATAAAATTTTTAAGACAGGATAAATAAATGATACGATTAATACTTCATTTCCATCACAACATATAGATTCACTTTAATTTCTTAGTTCAATTTTCTATTCATCTTTTTCTAATTCTTGAAACTATACTGTTCAATCTATAGAGACAACTTTATCTATTGTTTTAGTATAAAATAATGATATATATTGAGTAGGAGCATGACTTAAATTAAGTTAAATTTGAGAGAATAAATTTGACAGCGTAAAAAAATACAGAGTTATAGTTAACCTGAGTTTAAAATTAATCTGCATTGGTGAAAACGGAATAAAATTTCGAAATTATAAAAATATTAAAAAAAAAATACGCTAAGATGATTCAAAATACATCTTAAAATCCATGACTATAATAAAAATAAATGGAAGAACACCTACCACAAAAAGATAAATATAGTTACCCATAAACAGAGAGACCTGGATGATTCAGCATATTGAAAATTTTCCTGACCCACCTACAAATGTAGAGATATTAGAAAATATTTAAGGGGTTCTCGACAAACTTTGTGCGGACCTAGTTGAGCATTTTTCACGATCTATGTCAATCATCTCGGGAATACGCGATTGCGATTGAGTTGCTTTACTCATCACTATTATTGCTCGAATCTTTTCATGTCTTCAACATATCTATGTTCACAATTTGCAGTTTTTTGTTTTTTACGGACGATTGCTAACTAATTTCTATGAAAACGAGTCAAAATGAAAACGAGTTAAAACCAGAATCGCGCACAAACGAGAATAAAATCCCAGGTTTCGCAGGTAAATTCCGAGGTTTCGCAGGTAAAAACCAAAACAGAATATAATACAAGACCCTTTCGTGACCCCATCGCACCACTCGCTTAACGTTCATTCGTAAAATATCAAATTAATATCTCCTAGTGATTTTCTCCTTAGGTTTGACAATTTAAATGTCATATAACAAGTCATAGTTAAACCTAAAAACTAGCGGGGTTCCGTTTGTGTCTGTCGATCTTCTATGTCTATGCCTAACAACAATGGGAATTTATTTCAACACTTTTACCGGTAGTAACCCAGCATCATTTGTATAATGGACTTAAAAAAAATAATTTTTTTGTGAGAAAAACAATTTTTGTAGAAGAATAAATCTTAGGGGATTTTCAGTGATTTTATAAGTATGTAATTATTAAAAACGTTAAGATCCTAGTATGGCTATAGTTTGCACTGTGACTGAAGTAATAAATAATTACGCAGTTTTACAAGGTTTGAAATTACACAGATAAAATCAAAGATTGTCTATAGATAATCTTTTCCTTTAAAAATACTTGTTGCTTGCCATTGGACACAAATATTTTACACACATTTGTTGTTTCTCACGAGCGAAATAGTTTGATTACTAATATTAATTATTTACTAGTAATTTGTACACTTTGAATGTGTAAAACATGTTTTATTTGCAATAATGCTGAATTCTTGCAAATATATACCTACAATTTAAACAATTTTACGAATGAACGAATAGTTAACAGCAAAGCGTTTGAGAATATAATGTAAAGCTTATCAAAACACAAACATTTTTTATTTTTTTCTTTCTTTTTTGATTTGCTCCTAAATTACATTATAGTTTCAACATGTTAATAAAAAAATATAGTTTTCTTCTGGTAAATAATACTTTACTACTTGGCTAGTATTAATGCAAAACATTGTTAGGTACATACCTGTGTGTATATAATCTAAAGAAACCCGCTACTCCTAATTCTATAAAATTTTGTTATAGAATTCTTTATAGAAATGTTTTCATGAAAAGGATTTCGATTATAGCTAACGTTGCAGCATTGGTATTGATAAAATTTATAGCACGAGAATTCACGATTGATTTATTCATCATACCTGACTTAATTTTAATATTTCCCCCCTTGTCAGCAAAGTTTTTTCCCTTTAATCTTTAATATCTAATTAATATTTAATTATACTGTGCTGACAATTTTCCAAAATTAAGCATTACGATATTCAATTAAATCAACGTGATGGTTGCAACAAAACCCAGAATTATACTTTCGTTAAAATTGTATTAAATTTCTAGCCAAAAATAATTTGTATTTCTTAAGACGTTTAATAGCGCTTATATATGATCACGATTATAGTATACGTCTCTGATATATCGTTTACATTTTCATATGAATGGAATTCGCTTTCATTTTTCTCGTTTCTTTGCCAGCTCGCGTTACAGAAATATATTTCCTTTTCTACGGAGAAGGTGTTTAACGGACACTTTTAAAAGACATCGCGGAAAAGGGGAAAACATCAGATGTTTGCGTAAAGTATAATTGGCGATTTGCAGGTGTACCAGACATGCCGGTGGTAAAAGACAAGTAGAGAAACATAGTACGCTCGGCTAGTATAACTCGACTACTGTTTTAACTCGAGGATAGAAAAATACGGGTAATATTAATCCTTTACTAGTAGCAGCCGTGGTAACATTAATCCTTTGCGTTCTGTCTTGGGTGTAGTCGTCTACTAAACGTGACATAAGACAAATTGCGATGCATTAACATACTTATACTTCCAACTTATTCGTGTGAATCCCACCTGTCTTAAAACTTGACAGATACTTCCCAATTTTACTTTTCTCATTTTATTAGGAAGGAATCCTTATAGTAAGACTTTCCTCGTACACACTGATAATTCCATTTGGTTGAATCAACTAACCTCTTGTTTTATTATGGGCAAACAAATTCTTTAATTGAAATAAAGAATAATGCAATATTTTACTTGTGTTATCAAATACATGAAATTTATAGTAATAATGAGATTCTCAGTGCACACATTTCTCGCTCATCTTTCACCCATTTCATTGAAGATATTGTAGGTAATTGTTTTATTTAGGGGCCTATTCTGTAATTCAATCTTAACGACTATAATAGTGTTACACAGTGTCGTTGCGCAGGATTGTATTATGGTAAAAAAATTGCACAACGACACTATATAATATTACAGTTACAGTCGTTAAGAGTTTTAGAATAGATCCCTCATTCCGTGTTTTGCGGAGCAAAGAAGTACACATGAGAATCGACATTTACTTTTTTTGGATCTTAAAATTCTCGCAAAATGTATGAAAATGGCTCTCACTTTTGCACGCGCGAACCCTTTCGCTTGAGAAAACAGTCTCAAAATTCGACTTCGACCTTGAGTATCACTCGGTAAACGAATGCCACCATCGGCCAATGTCCCTTCGAGTTTCGAAACTCAATTCTTTTCCCTTTTTCTCGGACCAAGGGGAAGTATCGCGTTACTATCTCTCGGCGGTCCGAGTCTCTCTCGCGCGTTCTCGATTGTTTCGTTCTTGATCCGTCGGCCGCGAGCCGATCCGCTTTTCGAACTTGCGCTCGCCGAAGCGACTTACCGATGACGTCTCTCCTCTTATTTTCACGGCCATGACAGCGCATGTCACGGGCCGATGATTTCATTCTTTATCCTCCGACGCGTTGCGACGGCGTGCGAGCGACGAGGTATCCATTTTGGATTTCTATCAGGTTATCACCAACGCGCGTCTTGCAGCGAATGCGATCTGTACCTACGTGTCTTGAACACATCACCGTGAAACGCTGAAGCATTTCAGACAATTGTGCGTTCTCCATTCTTGACGTAGCAGGATCGAATATGTTTCGACGATTTAAAAACCGTCATATTTTCCTACACTAAAATAATTTAATATCTTGAAGCTAACGTCGTTCTCCATCTTAGAAGTAAACGTAATAAAATGCGACATGTTGAAATATAAAATGTATTTGCTTCTTAATCTTGAAGCCGCAAGACCGGATTATTTCTACTAACGTAGATTGACTTTAATCTTGATTCAACTTATTTCTTGTCTTTTCCTAGTTTGAAGTATTAGAAAAAGATAAAGAATAAGTTAAACCGAGATTAAAGTTAATCTGTAGAAATGTACAATTAATAGAAATGGACAAAATTAATGGATTCCATCGCTGTTCTATTTTATTTATATTGTGATGTGGATAAAGTAGTGTTTTGATTATGTTTACACGATTATTAAACTAACCATTCATATAGTTATTTTATTCTTCAGAAGAATATAGCTATGATTGGGCAGATTCGTAACACCGACGTTATAATTTCGGCGTAAATCGAGCTGTGTATAAATGTACAGTCGTTATTATTCTCGGATCCAATTCTTCAAAATCTCCGGTAATTTCGACATTGCGTACATTTCCGTATATTTCTGATTGTAAGTACCCGGTACTGTTACGATATTGACGCTTTTGAGGAGATTAACGAATTTCGATAAGATTAGCGACGTGATACGTGATCGAGGAGTTGACGCCGATGGAGTTTCGTCTAGAGTGGACACAGTGATATAATCCGGAGTAGATAAGAGCCACTAGATCGCAGCGAACTTAATGAAAGTACAATTAATTTAAGTCAGAAGCGAAATCAAATCGCGGGTGAAATTCGAAAACGCTCGCTTCTCGTTCCTGTTAGTTACTAACAAAATATCGAACATAATTTACGTCATATATCAGACAGCCAGGCAGAAAAATGCACGATTTTTCGTGAGTCTAATTATTGGCGTTACAATCGAGAGGCATGTATAAAATAAATCGCGTGGGGAAAGTTTATTCACACATTGAAAACTCTTTACGTTGACATACTATTATACGATCGATGAGATCATCTTTATCGGAATGAGCAAACGTATATGAATAGTATGTACGCTTATCAGCTGTAATTATTTCGTCGACGGTTCAACGGACGTGCTCCAATTTGCTCGAACCTGTTCTCGTCACGGTCGTGTGTAATATTCACGATATACTATAACAACGTCGATCTAGGAAGTTACCGCTTATCGTCTTGTCGTCTTATACTTTACAAGTAGAATTCGGGTATCTTTGTTTTCATCGGGTATATGGTATTTATTTCACCTTCGTTTTCACGCATGTCGAGCATCGTAATCTCTCGCTCGCGGTTAAAGTCCATATAATATTTTTGTGTAAGTTATCTAGCCCGGGGTTTTCAATTGTGTGTTATCACGATTGTCAAATCGATGAAAAACTCGACTCACGATATGTACGAGTGATTGAAAGTGCATATCGGTCAAGAGTCCGATTTCGATTATCTCAAGTCGAGTGGCTCTTATTAGATTAGAAGATTTTCTTCGCGCTCTTTTTTCGGCAATTATAACGAGATTCGGAAAGACAAACTTTTATCTCAGAATGTTATACCTGTCAGAAAAGCGCAGAAAGGAAGAGAGCTAGGAAGCAGAAAAGAAAACTGTAAGAAATCAACAAGACGAAACGAGTTTCTTTACTATTAGTAAATTCTTTTTAGAACGAGTTTCACGCTTTAGTAATTATTTGAAACTCCGTGAATATTCATACATTCTCGATTGTTAAATATTCGAGCATGTTAATGATTTAAACAACCTCTATATGGATGCGATAAAAATAAAGTGTGCGGCGCCCGCGTGATTTATATTGCCAAAAAAATATTATTCCGATCGTGAGATATCTCTGAAAAGTAATCGCTCGTTCGTCTTGCGATCGTGTCGAGTGATACGATTTGATTGATCTGTTCAAATTTAGTTATATCTATGATCGATCGAGTTCGCGATTATCTTTCCGACATTTTTGATGATAACCGCTTAAATTGGGCGACAATTTGAAATGTCAATACTTTTCGGCATATTTAATTAATGGACTACGTGGTTACTTGTGATTGATATTAAATTACTGAATATATATTTATAAGAAGTATCTAAACTAATTATAGGAATATGGGGTTGCGTTCGTATTATGCATGTACTAATAGTTGTTGGCAGCTGATAATATTATCTATCGCACGAAATATATTTGTAAAATATATTATATTGTATATCATAATAACGTAAGAACCTCGATGACCTGGCAACCAAAATTAATCGGATATGCGTGTCGCATTTCATGAGGTATCAATCTTATCGAGGTACACGGTTTTTCGTGTATCTTATCGCGCATTGTTTTCGAGTGCTTTATTTGCTCCGGACAAGAGTGAATGTTTTTTAGTGCAAAGCCAAAAAAAAAGAAGGAAAGAAATATAATAGTCATGTCCGAGAGTTTGTCGAAACAACTAACATAATTATTACTACCGCGTTGTTCTTTTTCCGCGTCGAGAGATTCACTATTTTGCGGCTTCGACTGAAAATGAAACCTGTTAACCGGCGTAACCGGTTCTACGAGGATATTTTTTCACCGGAGCCCCGCGAACGCGCACGCGGGTGTTTTTAGTTCTCGCGGCAATAAAAATTCTCTGGTGGATCTAGCAAAGATAATTATCTAATATTTCCGAAAACGCGTGTCTTTCGATAAGAATCCCGGCCACATCGCTTCTCCTCGCGAGCCGTCGCCGCGTTCTTTTCACTGTCCCTTTTCCTCTCGCGCTCCTCTATCTCTGGATTGGGCGATTAAACCGACCTGTCGCGGTTACGTCATCGATGACCTTGATGATCGCCTATAAGCCGATTGATAAATCATTTCGAGTATTTGATCGTCAATCGTTGATACTCCAGTATGTCCGTATTGAAGCGCTGATCAGGACCAATTACCGTAGATCTCGCCGATCGATTATCGGAATTCGACGCGTTGCACCGATTCAACGATCGCGGTAAGTCTGTTTTTCGTGAATTTCCTCCACTTTTGTCGAACCTGCGATATCGAATGAAAGAATTTCTACAAAAATTCCCCTCCTTACGTAAGCAAGAATCTAACACTTTGATCGGAAAGGCTTGCAACACACAACGCGTTCATAGATCTGAAAATCTACATTCAGTTTTAATATCTGAAGATATGACATTTTGCTTAAATTAAAAAATGATATATCGCTTTGAATATTTGGTCGCTTTATACATATAAACGGTCGTGAGTGTCAATTCTTGTCCCGTCTATATAGTTATTCATATTTAGATATTGTGAGCATCGAATAAATTTACGGTGAAATAAAAACGTCGGAGTCCTCTTTTCCATCTCCAATCGCCTTCAGTTTTCGAACCGGATGAAGCAGGAGGACGGTCGTTCGTTCCGATCGTTCACGAATCATCTCGCGTCTTGTTCGTTTTCGCGTCCGATTTGCGATCGAGAAACAGGAGGAAGAAAAAAGAGAGGGGGAAAGAACGTCTTAAAACAGGCGGCGCATTATGCAGCTTGTACGCGATGAAAGAATCATTGAAGCGTCTCGTGTTTCGGTATTAATTTACTGCGTGCGTGTCCGCCCGGTTCATGACACGCCGTCGTTCTTCCTTTTACGCGACAAGAGCGATATCGGAAAGCCGGTAAGGATACGCGCACGTAAACCGGTGCGGTGCTGTGCGAACGGACGGGCGTAGCTTGTCGTCGTGCACGTTACAAAGTTGTTCATTATCCCGTAGCCACATTCGTGTATATTGCGGTTACACGATCGCGCCCAGAATCCGAGAAAGCCACCGAGCGACGGCTTTATTGAAATGACGTGTCGAGATATCGGCCGGCCGTTGTCCTCTCGGTGTGAAATCGGGTTATATAGATCGATTAATTAATATAGTAATAATTTGCGGATTTTTGACAGCGTCTTATTAAGTCAGTCTGGTCGCGCGCGTATCACCCGCGCTCCCGCGCGCGAATGTTATCATTAATTATCATGCTACACGGCGCACGTGTGACTAGCAGCCAGTTAACAAGGCTGGGTAAAATCGCGAAATTATTTATTGCTAATAAAGCCGGAATTTTCCCACCATGCGGCGCGGATCGCGTGGATCGCGTTCGACTATAAGCGCTCCAATTAACTTCATTTCGTGTTTGCATATAATATGTCTCGTGCATCTTACGGATAGTATTCACTGCTACACAGTAGTTGTATCGTACAACAACACGCTTCCAATTGTTACAATTTACGTGTTCAGACTTCTCAATCCTTAACTATGTAGCAACGGATCATTTAGATTCGAAGTGAACATTTTTCAACGATCGTGTATAATCTTGTACTACAATATAAACTTTTAAATTGTAGGTAAAAATATTTTGAACCTTTCTCTATATATCAATCGCCACAAGCCAAGATTTACTATATTTCAAATCAAGGAATCGCGCTTTAAATCTTGTAGGTTTTCATACTTGAATTGTAGTTGATGATTAAATGTACCGCATTCATAGTTCTCATTGATTATCTCAGACATATGTTTTATGAAATAAAGAACGATCGATCGAAATTAACGATCGAGCGAGAGGCGACTGAACTAACTCACGTTATTCGATTCTGTTTTGTAGGACGGAGGTCAGGAAGAGGTTTCTTTCGCTCAGCAAATCAGACCAAGATTACCTATGATCCCACTGGGCGTCGCGAGGACGACGGAAAAGGAAGAGAGGCGCTTTTGGCAGTATTCCTAATCTCCCTCTCCGACCTGCCGCCCGTTCTCTCACTGTGCTCCGCTCTCCACCCCTCTCTCTCCTTCCCCTTCTCACGCCTCCTCTTCCCGTTGTTATTTCTCCACCTGCTCGTTCTTCGGCGAGCGATCGCGACGCACCGAGATCTCGTTGGACACGATGGACATGAGCAGCGAGTCGAGCGCCAGGACGTGGTACGAGACGCCTAGGTTGGAGCCGCCTTCGGGGGGTGCCGGGGTGGCCGGAGTGGTCGGCAACGATTACAGGGGTTACTACCCTCACACCGGACCGACGGCGCATCACCCCGCAGCTGCGGCCCACTACGCTCACAGTAAGTACACACTCATGCACGTACTATTCTCTCCTGAATCTTTAATCGTTTATATACCTTCGTCTTATCTCTCTCTTTCTTGGATCTTTTCGGTTTTCTCTCTGTTTTTCTCCTTCTTGAGAAACTGTCGTCGCGGTTCAACGACCGACTGCTTGCTAACATTTTCTTTGAAGATTTCGCGAGGTTTTGAGATCAAAAGAAGCGAGGACTCTCGAGAAAGGGTCTTATCTTCTTTTTTTTTTTTAGCGGCGGATACCGTGCGGCGGCTATTAAGAGGATAATACGTATAATCTTCGAGCCACTTTGTAGCGTTATCGATTGAAATCCATCTTAGCGATTCCGATGCGTGTACAATGGAAGCTCCCGATTATGGCAATATATAGTTTGACGGCTGTGTTTGAGAAGCCCGGTCTATCAGCAGCATCATTCTATTCCTGTTTCTAATAAACGATAAAGGCAGAATGACACAATAGCACTGATAGCGCGCTTCTTGAACACGTCAGTTCAAATATTACGAAAAAAAAGACGATATAACGTCGAATATATTAGAAGCATTAATTCTCGTAAAGAAGCGAATTCTGTTTAGCGAATCTGGGTGTGGTCAAAGTCACAAATGTTTCGAAGCATTTGATTGCAATCAGAAGAATTTTACCAAATGACCGATGAAAGAATGCCTCAAAGCATTTTGTAGCATCACTAACTCTGACAAAAGTAGCCGCTACTGTTTGCCTCTCGCGTGTTTCACGATACAGTTGCTGGGTCAACGACCGTCGAACAGTCACCTCTTTGCGAGCACTACTCATTAATTAGAATTTCTATATTTAATTAACGAGGCGTCTCCGAGGCTATCAGCGCCATCGAATGTCTCCCCTGATGCATCGCCATTTTGCTCCTCCCCCTCCGGCTAGATACCTGCCTCGATAATTAAATTTCTACCGCGGCCGATAGGCACGTGACATTGTACCGTTGGGAGGCCCGAGCAGAGTGACAACCGTAACATGCCATTGGGGCAGTTTCTTAGCGCACGGCGCTAATCCATCTCGAGCCCCGAATGGGCATAGGCGGCAAAGCGCCCTCGAGACGCTCTCGAACCTGCACTTTCGAGCACGCAAGTGCGTGTTATTGTATACCCACGCGCCGTCTTCTCCCGTGTCCCGCACACTTAACTCCGTCCACGCTCGTGGCCTATACGTCCTCTCGATTCTCGCCAAGCAAATGACTTTCCATTTCAAGCACAACCCCTTGCTACTTCTCTAGCGTGAATGACAGTGAGAAGCAGAGACGCGCGGGGCAAGAAGCAAGGACGATTAGCGTGGTTACCGGTGACGGTGTATACATAAAGGAGAAGCGTAAACGCAGGAAATGTGTGATTAGTTGTCCGTAAAAAGGAAGTCATCTTAGGGGATAACGTAAAAGAAGCAACACACTTGACAGTTACGCGCACAGAGGAGTAGATAAAAAATATAATTAAGTATGAAAAAGGGAATAGATGGAGTTTAGAACGAGAGAAAATCGCGAATGTAATGCCTCAAAAACGATTGCATGAACAATTTCGCGAATGAAGAAAAGAAGCTTTTTTTGCTACCATTTTATTTGGCATTTATTTTACATAATTATTGTTTAATGAATTATAATAATAATGATGATAAAAGCTGTAGTATCATCTGTCTTTGAAAACGAATTTAATCATTTCAATCAAGTTTTAATTTCTGTTGTTTAGCGCAACGTGCAAATATTCCGGACTTTCAGTTTTACTTTGAATATGGCGTTAAATGCGTGTGCAAAATTTTCTATTACTCCATGTATAGTTTAGTTAATAACTAGTATACACACACGCAGATCATTCCTCTCGGTTTCTAACTCTATGCTCTTAAATTCCACGCGAGGAAAAATTTCACGGCGTCACGCAAGAGAAAAAGAGAGTCTTTTCGAGAAGAGGCGCGCTAGGCTGATAGTGTGTACATTCTAGATGTACGTAATCTCGATAGCTCCTTCGGTTCCTCGCCGTTGGCCAAGCATGAAAAAGCATAGCGTAGGTAGAAAAATGTTGGAGTATAAGATGGAAGAATGTAGGAACGAGAAAAGGAGGAGACGAGGAAGAGGAGAAAAAGAGAGGACGAAGAAGGACGAGGCCGCAGGCGTTTCATTCTTCAACGCGTCGAGGAAAACCCAAAATAAGAGGAAGAAGATGGAGGACAGATGACGGAGGCATGGATGAGAGGAACGAGAGGGAAGGCCAAAAGGCCAAAAAGTGCGTGAGGAAGAAACACGATACAGCCGGGCCAGATCTCGAGGCCCTGTGGAAGGCGATATCCCTGATTCGTGCCGACGTGTATGGATCATACTCGGCCCTCTGTTAGCTCGTGGCCCCCAAAAAACAACGGTCCTAATCAGAATCAAATCTACTGTCCGATTGTATGCCGAGACGGCGCGGAAAAAGCGCGGAATTTCTTGCGACTTCTGACTTGCTCTTGTCGGCAGCATCCGTGCGTCGGCGAACGGCGCGCGGTACCGCCTTTGATTTGCGTCGCGCTTCGGATGCGACCACGTCGGAAAATTCGAGCCTCATCCCGCAGAGCGTGTCCCGAGTTTTGACAGCCGCTGATGAATAGAGCGGAAAAATGTTGACAGCCAATCAACATCCTTCAGTACTTCAAAGTGTTCGACCTTATAATCACTGTGTTGTGTGGCAATTTATAATCTGAGAAAGCAGTAAAATAACTATAATTTTTTAATAAATGTTTCTCTTAAAAATAAAAACTGGTATTTACGAGCAAATATTATATATACAGGAAATACACAGACTTTCGCATAATCCAGAATCATCAAACTTCTAATAACTCTCGCTAAAACAAAACAGAGAATCGTATACCTATTCTTACATTGGCGAGACGTTTTCACGCGCGCTTGACGTCGGAGCCTGAATATTTCCCTGGCGAAGGAGCTAGCGTTTAACTAGAAAAAAAAAAAAAAAAAACAAACGGTGAGGAGAGCGGAGGGAGAGGAAGAGATGGGACAGCGAGAAGTGATGCTAGAAGAGGAAAAAAATAAATAAACAAGATAGGCGGACGCGCGCGCACGGAGAGCGGGATGCATAATACACAGTGGTTGCGGCATAGACAGGAAGGAAGCGCAGCCAACCGCAAAGCCCGCGGGGTCTGAGAGAGGTGCATACGTAATTGCGGGGCCACGCGGGAGGCTATCCTCTCTCTCTATCTCTCTTTCGCTTTCTATCTCTTTTGTAAGTTAAGTCTTGTCCCTTCTTCGCCATGCTCCTCTCTTTGCCCCGCCATCCTTGTGATCCCTCGTCATCGTCGACGACGACGACGACGACGAAGGAGAAGAGTGTTGTTCGGGTTGGAGTCGGTACGACGAACGGTGGCCGGTCAGCGGCGTTGGTTCGCGCGCGTTGCTCCGGTGTGCAAAATGTGTGCAACCGCGGCACACACCGACCGACCGGCGGGCGCCATCTTGCGCAAATGCACACGCCAGCTGAAGGCGGAGCCTCTCCCGAAGGGCCTCTCCGTCGCTCTCTCCCGTCGTTTCTCTATCACTATCTCTCTCTCTCTCTCCCCCCCTCTCCCCACCCCTCTCTATCTCTCTCTTTCTCTTTCTCTCTGTCTAGTTCATCGTAGCAGATGCAGCTTCACCGCGATCAATCTTCCTCCTCGTCGCTGTGCGTTTCGTTCCCTCCGTATAGTCTCCTCTCACCTCCGACACAGACATAGTGTGATTCCTCCGTTTCTCTGCGGTAGCTCGCCGCATCTCGGTAATAACGCGTCCGCCCGCCTCAGATTCCTCCGTGTGCTTCGGGAATTTAAGGTAGATTCTAGGACACCGATTCTATCAGCGCCGATTAATTTTCTCCCGCCGCGATGTTTAAACAATATTCTCTCTCCATAACATGTAAATGTAATAAGTAAGAACTAATCTTTGAAAAATTGTATCTTGTTCCATAAAAATGCGGCAAAGAGTTCGCGACTGTGTATATCGGCGCGGTCGAGCTTCGACTTCAACGTCGAACTCTTTCGTGAAACGAGAATTCAATTTCGTGGAATGAATTTCTACTTACATTCTCTTAGGCCACATATTTTTCGCCTGGGTACACTTACTCGGGCGCCTTTTGCGATCGAAAGAGAAAGAAAGAAAGAGAGAGAGAGAGAGAGAAAGAGAGGGAGGGAGAGTTCGATCGGATACGGGGAGGATACGGGGTGAAATTGCATGTTATTACGCGAAAGCTGCTGGGGGCGCCCGACATGAAATGAGACGTTATTTTCTACGGGAATTTCGTGCACGTACCGGGATTATATTATAAGGCGCGCGCGCGCGAGCTCCTGCAGCAACGGGGGGAGAGGAGGGGAGGGGAAGGGGGGCGACTCCTTACCCGTGGGATACTTTCGGGATACATTCCTGCGGGCTTAACTGGTCCCTGCGATCCTCCCAGTGCGCGCGAATCTCCTCTAACGAAAGTCATTCGCGCGAGAATCGTTAACGAGTCATTCCGCGGAGATTGCGTGCGTCTCGCCGTCGTTGTTACGGGCGATAATTGGCTCTCGCTAACCGCGAGGATAATGACGAGCGAGTTTCCATCGGAGAATCTCTCTTATTTCGACGGAAAATAGAATTCAGCGGAGCGGCTCCTCGTCCTTGTCGACATTCGCGATAACAATGCTTATCGCACACGAGTGCGCGCGCGCGCGCGCGTTTACGCTTAACGAGGTTGCCACGTAAAAATAACGCGTGGCGGATGTTTTTCAACCGAGGCGATATTTAAGCGTATCACCTCTTATTAGCGATACTAATTGGAGTTGCACTCATTGAAGAGTCTGGTACTTAAAAAAAAAATTACGATCTTATCCACATCGAGAAGAGATTCCTTTCCTTACCCCGTTTCTTCATATTTTCTACTTATTGCAATACAAATAAAAATATTACACTGATCGCTTTAAGCCTGAAACACAATTGAAATAGATAATAAGAGAAACAGGCAATAACAAATTTCAATTTATCAGAAATTTTATTTAGAAATGTGTCCGTTTTGAAAGAGAGATTTTCTGTTTAGGTTTGTTACAAATTCTTGATCCTAAAATTTTATTTTCTTCGATTTCCAAACAAAATTTCATAATTTTCTTTGATTTTCTAATAATATTAAAAAATCTTTTGTATTTTTTGTCTTGATTTGAAAACTCACAAATATTTTGTTGAGGCAGTAATTGAATATAGCCATAGTTAATATTGCTGGCAATGCTTGCATTTTAATTGTTAAGTTGGTAGTATTTCAAAACTGCGTGGATAATATACTTAACATGATATACGCATATTAAACTTGTTCAAAGTAAAAAATTTTTATTTTCCAGAAGATTGCAAAATTCCCTGATTTCTTGTTTTTCTGATCTGGGAGTTTTTAATCTTCTTCACTTTTTCAGTTTTGTGGCAAACCTGCGCTATTTTGTTGCTTGTGTTTCTCAATTGTGTCTCAGAGGCTTTGAGCTTGCCGCGTCTCGACGTAACAAATTGTTCGTTATAAGATATATTTTCCAAGAAGTAATCCTTTTCATGGGACGGTAATGAACTGCCGCTTTACAGATCCGCGTTACGAAAATAAGTCTTAATTCTCCGAGCGAGCAAATAATTAATTACTCTCTCATGGTAATGAAGCAGGCGTTCGCTCGAAGACTCCCTTCCTCGTCTCGGAAACGTTCGAGATACGCCCGGTAATTTTCAGCAGGATCGCCCCGGGAGATTTCTTCATTAATAAAATCAACGCGGTAACGACTCTGGTCGCGCCTGAATCTTCCTACATCTCGATTTTCGCATCTCTTTTGACTCCCGACGGCGGATCCGGGACGGGACACGACGTCGAAGGCAAATGGCCGGGAAATAAAGCGCGCTTCCTGATACGATACGACGAGTCGTCCTTTCAGATGAACCCGCCGGTGCTTTGAATCCTTTTGACTCTTTGAGATCGCCTCTCTCTCTTTCTCTCTCTTTGTGTCTTTCGTGTCTCGCACAAAAGCGAAGTGTGAGCGTCTGCGCGCGCGCTCTTTCGGGCGTGGTTAATTATTTGGAGTACTCGCTTTTGTATGCGATACAAACGAGCGAAAGGGCGAGAGAGGGGAGGGAGGAGAGAGAGAGAGAGAGAGAGAGAGAGATCTCGCACCGTGTCCGTTCGCGAGATAAACACAGATATTTGCGAGGGCGAAGTTTCGCGCTGGCGTATGCTAGCGCGCATTTGCAAATTATTCGTTATCTGGAGAATAGGAGCTTCGCGGTAGTTTTTTTTTTTTTTTTTTTTTTTTATGGAAATACTCCCCTCACTTTGGAATATATTTCGCTAAAGCCGATGGAAAGAAATGCAGGGGACAATAATGATAAGCGGACCGTGTTACTTTATCTACAGCTATTTACTTCGTTTGGGGAATAATCATGATATTTTGCTATTATGTAGGTTAAAAATAGTCGCTGTAGATAAGTATAGGAAATAGATAGTGAACATAAATACCGTATAAAATAGAACATAGAAATAAACCGAGAAACTCAATGACCAATTTGCTCATCGGTTCTACATTCGACACAATTGCGACAAAAGAAACTAAAACGTTTAACGGTCAAGCAGTTGCATAATACTCCACGGTTCTAACAATATTATTATGCTTCCCGAAGAATAAACGTTTCCGCTTTAATATATTACCGCATTACTAATGATATCTTTCATCTTAATAGTCGTTATAAGATACAAATCACACAAACTGACTTACATAAATCAAATTACAAAGAAAGGGTGAGAACAAAGAAATTGGTTACAATTAGTAGAATATACTACGATTCTAAAGATGTGTCGCGTCGTTGCTTTCTCTTCTGAATTTATCATTATTTTCGATATTGAACTTATCGTTTTTTGTTCGTCGGAAAATGATTTTCGCGGCTTTGATCTTTGTTCGCGCGACCGCACCGCAATATATGAATGTAAATCGGCGCGATTGAAATGCGTATTGGTTACGTAATAGCCGTCAGTTTCCGCGCGACGGTTTTTCACGACGCAAAAACGGGAGGGGAGAAAAAACGAAAACAAAAAACTGCACGCTGACAATGTTCCGCAGGTGCGCCGTGAACTCGATTTATTTCCGGCTCGCGTCGTTAGCTCCGCGTCGACGGGGTATCGATTATCATATTAATTTATTACGGAATGTCGCCTGTTCTCGGCAAGTAACACGGGATACTCTCGCGACACGCATACTCGCTGAACGCGTGGGCGTGGACGCGGTCGCACCTGAATCATCTGCGCTCGGCTCGCGAGCGATCGAGTAAGCGATTAATCGAACCGATCTTGATCGCTCCTTAGGCGTGGGTCGTTTCTGACGTTATCGCGCGTATCGCTCGCTCCATGACGAGCGAATTTTAAGTACGCTAAAGTAAGAGAGAACGGAGTCCCCGAGCCGAAATGATCGGCCCGATCGCTCCGAGCGATCTTATTAAATCCCAAACGCGCGATGGGATACAAATTTGCGTGGCCCGTGGCGCGATCTGTTTTTTTTTTTTTTTCATTTTGCGGACGAAAAATTTACGAATATCACCAGCAATTTTACGACGATCGGATGTACGCTGTGTGGCGTATTGCCGATGAAAAAAATACAAATGTATATATAGCTAGGAGACCCGAGTGTGTTATCTGTATAGTCGTGTCGATTTCGTTCGCGCGATATAACAGTGACCGTATCCATGGATTTTTCATGAATATTCATGATACGCTGAATGGCGTTATACCGTGCAAAACCCTTCGGTTATTATCTAGGAATCAGCCAATCGGATAATATCGCGAGAAGCGAAGCGATATCTGGAATTTAACGATGCGACTAACAGTGGAGCATAACGGAAAATATATTTTTTGAGCGGCTTTACCCGTCCCGGGCCTCGAAAGCGATCTCCTGCGATTTCCTATTCTCCTCAGCTTTCCGATTGACTTAATCGTGAGTTGAAATTTGATACGTTAGAACAGAATAGATTGCGGAGAAAATCGATATTGTTAGCATAATGTCACCGTTAATATACAGCAGGCTGTATTCGTTATACATGCATGGGTATATCGTGGATCTTCTTTAGGCCCTGCTATTTTTTCGGTCTGATTGAAGGACAATCCTGCTTTAATAGCACAAAGGCGAATTCGTGATTGAGAAAGAAAGCCGCGACGGAATATATTCGCGCGTATTTAGACGGGATCCGTTTCTCAACGAGCACCTTGCGAGTGCGGACGCTCAAAAAACTCCTCGAGATCCACGTAGCGCAATAATAATAAAGAGGCCACGTCCTCCTTTTTCCTTCTGTGTTTCGACAAAACGATGTTATACTTTATTGCAACATGCTGCCAAGTTTTCGACTAGCGCTGAACAGCGCGATCATCGTGGAGCGATTTATGGAGCGCGATTATTGCGCGTGTGAAAACTGGCGACTGGGTTCATAAAAGCGAAGCCACGAGAGTGAATGGAAACGTTATTCTGGACGATCCATAGCTCGACGTAGCTCTCGTGAAGCGAGGAAATTATATCCATCGAAAATGTATAGCCGCCGCTTATAGCAAACGTAATTTACGACGTTGTTTTAATCGGCGATCTTTTAATAAGGGCTGCATTCCTATTTCGCGTCTGTATCTTCGCGAAATTAAACGGTACCGAACGTTATGAGCTTTCTACACTAAGATATTATTACAGAAAGCATTAAGTCCTAAGCTTTAAGCCGTAAGAAACTAACTAATCACAGTCGAATGTGGGAAGAATAATCGAAAGCCTATAATATTGTTCTCGATGATTGGACGATCAGCGAGTTACATTAGCAGTAATTAGCATATCAGGACAAAGACGACACAGGCGAAGATAACGGAAGAGCCGCATGCCGCAGGGGGGAGAGTTGGTCGACAAAAAGTTCCATGAAATCCTGTAAAAACGTAGTCGCGACGAGGGAAGCGTGCACGAAGAGGAGGGTCGGAAAGAGCGATAAATATCGCTCAGCATGGAAGTTTTTATTGCGTCGAAAGTGCGAAGTGTTCTTCTCTGTCTGCGCATTTCTCGTCGCTACCACTCCGTCTTTATCTTCGATTCCCATCTTGTTCGTCGCGACGATCAGAATGACTCTGACATGAGACGACTGACTTTGAGTTCCGTTAGTGATATTTTATCTAAAACTATTACAACCTATTAAGTCTTTTGTGTCTACGATACTAGAAATTGGATTACCGAGATCTGGATAAAGAAAGAATTAATTAAACGCATTTGACCGAATTGTTTATACGTGATTAATCGTTTTTCTGTCCAAAATCTCGCAATAATTTTTATTAGCATTGTGAACACAAGACTTTAAATCTGTTCGTGTTACTTGAAGTCTCAAACATTGTTATTAAAACGAGATAAATGTATACACATTCGGACGTTGAAAAAAAGAGAGGGTAAACATTTTGCAAAATACGCAAGCAATGTGAACAAATCTATCCAATAATGATAATGCTCGGATACGTCCTGGGTAATTGGTGGAAATGGAACGACGTTAGCGCGCGTATGCTGTTATCGTCAATAAAAAGTAACACACAGATATTGCATAACGTTATTAGGATGAATAAATCGCGGTATAATGAAATAGTTGAGGACTTTCGAAAGCGTAGCTACACGTAGAGCTTGTTTACTTTTCATTGCGGCTGCTGCGCCGCGATGCAGCGGATCCAATTACAGACAGGCCATCGTTGGCTCCGATTAATTACAGAGCCGCAGCTGCTCATCTCGCTGCTCGCTGTATTCGTAATATTGTGTTTCGCGCTTCTCTAAATTTAGACAGCGTCTTTTCACAGATGCCGCCGCCATTTGCAATGCTCGATATGCCAACGCGTTTCGTTCATGTCCTGTCAGGCAGGCGCGCGCTTTCACGCTACAGATTAACCAATTTGCAATTGTATTAAAAACCAGGAATTTTTTATTCCACACACGTTATTCGTGTTCCAAGTGTATTTACGATGAAAATGCGATTTTGGAAGTTTCTTTCCCAACGTCGCGTCGCGTCGCGTCGGTACGAAATGTGGGCGTTCTCGTAACGCGGACGTGAGCTCGGGGTTCAAAATTAATGCCCATAATTCGAGGGATAGTCAGAAGACACAGGGTGGGACACAAGACGAAGCGCGCGGTTTGGCAAAACATCATCTTGTTATCAGCGTATGCCGTGAAGGTGGTGGAGCGGGGGCGTTGTTAGCAAGAACCAGCTCGATATATCGATCGGCCACTTGGGCCAAGTAAGCAGGTTTGCATGCGTCGCATGCACGTTTTGGTATTCGCTGGCAACAATGTGCATCCGCAAATTTGCACGGATATTAAGAACGCTGCACTTTCCTGGCTGACGGCGAAAGATGGGGATCGGTTAATTAGTCGTCGTGGTCGTCGTCGTTGTCGTGGTTGTCGTCGTTATTGTTGTCGTAAGATAATAACCGAAGCTAATTAATTTGATGCGTTATGAGCTCTCTGTACCGTCATTAATGACGAGAGGTGACCGTATCGTCGCAGGATGGCCGTAATTGCCCATTCATTTTTGTCCCACAAATATAACTCTAATTTTAGACATCGTAACCGCGCCACGCCAGATTTTTTGGCTGTTAATTATCTTCTCATTAAACAAATATATTATTATTAGTTTGATAAACAGATATAACCGTTTTTAACAGCGACATATTTATTTTCTAAATTCTTTGGAGTGGAATTTCACTTTAAGGAGAAGAAATTAAATTAGTTTTGAAAAAGAATAGTTTAATTTTCAATCTTTAATAGGTTTTCTTCAATAAACCATTCCCTTTAAGCCTGAAGTCACAAGAAATTAATCATAGTCGACTATTCTTCTCACATTTGATCGTGATTAGCTGATTTCTTATGACTTGTGATTTAAAGTTTACGCGCGCTTCATAGCCATCTGATCATTTAATAACAAATTCAGTTTCGATTTAAAATACATTGGATTTCGATGCGGTTTTACATTCTTCGATGATTGCACGTAAAAAAAAAAGACGGAAAATGTGAATCTAAAACAAAACCAGTCATTAGAGCGAGAATAAAAAAAGTTACCGGCGATATATCGCGAATCATTACGCTCGCGCGACTTCCACATGCGACACGCGGTCTAATTTGAACTCGGAGCGCAATTAGCGTCAGGCGAGCAGCACCATTTCTCGAGCAGACATTTACATAGCGCTCTTTCTTGTCGATAAGCACGATAAAACGGACGAACGCGCGTCGTCTAGCCGGTATACGCACACATAACGCGATCTCTCGTCGGCGCGGCATCACGCTGGCGGACACGCTTCTAGTGCCGTATAACGAAATGATGATTGCTAATGAAGAATTAATTACGCGTGGGTAAGTTTAGTGCTTTATCATGTAATAAGCGAATCATGATGACTTCAAATTCGATCGAAGAATGATACACGTCGTTCGCTGTAAAGACAAGAGAAAGAAGGGCTGTAATACCGCGTACCAAGCGAGTTGGCTTGGCACTTAATTAAGACGTCTGCTGCAATTAGGCCTTTACGATCGGTATAAAATCCGATCATTCCGAGCACGCATGTGAATCGGATTCTTCTTTTTCGTCGTTGCTACGACAGCATCGATACTCCACGTGACTACCATTTTCAGATAAAGCGATTCCCGAGTGTAGCACGATCGCACTCTTGCACACAAACGAATCACGAGACATCTGGTTGAGCTCTTCATGGCAGAGTTTTTAAAAATATTTATGGCAGGTAGAGTAGCAGCAATGAAACTTGCTTAACAGCTGGAACGATCAATGCCCCTTAAATGCAGAACTTATTTTCATTCCTCTTTACTTTAAGAACAAAAAGTTTTGTCCGCATTGTGAAATATATTATATTCGTCGGTATCGTAACATGTAATGATTTCGCTATTCAATCAGGATTTAAACTTTTTGTGTTATAATTATTTATTTAATTAGATAACCTGATATAACTGGAACATCTGAGTCGTGACGATTCCGGGACTTTTCAAATAGTAATGATTTGGTATAATTTTATGTTTTTGAACCTTATTTTCATAGTTTTGAATTAAAAATTTTTAAGTGAAACTCTATAAACGAAAACTTTAATGGAATCCTAAGAATCCATATAATTTCTGAACATAAAAAAATATGTTTCTTTTTAGTATTGATTGAACATCGATACACAATTTACATATAGATAATAATTTATTCTTATTTGCATGTGCATTATCCTATGTAACGTTCCACATTTCGTTTGCTTTTCAGCGAGAATGTCGAGCAGCGGCGTGTCGAGCGGTCCAGTGAGCCAAGTCTGCCGGCCGCATTTCCACAGCTCGGTTCTCCATCCGTGGCTCTCCGGCAGCAGCGCGGATACCTCGAAGACACCCTGGGGATTCCCCGCGACGACGACCACGGGCGGTGCTGTGAACGACGAGAAGCCGCAGAGTCCCTTAGGATCCTCGCTACCACCCACCACTGGAAGTTTGTCGAGTCACGGTGGCGGTGGTCATCATCTCTTCTCCTTTCCGCCGACACCGCCCAAGGATGCTACGCCTGATAGCATAACCGCCAGCACGACCTCCAGCACGAACAACAACAACTCTACGAGCGCTAATAATAATAACAGTGGTAATCCTCTCTCCGGGTTGGGCGGTGGTACTACCAGCGATTACCAAGCGGCGGTCGCTCACGCGGCGGTAATGGGCGCGTTTATGCACCATCAAGACGCGCTAGGCGCATCCGGTGCCAGCTCGTGCGACATCAAGCCGACGGTGATGCTTGGCCATCATCACGGAGCGCCCTCGCCGCCACATCAGCAACACAACGGTTCCAACAACGGCAGCAATGGTCCTGCCGGCACGAACGGCTCATCCGCCGGCCAGGTGAAGCAACGAGAAGGTAATAATCAATCTGGCAATGTGACGGGCAGCCAACAGGCGAGTGCCACGCAACAGCAGCAACAACAGCAACAGGACGCGTATCAGAGCAACAACGGTGTGCCGGCCGGCGGCGGCGGTGGTGGTGGCGGTGGTGGTGGCGGCGGCGGCGGCGGTGGCGGCAGTGGCAGTGGCGGCGGCGCGGCCTCGCCCTGTAGAGACAATTACGCGGCCGCGGCCGCCGTCGCGGCAGCGACCAACAGCCACCATGCCACTTCCGGTTCGCAGTATGACCCAGCTGCGAGCGCGTACAATATGTACCAGCACCTGCAGTATCCCACCACCACCCACCATCACCATCATCATCATCACGGCGCCACCTCGTCGTCTACCGCCGCGTCCCACAATCCGCACAACGGCAGTGCAGCCGCGATCGCCGGTATTTTCGGTCACCATGCCGGCGGTGCCGGCACCGGTAATGCAACCGGCGGCCTAGCCGGCGGCCTACCCGGCGGCGCCGACTCGAAGCTGCTAGTCGGTCACGCGGCCGCGCACGGAAACACGCCGGGCTCGCCCTCCGCGCAGCAACAGCAGCAGCAAAAGCCGAGGAACAAGTCGAGGACGTCCGCCGGTAAGCGGCACGCGCCTATCACGGTTCTTTCTGTTTTTCCTTTGGGTTTTTTCTTTTTAGTTACTTTCATTTTCGAATTTATACTTTTGGTTTCGAGTATATGTTTAATTTGTTCTTTTCTTCGCTTACATTTCCATGCGGGAAAAGTGTTTTAGAAAATCTTACAGGATTGAGTAGAAGATCTCTTTCTTAAGCCCTGAGGTCTTGCGTGGCGATGAATTTAATAATTAAAATCATCTCCATCCTCTCTTAAAAAAAAATTTACTAATGTTAATTATTTTATATATTGCATTGTTTCGTAATTAAAAAATCTTAAAATTTTTGAAAGACACGTTATTAGGATACAACTGATAAAATAAGACTTTTCCCGTATAGGATGTGTTGCGATATTCTTGAATTATTTATCATTTCCTTTGCGTAATTGTTTGCTTCGGCATCTTTAGTTTCGCTTCTTTGCACCGGCGTCGATTGTTGAAATTAAAGACATTAATGTATAAATTTCAGTTAATTCTTATGCACCTTTTATTTTATCTGATATTTTCAGTGCTGTATTACATTATCGAAAAATATGACTTATCATATTTCGTGCAATTTATATAAGCTTAACATAATCGACGCCAATGCGTTTTTTGTTCCTGATTCATAATATTACTTCTGTTACATTAAATTTCTTATTAATCTGTACAGTTTTATTTAACTTGAAAAAATTTTCCATTAACTTTCTTATAGAAATTATTTTTATATCTCGCTTGTATTCTCTCCCTCGCTCGACATCCACTCGTTACATCTTTCGGAAGCGTCTTTCGAATATCGATTGGATATGTAAAGAGGGCAAGAGAATATATAGACAGGATACTTATCAATTTTGTTTTATTTCGTTGATTTCATTATTCGATTTTATTTTATTCTTTATCTTGATTTTAACCGTGAGCTTTTGGTGGCGGTCGTCTTACGCTTAAAGTTCGTTCAAAACACGTTCTTTCCACCCGTTTCTCTCGTTTTTTTCGACGAGCTGTATCACAATAGAAAGAAAGCGAAAGAGAGAGGGAGGCACTGATTGTGGTTTTTTGTATTTTGCCTCACTAATGTGTTTTTTGCGTGGCACCCACTCGAGAGAGCGAGCGTGAAGCACCACACCCGATTTACGAAATGAAACACGATATATGTATCTACTACTATATATCTCCCTATTTATAAATACGCATACTTCTCTCTCTGATTCCCCCCTCCTCACACATATATCGTACACACTCACACGGACACACATACATACGCAAAGACACAAAAATATGCGAAGAAGCACAGGTTTTTTTTCGATGTGGTGTGGCTAGCGCTGTATTTTTGTTTTTGTCACGGCAAAGCTCCCTCTCAAAGAGTCCACGGACCATTTTTCAATGGCATACCCCTTCGGCAAATCATTTTTTTCCCCTCGTGCGAGCACACGCGATCGAGTCGCATTCGTCACGGATTCACGAACCAATTACAGTCCATTAATATTATTATCCGTAAAGTACGATTGCGTGAAGCATCTCGTCGCGAGAATGTACAAAGAGTTTTCGAGCGCGATCGACGAACTTTTGGGAAATTATACGTTTCTTTCGGTAACGTCCGTAATGTTGTCGTCGAAGTAGTTGATGTCGCGGAGGAAGGAGAAAAGGAGAAGGCAGAAACGGTTGAAAAATGCCGGATACGCTGATTGCGGTAATAATAGCTGGTCGCTCTCTAGCGTGGAGCGGCAGCGGTGGCGTGGTAAAAATCCCAATTCCGGGAACAATGGCCCTCGGCTTCGCGCCATGGAAGCTCGCTAATTGAATCGACTTACGACACACACCAACTAGCCGCGCGCGCGGAATTTCTCGATGACGAAGAAGAAGCCAGACGGAGCCGCGGTGGCGGCATCCACGTCATTGGCGGTTCATTTAGCGACACCTATCGCGATCGTCGAGAAAATCGCCTGTGAGAAGGCCACGAAAAATGGCTCCCGTAACGAAGTACGTCAGTCGAAGTGACGCTTGAGAGCTGTCGATTGAGTAATACCTCGCGGCACGAAAAACAGACGGTAGACACGGGATTGGCAAATATCCTTCGCACGCGATGGGAAAGAGGTAAGAATGAGATGGAACGAAAAACTTGATAGATACTACAGATTTCCTCTCCGTATGGACGAATGAAGTGTGGAACGATTTTGATCATCAGAGGAAGTTAATTAATACGATATGGAAATATTACAATAAACGGCTGTAAGGAAAGCAACGAATGACGCGAATATATCGATATTAAGTCGCATAGATACATTATACGAAATCGAAGACGTGAATAATGTCTAATGTTAAAAATGCATTCTGACAGTGCTTTGAATGCAATGTAAGTGATAAATAAATTGTTATTAAGTCGCATAGATACATTATACGAAATCGAAGACGTGAATAATGTCTAATGTTAAAAATGCATTCTGACAGTGCTTTGAATGCAATGTAAATGATAAATAAATTAGAAGTCATTAGTGTTCTTATAACTAAAAAGTTAATGAGCGCCAGAAAGTCATCAGGGAGCAGAAGCTTTACGGAAAATCCTGTTGGGTTCGAAAGGATTACGACTGTAATTAACGGACAGGAGAAAAAGGACAATAGGGTGGAAGAGAGATAATCATGGGCCAGTGCAAAATTCGTGACGGAACGTCGCTTCTTTCGTACTGAATCATAACTCGACCGTTGATGACAGAAGTGGCACGGGACAAGCGGTGGCTTCCTTCCTCCACTTCGTCGATTTTCTTCGCGCGCCAACGAACACCGGTGGCTAGGCAGGCTGTTTTGACCCTAAATAGTCCTCGCTCGTTTGTTTCTGTATCAACAATAGACGCCTAACTTTCACAACGGATATTGAATAATAGGACACTTACAGAGAAATTTTTTGAAATTTTTATCAGAACGAGAGTTACTCGATGTAAAAAAAATATTGACATAAAATAAGGAATACTTGACATATAATTTAAAAAATGAGGAAAAACGCAATTGTTTTATTTAGGTGTGCATTTGGATGAGTACAAATACAAAAAACGATTCCAAATTTAGCAGAATTTTATACTGTTACGATATACCGTTTTATCAAGCGTTTCGTGTTGTAATTCGGAAAGCTTCGCGAAAGTTGAAACGGAAGCAGTGGTCTAACGAGCGCTTCGTTGCATGCCTGGCATTAAGGTCGGAGGTGATGTCGAAAATGGGAGCGATACCAGTCCCTTTGGGGTGAAACCGGCCATTTTAGCGTCACCTTCTGACACGAGGACTATATTTCGAGTAACGACGCAAACGAGCGTCACCTCGACGTTTCGTGGCTGATACCCATCGTCTGCGTCAGAAACTGTCCGCCCGTTCGTTCCATCGTTACGAACTGATCGATAATCAGAGAAACATCAGTACAAGAAAATATATGTAGTCGGAAATTATTATCGGCGATAATATAAATGCCAAAGAGCGATGAACATTCTATTATCAACAAAATTGATTAATAATTAAATCACCAAAAATTTATTCCGCCAAAGGGTGAAACCCGCGTTGTCGATGAACAAAGCAAGGATGTCAATTAAAAAATAATATAGTACTAGAGAGAGAGAGAGATCAGGATTTAATCAGCAATCATCGAGGCGTCATCGAAATCAAATCGGAAAGCAGTGAGGGGATCAAGATTGATCGCATTTATGCCGCTCTGTTATTGTCGGCTTGAGAGAGGGATTCCGAACGTAGCATCAGCGATTGACGGTAGTTGTAGGCGTTATCACCCTCGAATCTGCGGGTCAGTAAGACCAAAATCGAATTAAAATGCCGTGGAAGAGTGAGGCCTTCCAGTTAGTTTCGAAATCGATCTCGAATCACAAAACGACAATTAGGCGACCATTGAACATAGCATCTCTTTCACGTCAAAACCTGTACTTTGATTCTGTAGCTATGCGGTAAAGTGTGAAGTTTCAAGATATCTAGAAAAGTAAGACTGGATTTGATCGGATGCTGTTTTATTCATATTTCATCTAATCTGTATAACAAAATGGGTAAAAAGAAGTAAATAATATACATCATGAAACTTCTTCCTCTGTTAAACAACGCATGGACTTTGTAAAATAGACGAAACCGGAGGTCGCGCGATCCCCTTTTCTATAGGAGAGCTAAATTCATTGAGTACAATGCCAAATTATACTCAATTTGAGTTGTTTTCAATCATTTCTATAGGTCGCCACTGCTCCTATACAATATGCCATTAACTAAAACAATGGATCATTACTCCTTTGATATCTAACAATGTAATATCTGCGCAACGACAATATGTGTTACCGACATTATCATTAAGAATTACAAAATCGAGGTACTGGGATCTCGTTTGTGTTGTTTTGTTTCTCGATTGCATCTCACACACGTGTATGACAAGCCTGACGAAAAGACTGACGTTCGACTGCTCGGTTACAGATTCATCTACATGGTGGACTCGCAAACGAGCCGCTCGCGTGTCGACAATTACATGCGACCTACGTTACGTGTGCTAGAATTATTCTGCCGCCGTCAAATTTCGCGTTAAATTGAGGTCGAGTCATTAATCAGCGACGCGCGTACAATCGATATCGCCATCATCGGCACGACATCTTTTTGGAATTGATATGGATTTCCAATTGTTATATCCTTTATAAAACAAAATATATATCCCTCGCAAGATAAATTACACTAAAAATTTTGTACAAAATCAAAACGCACACTAGCAATAGAGATGTCAACGATAGAATTGATCTAATCGCAGAGGTAGTCAGAGGGTGGCTTTTACGAGCATCGTTAAGATTATTTGACAGCCACTGAACAGAGCCATTTACTTTTACCTCGAATTGCGCTCAATCGTATCGCGTAACAGTCGACAATTCAGTCTCTCGTGCGTCAACGAGGGATCCTACGACGCAATTTAATAGCAATCATTTTCAGTAGCAGCCGATAAACTCGGATATATCTCCGCGGAGGACGCAGCTCGGAGGACGATTCGTGAAACGCGCATTTCGGGAGAAATGATCCTCGTATCCACGGTGTATCCTTCTTTCTTATTTCCCGTCCAGAGTCGCGCGTGTTGTGAGAAATCTAAATTGATTTTCTAATTCCACGAGAAAGACAACGCTATATACTTATTGTGGATAAAGGACCCTCTAATTAAAGATTTGATATTTTTGATTGATTCAACATTTTCTGGCGATTCATACTTTCACAACATATATTTTTTTTCTCTCGCATCACTGCAAAGTGAAATAGTGTTTTGTCACTTGCAGGATTTTGTAAGAAAATAGCCGACACTCTTTTATAACCCAGTCTTTGATTAGAGGGTCTTCAATTGTAGAGGAATAACGTGAATCCTTAGGAACATTTAGAAAATAAATTTGCCAATCTTTAAGCAACACCGCTCATGTCGTCTGCTCATAAACCGGGAGGTATGAACGAATCTCGTCCTTCTTCCTCTCATATCCGCTTCTTTCTACTCGCAGTGTCCTTGAGGACTAACCAACCAAGCACTAACGTAAGTTCGATCCGTGAATCCTATAAACGCCCATGGTCTTAAAGAGACTCTGCTTTTGCTCTGGTAATCGCTTGATATTGGTATGTCTGCAACTCTGCATGCGAATTCTTTTTCACGAGTCACCTGACTGTTTGCAAATCTCTCTGTAAACGCACGTTGATTCACCGAAGTTAAATCTATGCATTCATTATTTAGTTTATATAATCAAATTTAAGGGCAATGTGTTGGTTGAAGAAAATGTCATTTTATCTAAATAGTAGAAAATAGAAAAGAAACTTTTAATACAGAAGTGGCATTTTTTTGCATAAAAATTCTCAAAAGTATAGCTTATACGATGAAAGAAAACGATGACTGTGCTGCCCCTTCGCGCGATCAACGTGCTTCCGTGTTCGCGTGGGAAATGTTAGAATCGAGTTCTCGAAGAGAAGCCTGAGCAGTTCCCACTTTGACAAATTTGATCTCGCGTTTCGCACGCGAACACGAGTGAGTAATATCGCTGCGCGATATGAACTGCGCCGAATTAATATGATTTTCGTTCCGTCGGGGTAGAGGGTCGTGAGTGCGTGAATTGCGGAGCCACATCGACACCCCTTTGGAGACGAGACGGCACTGGTCACTACCTCTGCAACGCTTGCGGGCTTTATTACAAGATGAACGGTCAGAATCGACCCCTCATCAAGCCGAAACGACGCCTGGTAAGTACCTAAGCTGTGTTAGTTCCTTGACGAGCGAAATACGAGCGACCGTTATACGATTATATGTATTTCCGTCAAGCTCGATTAATCAGACAACATAAAAATAAATAGAAGGCAATTTTATTTTTTTACATTCGATATCGATTGCTTCTGATTAATAAGCAAACACTCGTATGTAAATTGATATCTGCTTTATTATGGCTAGATTAAGTAGGCAATTATGTAAAATGTTGAAAAATGGCGTGGAAATGCATAGTATTTTGCGCGATAAAACTCAATATATTGACTTGTTGAACTTAGTCTCACTGATATCTCAGTCTCGACAAAAATCCTACGTCTTCTGTCTACACCTTATTCGTAAAAGTACGTCCTTGATCGCTTCCTTCGCGTAAGCAAGACACACATACTTAATTAGCACGTACGTACAGCAGAGAGAACGAAGATATGCGTTTCTCGCGGTGTGTAGATATAGTAATCAGAATGCAAGATAAAACAAGGCCAAGTTAATTTCCTGTACCCGCTGATTAATATACGCTCCGCTTCTCTCCACTGTGATTAGCAGCTTCGTATCGCAACGCGCCCGGTGATGGCGGGTCGAATGATTTTCGTGCGGTGGATCGCCGTTATTGGAGAACGCGCCTTGCAATCTTCCGTTAACAAGAACATATCTGGAATCACCTTAATCACATCGGAAGTATACAAAACCTCTCATAATTTCATCAATTAACTTAAATTCATTCAAATTAATCGTTTTGAACGGAAGAGACGTGACGCCTGAGTGAATTTTTATACGTGATATGGGCAAGTTTTACACGTCACGAGGGAGCCTAAGTCAAGCGTGGAACATACAAATAAGAATGTATGAAATCCGAATTAAATAGCGCATTTCAAGAACTGTGATCGGTATTTTTATTTTAAGATTGTCCTAAGTAATATTTTAATGATGCTAATGCGCAGTCCTGTGATTGGTTCAGGACATTTTGAGACTGCACTCAAAAGACAGTCTTAAATATAAGAATCTACTTAATATCAACTTAGAACTTAGCGACTTGAATGTAAGTCAGGCTTGAATACGTTCTCGCGAATATGAACGTTTCAAAACTCTCAAGATCGAGTTAAAATATATTCAAAAAATAAATACAGTAATTGTATGTCCGTAATTAACACACACTAATCATAAATTTGTATTACTTATATTCTTAAATTATAATAGATACATGGTTTTCATAAGCACGTTTTCAATCGTGGCACGTTATAGGCGAGTTCCGCACATATCAGGTCGCTGCCAGTTCGATCGATATCACGAACGGTAGCCGGAGGTTTCGTGCGATCGGCTCGTAGAATTCGTGTGAACTCGATCTATTTTTGGCGACTCGGCTAGCACCTATGTAGATGGAGCAGCCTCGTCCGAAGTACCGATGCGGAAACTCGATACCACCGGCTCTGCTTCCTCTTCCATCGTTCGGACTCTCCTCCTAACAGCGATTCGACCTGAACTAAACACTCACGAAAATTCGCGGAATCGATCACGAAACGTCTGTTTTATGGGGTTTACACTTTCCGTCTCTCTAATCACTTATCCGAAATCGAACTCTTCTTTTTTTATTGCGTATAGCGTGGTTCAATCGTTTGCAAAATAGTGCAAGACTAAAGGTCTATTCTATATAACGCAGCAGTTAATTGTCACTCGCAGAAAATCAAGATGTTGATATAACCGCTTTTGATTGGTTGTCGCGACAAGCGTTGCGAATTACGTTTTGCGTTTGCGACTTATGTAGAATAATTTTAATATTTTCCAACAAACTATTTTATTATAAATTTTACAGTCGTAATTTTCAAATATTGATATAAAAGCCCTTTTGACGGAGGTATCCTTAGAATATTTGCGAAGCGTGTGCGTGTCAATATCGACTAAGCGATCGAAAGTATCATAGTGGTGAAGCACGCAATCTCCGTGAAGAAGAAAGATTGTTCGGTCAATTATGTCTATTTCTATCGAAATAATTTAATTTTAATCTCAGTTTAATTTACTCGTTATCTTTCTGATTCTTATAATGAGAAAAGGATCAACTGTAAGTTAAACGAAGGTTAAAGTTAATCTATAATTTTTGTGATAGAAAAATAGACAATGGACGTCTATGTGTGCTCTTGACGTGCACTTTCGTGAGTGTCAACCATCCCTAAGTCTCCATTTCTCAGATCGCAATGATGACAGCTCGCGCGGCATTCTAAAGCGAAGGCGCGTCTTGTTGAGATCGGCCCGAGATGCAACGAGCGGACCGACATACCTCCGATGCAGAAGCGCGTATTGACGTTTCACTATCCCTCTCGTTATCGCACTTTCTCCCCGGTACGCGATAGAGCAAGGCTGATGAATTCAAAAGTTTTTCATCGCCCGGCGTCGCCTCGCGAGTAATTATAGATATGGCCGCTGCACTCGATGCGTTCGTTAATTAACGAAGTTTTACAAACAGCATCATTGCCGCCTCATGCAATTTTCCGTACCCATTATGTTTTTGTTGCTCACTTAACGCATCACGATCACTTTCTTTCGTGAAACGCACAGAGTTCATTGCGATTTTGCTCGATCAAACCGTACGAGACTGTGCAAATTTTCATAGATAAGTCATTTCGAGGAATATTTGGTGCATTTTATTGTAAATCTCTGATTATAGTATTTCCGCAATTATTCGTTGGTTCAGTTATTTAATTCTTCATTTGCAATCATATTTTTTATTTCCTCCGTCTGTAAGTTTTTATTGTTTTAAGCTTTCAAAAAAATATGGAAAAATTTAGAGTTGATTTTTAGTGTTAAATTAATGTTATTTAATACAAACCGAAATTTGAACAAAGGATAAAATTTGATAGTGAAATTTCGCTTGCGTCAGAAAAAAGAGCTATATAATATAGACGGGGATTTAAGGAAGAAAAGGAAGTTTGTCAAAGAATCAATCATTAACGCGTCAGAGAGTGGGACATTCTACATATATCCCAGGTACATACCCTGCCTGCTGTGTATAATTCATTTGCTGTCACCGTTTAAACAGAGGCAATCGTTTCGCGAGTTCGCCATGACGACCCGTACAAATATTCCGACGCGATGATGAACCGACACGCCCACCCATCATTCATCCGCGTGCACGCGCGGCGGTGCGGTTGTGCGTGCGTGACGTGGGCGCGCGTAAAAACGCGGCCGGTCGATAAAATATGTATCGATTTAAAGTAGTGGGCGTACGCACGTGCGTGCGACTCTTTCGGCGTTTTCCGTCATTTTTTCCTACCGCGACAACTTCAGATACCCCTTTTTTTCCCTTCTTAGGGCGCATTCACACCTTGACGGAAAAGCATCAACCGATCAGGATTCGCGCTAGTAGTAAGTAGTACAGAAAATTGAAATTATCGACTACAAACATGAGTTCCAATTGAAAGCTATACTTTTCTGCTTTCTACTTTTTTGTCAAGGTGTGAACGCGCCCTTAATCGCCGCGCGTCACTTACTCGTTCCTGTTTACTTCCGAATTAAAAATTTATGCGGTCACTCAATCGAAATTCATTCCCAAATGTTCTGGTTGTCCCGGTAAAATGACGGCCGATCGTTCACGATAGACCATCGATCGATCCCATTCGGTAAACGATGCCGCGAACAGTAGTATTCCACGTAAGGGAAAAATGTTACGAAAATGTGATCCATTCATTATTCAACGATTAGTATCTAGGTATGAAAATATATCCAGAAGCTTCATTTATCACCAAAAAAAAACTGACAGAATTAGACTTTCGCAAAAGAGATCAAATTCTCGTAGCGAGAAATTAATTTTTTTTTTCGTGTATAAAGTGAGAAACTAGTTTTTAGTTTGTTTTCAAAGAAGTACGATTAACATGATCTAGCCGTACACGTTTCAAATATCAAAGGGATTGCTTTCTAGCAAGAGATACATTATTATATCAACATAGGAATTGTTCTGTCTTTGTCCGATGTTCGGTGGAAGAAAAAAAAAGCAGAATGACACTTTTGTTGATATGTCTCACTTGTTGGAAAGCTCCTAAAGTAAGGTTGAAAAAAGGGGAGACGGCACGCAAAAAGACATATGCCTCCACAATATGTTTCATTTTTAGCGGACGTCGTCGGTCGGTTTGAATCCAGTCACAGATGTGTCGCCGAAAAACGGAGCGTAGATACGATCTGGGAAACAAAAGGCGGCCACCAGGTATACGCACGCGGGTGTGCACGCGGCCCACCACCCTGTATATAATAAAGTCGTGGCATATATTGCCGACCGCTCGTGTCCTCTTCTTCCATTGTACGTATCGAGCTACACGGAAATTCCGTACACGCATATACTCACGCACGTACGCACACACGCGTGCGCCGTGAACTCCTGCGACGGCGAGGTTTCGATCAGGCAGATAGCAAGGGTTGCAACCCCCTCCCTCCCGTTGCGACGTCCGCCATGTTTGATCCTTCAGGAAGATAAAACGCCGGCTTGAACAGCTGGGAAATTTTCGTTTTTTTTTTTTTTTCTTAACCTCTTTCTCTCCCCTTGATTCTCTTTTTTTTTCCACCCCGCCTCACCCGTTCTTTCTCGCTGTTGCTTTCCGTTCGCGCTAAGGGTGGTTATACCTACCTACCCTACCTATATGGTCACGTGTATGCGCGGGGTGGAACATTGCGCTCATATCGACGATATGGCGTCGACCTGCCGTTTTGTGAAAGAGTGCGGAATGCGATAAATAATTTAATGTGATTCATACTTACACGGGGAAAGGACTTTCACTGAAGTATCCAAAAGTTCAGCTAGATTTGAAACTAATTTTGTTGTACCATCGAAATAATTATGAAAAGACACTCAAACTGGTTGTTGATCGAAACTTTTTGCAACATTACTCATCACGCTTGAGATTTCTACATAATTATTTTGAAGATCTGTAACTAGACTAAATTTTTAGATACTTTAGCAAAATTGTTCTTTCCACGCAACAATAAGTTGATTAGTTGAATTGTTTAATGTAATATAATTAGATTATCAATCGTAAAAAATGTTGTGAGACATGTTAAGATAAATCTAGTCAATATAACTATAAAATTTGCGATATTTTTGTTACATTCGTATCTTATCGTTTATTTTATAAATGCAATGCTCAGAAACGATAATTTCAAACATGAAATTTTTATCTGACAATCGAATGCCTAAAGAGTAGTTAAATTTTTCTAATCTGTTCCCATTCTGAAAATATGAACATTTTCACAATCCATGTTATTTTCATAATGTTAATAATTCTTTTCGTATTCACGTGAGAAAATAACGCGGAAGTCGCGGGTTCGCTACCGGAATCGATCCCCGACATTACACGGAGAGATGATCTTTTAGTTGAAATCACAAGCCGCGCGAGTCTCATATAGTCGTAGGAGAAAAGAGGAAGGCATGGCGCGCGAAGGAGAGAGAATAACTCTGCGCGCGGAGTCGCTCGTTAACGACTGTCCTACACGCTCCCCTGCTTCCCTTTTCTTCTCTCTCGTCCTGTGGCGATGCTTATCTGAGCCCATGCCCGGTCCGTGCTGAGCAACGCTCGTCGAATTACGGTTCTCCGGGCGTTCCTGGGCATACCAACAGAAACTGCGCGCTGCCATTGCTGTAACAGAAACAGCAGCTTCGGTGGATCTGTTAAATTCTTGGCTGATTTGAGACACGCGATGCGTTTGCTATCATTGATAGCAAAGAGTTTATTGATATGTAAGAAGAACATTCAGAAATAAAATCGAAACTACGAATTATACTTAAACAATCCCGACTTTGTCTTGCGTCATTGCTTTCAAGTATTACATTCAAACTTGATATATAGGACGTCGAAAAGATTTTCGAGAAACCATTCCGTTCGAGTTCAAGGAGTGACGAAGCGAGGAATGACCCCGAACTTTGCGGTGCGATTTTATCTTGTCGACTCTTCAGGTAGCCAAGATGGCGCGCGGCCGAGAAAGCGAAAGAGCGACGAAGATCTCCGGGTGTAAAGGGTTATCCTCATCGATCTCCACGTGGAAAATGAATAGTGTGTTCCAGACTGTGTGCCAGAGTCGAAATTGTCCGGCGTCCCGCACTCGCGTATTGTATTTCTAAAGCAGTAAAGACTCCTTCGTACGAATGAACGAGACAGAGCGTATAGGAGAACAAACCGGCCAATGACTCTCCGTATTCATTTACTAGGACTGGGATTTATTTTTCCTCGCTAAAGCATCGGTTTAAATGTCATAATAATTGAGCGTGAATTTTTAATGGCTTTTGATGACTTGATAAAGTGTCGTTATATGATCTTCCTAGAAAACGTATAACGTCGTTACGGGGCATATTTTTACAGGCTACTCGCTTTTAAGACTCGTAGACGGCCACCGTGTGCGTCACTTACGTGACGGTGATTGAACGGTGTTTAAAAAGAAAAAAGGGAGGTAAAAAGGGCGCGTGATACTCGCCAAGTGCACTTGTGATTCTCGTAAAGGCGCAATGTAATCCGGGCAATGACTTGGAATACGTCTTGCCGGTGCGCGAACTCGATTATTCCGCCGCGTGAAAGTATAATTCGTGGCGGCGACCAGCTCGTGTTTTTCGCATGCGCGCGCCGTGAAAATTTCCCTTCGCGTTCGCTTTTTATACAGGCAGACACACGCTCGAGAACGATGAAAATTTCCACATAATGCACCGCGCGGCCCGGTAATTGCTCTCATGACTCGTCAACGTTACGGTTTAATTCATGCGATATATCCCGACAGTCGTTTCAAATAACTTTTCGATCTTTTTTTTCTTTTTCCGATCTGGTACGTGCGGCAATTCTCCTCCGTTACTCTCGCGCGAACCTGTTCTGGATCATAGATCTTTCCTCAAACAAAATATTAGTTTTATGATCATTAGAAAGGCTCCGATTAATTTGAAATAATTTATAAAGTCTCATATATATATCGATGTGAAAACTATTCGCTAATTTCGTTCTATGTGTTTAGATGAGATTGCTCATTAAATTATAAAGAGGAAAGCGATTTACTTTCTCTCGAGAGTAAAATTGGAAAAGTCTCGATAGCAGAATCGTGTCCGCCTACGAAAATCCACTGGTGGTACTCTTTTTTTTTCGTCACGGTCGAGAGCAAGCCTAGGATCTCCGACTGCCTTATGGTGGTCTATGAGCAGCATTCGCCGCGAGTACGTCAGGGGCAGCAACGGTGACTGAATTATGTACCAGATGCAAATATCGTCGATTGTTCGGTGCCGCTAGCGTCTCTTCCATCCATCTTTCAGCTTCCTTGAAAATTCCGCTCATGAGATACGGGATTTGCATCCGTTCACACTTTGAATACGACGCGCAGACTCGTCTCTCTTTTTCTCTCGTCTCGTCGGATCCCGTTTCCGCGCACCTTTCTTTCCTTTCTTTCCTATGTACCTCGCAACACCACCGATCGATACTCTCTTATGGCGTCTGCAGAATCTATCGGCGATTGAATCTCGATCAGCGATCGAGGAGAGAATTTACACCACCGTGGAACGCTTCTCGCGAAACAATAGCACACGAATTTACGATTTCTCCGCCAACAAAAGAGCTCGTACGTATTGTCTCGATCGATTGATTCGTTATTACATCGTACTTAATAACTATTATATAAGCTATGACTCTTACATGCTGTAATGTATGATAATCGATGTATTGTAATTCAGGTTGATTAACATCATGACAATTATTGTATTCCAAGATCATAAAATGATAATTCATAAATAGCTATTTAAGGCTCTTTTAATCTATTTATAATAATTTTAAAGTTAAATATATATAAAGAGAGACGGAAAGAGCAATTTTGCTGAAAAATTTAAAAATGTAGCGAGATACGGATCTGAAAATAATTTTATCTGTATGATCCTCCGCAGTTATCAATGCGTAAATAATACATTTATAAGGTGATAAAATGTAATTCGCAAACAATTGGAACGTACTCTTATCAATAAGGTTAATTACAAACGTTTAGATTATAAATCTTCTTCAGCGCGGGAAAAAAAGTGAAGTACAATTTATTAAATTCAATTTCATTTTGCTCTGTTAACTGGTCAAAAATGTTTTATTCTTGATAACGTTAAATTTATTAATTTCTGTAATCGATTGAATTAAGCGAGATGAGCGTGCTTCATGTTGTACCTTGTTTTCGAAAGGTTTTAGTATCCTCTTCGACGGTGTACGCGCGTATAATTTTCGATAGAGAGCAAGAACGAAAGAGCGAGAGACAGACGAGCCAATTAGATGGGCGTGTGCGCGGACCAAACGAAATAAATTCAGCAAGGAGAAGGTGAGAGGGAGAAGGGGGGGAGAGCCGAGGTGTGAGAGAAGGGCGCGTAACGAATCGTCGTAACCTATTAACTTGTAAATTGCTTCCGACTGTTGTGGGCGAGAGAGGCGCGCGGCGCTCCACTCATAAATTCGCGAAATAAATCCCGGGGCTTGTCGCCTCGGCAAAACGAGACGCGTGACAAAGTTATTGGATCCCGTTAGCATAACCGAAGCAGTAACCAAAGACCGATTAGATTCCGCGCCGATAACTCGTAAAATATTGCGCGTTCCTGCGCGCGACTTTGCGTCAAAAAGGACTGACGGTTGATAGGGCCTTGTAGGATTTCCATTTAAACGGAGGAGGTTTCCGAAAGGGCGAGATAAATCGAGAGATGTTCGAAATAACGCAAGATTATTTATTGCGCGTCGGTAGGCCTAAAAATCGAGCGGATTGATGTCGATTTATAGACGGGGAACGGATATAATCGCGAACGACGATCCTGTCTATTCTGCTCGGCGAGACACGATCGCACACTTCGATCATTATTGACGCGATAATTCAAGCCAGTTGTTTGCCCGGCACCATCACCGTTACTCCGCGTGTGTGTTGTAACGCTTTTCTTTTTCGTCCCGTGGTACACGGCTACTTAAGATTCGGTATGCCGCGATTGGACGGCCGACTACGGCCGTCCGACAAGCCGATCGATCATCCGCTCCGACCCAAAGAAACAATTGTTTCGTCGATAGAGTGCCGCGGCTCGCTCTTCATACGCGTATATTTATAGCCCCGTAACTCTTTTTGCTCGCATCCATATGAAGGACGAGTAAGTACAGCGACAATTTCTCGCAGAAGGATCTATTCTGTAAAATTTAAGTATTATATACTCGGGGAAAAAGACGCTATTGAAATATTTCAAAATTTAGCTAAATACAGAAAATAATTTTGCTGGACCATCAAAATAATTACGTAGAATACTAACCGTTGATGACGAGGCTGCGAAAAGCCTTTTAACGTTGTATCAATTAAATTGAATATTTTAATGAGTCAAACAAAATTATTTTCGGATCTGTATCTGATGTATAGTAAAATTTTTAGATCTTTATCATTCCTTCTGTACGTGAATAAATCTGTCGCTAAAATATACAGTAGCATCAAAGTAATCGAATTGAGTGTTTCGAGGAGACAAGACGGAAAAAAATAGGTTGAAGGTTCAGCTACAGTTTGCTGGATGAGTTCAACATCTATGACTAACAAAAAGATTACAAAGAAGTTAGGTTTATAAGTAATTGTCAATTCAGTTGAATTCCTTACTACAATGAAAATTGCTAATGCAACAAGTTTTCTTTGTTACAGCAACAAAAGTACACGCCATTGTAACTAGCATGTTTCGTAAAAAATTTTAATTTATATATTGAATTGATTTTCATAGAAAGTCATTTTTTAACTGTATCAAGTCACTACTGTTTCAACAAATATGATAACTTATCGCTAATTTTTTTCAACTGTACGACTTTGCTATTTTATGACATAGAAAACTAGAGCTGTATATTACGGCTGAATCAGTAAAGTTTTCAGTCGTTTTAACAAATCTTATTCTCTCTCTCCATAAAATATGTTCTTACACCGCAATGTTAACTGCCGGAGTCGAGAAAGCGCGCAGAAATTTTTCTCGCGTGCGCCGATCCGCCCGTCGTGATCCCGAGAAAATATTTCGTCGCTGCTAAGACTCGTACGCGGCGTCGAATCGGTGCGGTGCTTTCCCTCCTTGTAAGAGCGTGAAATTGTTTCGCGTGCAAGAGGCGAGCGAGAACAGACGAATTAACGATTTAATCGTTCCGTGCGAAGCGGTCTCCGCTGATATCGGCTTGTGAGTTATGCAAATGATTATTCAAATCGCGCCGGTCCGGCTTGTTATGATCTCGCCCTCTAACGAAGCTCCAATCAATTCTACCTATATTGGCAAACACACACGGGGCATCGCGCCGGTGAAGGTGGAGCGAGGAGAGCGGTAAAATTCGCTGCGCTGCGGCGCGCCGACCGACGTGGCGTGCACACGCAGGTGCGCGCCGCTATCGCGTTACACGCTTATCAGTCGAGGCAAAGAACACCGCTTGGACATAGACAAAAAGTTTCCGGCGAAAACACGATTCCGACCGCTGATCTACAACCGCAGGCAGAAACGACACGAAGAAATTGCGTTGTGAACAGATTAATTGTTACCTATTTGTCTAACATCGGTCTGCAACTCGAAACGGGAGATAAGCGTAACGATTCGTGATAGGTAGGTGGAAAAAACGGTAAAAATATCTAAAAGTTAGGTATTATAGATCTGAAAAGAATTTCGTTGGATTAAATTATTAAAATAATTATGTATAAGATGATCAAGTTGGTTACTGAAGTGTCAAAACTTCTTACATTACTTATCCATGCGTGAATTTTCTATATCATTATTTTGATGGTCCAACAGCATTATTTCCAGATTTGTATATCCATGTAGGTATTACACCATCGATCGATCACTACCGAAGAGATACTGTAGCGACGTATTCTTTTCGTTCGATCGTGAAAAAATGTCCTGTTTTCCCAAGTGTTCCCAACACAATTCTAATCCTTTCCCATGCGAACCCCTCGGAACGCCCTATATATCGACGGCGGTTTAAGGCACCGCTCGCCCTTTATGCCCTTTCTGTCAGGAGAAGGGGATCTTCCTCTCGTCGAGGTAGACGAGGATTCCTCGCTAGTTCCCCAAGGCAGCTGCGCACTCTATCATTGGTCGCGATCTCGATGTATCCCACCCGAGTCCGGGAAACGACCCCTCTAGCAATCAAGGACCAATCCCATCCCGCTCGTGTCCCGTTGCAGCAGGAGAGTAGCAGAAACCCCGCGGCCGTCGCCGCCGCCGCTACACCCTTCCTTCACCCTCGCGCACGCTCCAGCTCAGACGAATTCCTCCCTTCGAGCCACCCTTCGTGAACGAACGAGAGAGACTTGAGCAGCTAACAGCTATAGGTGGGAGATTTGACGGTGATTTAGGAAATGGTGGTGCATGCTGCGGGCAACGGAGAGTGATGAAAGTGGGAAGGGAGAAAAATGTGATTTATTTATATATAGTTTTGTTGGAGAAATTATTAGTTGGAATCTGAAATTATATGTATATACCTGAGGAGCGAATGAAAATGAATGGACAGGAAGGCGTTGAAAGTCGAGATTGCAAATTAGGTATTTATTCTCTCTTAATTGGAACGATAAATGGAAATGTTGATAAAATAAAGCGCGTGTGCGTGTGCTAGAGATTTAGATTATAATCGAATAAATATGTGCTTTATTATTAATTTGAGCGGATTCGAGGGGCATTTCGTAATTATGGAAACTACAGATATGGGAACTGCATGAATATTGGCCGTGGCGTTCGAATTGAACTATATTGTCCCAGACAATGGCAACACCATGAATTCCAAGGGTAATCGTGTCTAAAGATGTGCTCGTATTGTGCGAGTTAATCCAGTAGCATTACGACTAATACCTCTATCAGTAGTAGCACCCTAATCCTACCAGACACGATTGGGAGTAACGATTCCGCCGAAGTCTCATACGATTCTCCCAAAAATTCCACTCCCATTCTCAACTTTGCTTTTATCTGCCTTTACGTCCCATCGAGTATCGATCTCCAGTTAGAATCGGCAATCGACTACGTCTGAGAATCGGAGAGAAAAACGCCAATGGAAAAGGGTCGCGCGCGCGGGTCCAATCTTAAAAGAATCGTCCTGGAAGAGTCCATAAATCCTCCGCCGTGGCACCAAGTACGAACGAGAGGGAGGCGGCACATGAGCTGGAGAGAAATTCTTCAGTCACGTGAGAGCGAAAGGGGGAAGGGGAGAGTAAGAGGAGAGGAGGCTGACCGGTCGACTCCATCCGCATAGAGGTAGCCCCGAATTGGTCCCGCGCGGGCATGAAAAACGCGCGATGGTGGCACTCTCGTATAAATCAAAGTGGCGTGAAAATCAATTGTAAGACACTCGCCTCGCGTGTAGTCTGCCCGTCAGCCACCCCCTGTTTGCCGGATGCTTCTCTTCGTTCGGTACGTTACCCGGACGAACCGCACCGTCCTTTGTTGCTCCCCAATGCTTGCCTCGCGCGCCTCCTTTGTCCACGAGCGTGTACGTGACTACGTGTGCTAGCGCACGCGTGCGTACACGCGTGTGTACGCCGTAGCCGGAACGTCTGCGGCTTTCGCGAGAGAGGGCGGATAGGGAGGGCGAAGCGACGGTAAAGTCAATACGGACGTAGCGGCGCGCAAACGCCGGCTACCAGCCAATGCGAGTGTCGCCCGCGGCGCATGGCGTCCACGAGAGAGCCGCGCCGCGCCGCGCCGCGCCGTCACGGCGCTGAATATCGTGCCCCATCTTGCGAACGAACAAGAGGAAGGTGATAGAGCGAACGCTGTGTGTATACTTCCACGGAATTTCGGCAACTTTACGAGCGAACGCTCGTGCACAGTTCTAAGGAGCGTCCGTTTCGTTCGCTGTCGATCGATCAACTTCCGGTACGACCGAGTAGGATGCGAGCAGGGAGGATACGTCGACGAGATCAAGATGGCGATCTCGCGAGGCGGATGTCGATCTCGACTCCGCACCAACACGTTCCGAGTCGCGTCCTCCCCGTTTCGTCTCCGTTCGCGACCGATGAATTATTTATGCCTTCCTGCGTTTTGTGCGACAAATTCCAAGAACGGAATGACCGGGATCGCCAATAATTTATCATGCGTGTCGACTGTAAAATCGTTGGCGTATACGCAACAATGCAACCGCGTAGCTCGCGCGCGATTTATGGGTGGTACCGCGATTCAAGGATCCTGTACGTCCAGTTGCACGATCTCGGGTTTGATGAAATAGAATTACGTTTGCGTTCACTTTATCCTCATTACACGCCGATATAAATTCAGAAAGGGTAAAATTTCACGTAGAAAAATCAATTGTACATTGAAAAAGTACAGTGAATAAATATTCAATAAAAAAATAATACTCAAATTAATGACTTTTGTATCGAGCAGATAATACTTACATTTTAGTAAATATTTATTTATAACTATTCAAATAAATATTTATTAAAATTTAATTTTCTTTTATAGTGTACCTATATATATATATTTTTTTTTTTCTTGTGATAGAGTTATATTTAATATTCTGGAATTGCTCTTATCGAATTCTTTCATTTCAGAATATATTACGTACACGACGTATCACATTTATCAGAAAATTGTGAATTATTTGTGACAAGCCCGCGTCGCAAGTATAACTCTGCTGTTAATTACAGTACAATCGTCGTATGAAAAATTAAGCTTTCGCTGAAAACGGAACGCGCCGTAACGAATGAGACGCGTCGACGCTTCCCGCACACCCTTTCACCCTTAATCGTGAAAACGGGGGTGCGGAGGGTGAGTGACAAGTAATGGCCGCCGCAAGCGTTATTTATTGTGCCGCTGCTGTGCACACGCGAGAGAGGCGTAGGCGTAGCGGCAATTTCCAGCGATAACCGAGCGAGCGTGAGCATGCGGCTCGTCCCCGCGATTATTTGCCGCGAGTGAATAAACGCGGCGCGGCTCTAGAGAGAGAAGGAGACACAGGGAGATCTCCACTGCAAGTCGAACATCGTGATTAAACAGTGCCTATCACTGCACCTTCGCCTCAATCCTTATTCGCCTTGAAATCTGACGGCCGGCGGCCGGGGTTTGCACGCCTTCCATATAATACTTTCGATGGAAATTATTCAACATCGCGAATTTATCGTTCCTCACGATTTCTGAATACGCCCGAAATTCCTTCATCGAATCACGATATTTCAAACGCGAGCCGGGGTTTTACGGTACATTCTATCTTCGCGTACAGGAGGGACTCGTGCGCGCGGACGGTTGCAGCAACCAGCGCGGCGTTATTTATTGCGGCCGTATAAACGCGAACGAAGGCGCAACGGCTATTCCGAGCGACAGTCATGGACTTCATCGCCAAGACACATTTACTGTTTCCATCATTAAGGCGTCTCTAAATGTCACGCTCGCGTAAAGAGCGCTTAAAACTGCAGCCGCTCGGATATACGCACCTCGTTTATCTCGAAAAAAATTGCCTTTACGTCCTCATTGAGATGAGGTCTCGTTTCTTATTGTTTCTGATATATTAGGAAACATTTCCTGGTATCGGTATGATGCTTGAATGGAGAATCGAGAGTTCAACCAGATTCCACTCCTGATGGCTGAGATAATACTTTTTGCAATAAGTTCTTCACGCAGGTTTTTAAGATGCTTATTAACATCGATTATTAAATGGACGGTTAATATAATCTGAGATAATATTTCATCAGCTTCAGTTTGCGATTGCGTTTCAAATTTGATAAGCCGAAGCGCGCAGTTTATAAAACTGAAAAAAGTATTTTCAAAGTTTGCTTATGAATATTATTCAGAGATTTAAATTTTTCATTAAGATCACATTATTAATATTCATATACAAATTCTTACTAACATTATTAAATTACTTTTGTCAATTTAATAAGCGCATGATAGAAAACTTTAAGATTTCTGCGCGTGGTTTACAGAATTAGTTAGTACTACCTAGAATTCACACAGAAATATTTAGGCAGTAAGATTCTCTTCGACCAAATATAGCATTTCTTTTATTTAATCGAATATCATTAATCAATTTTCGCTTTGATCGAAAATAAGATTATTTCTTTTAATTGATGCATTTTAACGAATTTCTATTTTCAATCGCAACGAGCACCGAGATCAATCTCTCGCGTAGATCGCAGACGTCATTGCCGACGGCTAGCGCGTTCGATAATAATTATACATTCGTGGCTTGAAGCAACGTGCAACGAGAGGCGACGAGAGGGAGCGGCGCGAGGAAGAAACGAGCGCTGCTCTCAGCATTTATACCATCCACTCGAGAGAACCAACATAATAGAGACAACATAATGGCGCTATAAATAAATAATAATGCCACGGTCTAAACGCAGTTGTAGGAAGACTTAGAAAGGCTCTCAAGCTAGTCGTACCCGCCTCACGCGTTTCTTACACTGCCGCGTGACACGCACGCTCCTTTAGCCCCGTGTTAGCAAGAAGATGATCGAAAAGCGTTATCAGGCGAGAACGGAGGGAGAGATAGAGAAGATAGAGGAAAATCCATCGTGGAAGATAAATGTCTTGCTCGCGCGCTTCGTTGATTAATTAAATCTCTGTATTAGCATAAATGCGAGCGTATGGCGAATGCGATTCCGCGGAATCGCGCATCACTGGGCTCCGTTCCTCGCAAGGTTGAATATCTCGGTCGAATATGTCTGTTGATGAGAATATCAATTCACGTAAACATCTCTATGAAAAAAAGTATTCCAACCCTGCAGGTCAGATAAAAATCCGAATTCAATATTTAGAACGTCAAACATATTTCCAAAAGGAGAAACTTTTTATTTCTTAAAAGAATATGCTGATATAATAGTAAAGATATATTTTTTAATTTAATATTTTAAAACGTTGAATGTATTTTCCAATGGACAAATTTTTTTTATTTTAGGAAAACACGCGAATGTATTAATGAAAATATATACCTTATATATATTAATTCAATGTTTTCCCCAGCGAAGAAAAATTCTTTATTTCGGGAAAACACGCGGATATGTTAATGTAAATAAGTTTCCTTGACGTATGTGATAAGAACAATATATGCGGAAGGTAGATCGTATAGAGATTCGTTGACGAAAAAAAAAAAAGATGTCCGAACTGCCCCCGCGATCGAGGTCTCCTGACGAATCGCGATAAAGCAGATCGTCATGCACGGCAGTAAGTGGCAGGCGGTTGAATAATCACCGTCGCTAATCGCGCCGATCGTTGACCGAGCAGATAAGAACGCTGTATGCTCGAGGAGAAAAATCCATTTGATGAATGGCCGACGCGTCGAAACACGTTGCTGGCATCTGCCTCGTGTCACTTGACAGATCTTGACTAGCATTATCAAGAAAGACAAGAAAAAGACACTTTCGTACTCGTTTATTAGTATAATTTTCTTTTCATGGAAATGAAGTTATAATAAGGCAAGAAATATATAATGCATCTATTATTCCATATGCTTTTTATCGTATTACGTACATTGTAATACTTTATTGTAATTACAGATTATATCTTATTGTTAGTTAAAATGCAAGAAACAAATTGCAATTTTATGCGAAATATACTCGTTAATATTCGCAGTTATAGAAACTATACGAATTAATGTATTAAGGATAGAGAAATAACAAGTCTTTCGTTTATTGCCTTTCCTTCACTATCGCATCTTTATTACTATAATTTAAAATCACACGAATATATCATAGCTCATCGTGATTCCGATTAACTTATTCCGCGATAATATAAGGAACACATAATATATAAATTATTGATAAAATAAATAGAAAACAATTATATGGATCGTAAATTCAATAGTAAAATTAACAGCTTTTATAATCCACATATTAATTTCATAATTCAGAATAAAAGCAATAATTTTTAACCTTACGATAAATTATATTTTATAATCATTATTTGGAAAGCCAGTAGATGTATATATCAACAATATACAGTAGCTGCCAAAAATTTCCGGCCAACATATCATTTTAAAATAATTTTTATGAATATGTCTTTCAGTTTGTGTTAATTAAAAATTATAATCAACTTAAGACTCTGATATTGTAAATGATAGAATATATGTATAAAGTATTGATTTGTACACAAGATTTTTATTTGTAAAGATTCTTTATCCAAGCAAAATAAAATTATCCATTAGCCCAAAACTTGTGGCAACCACGGTATATGGAGATCGTAGGATCGAAAAAATATCAGAAAGATATTGACATCTCGGAAATGAAGGTATATGCAAACGTTGCGACAGTGTTCACATAATTTATTCGACGCTCGAGTGATAAATTGCGTATTAACGCGAATCACGAGGTCTCTTTCACCGGCAGTTTGGATCGTAGCAGCGTGGTTCGCCATTAGCTCAAAACGTTATGGCATTAAACGCCCTCGCGACGGCCGGTGCATTACATTATCATTGATATCGGTATCAAAGTAGCAAGGCTGGCCACCTTGCCCTAATAAGCTGAACAGGATATTCAATCCTGCCCCACACGTGCGTGTGCGTGCAAATGTGCCTTGCATTGTCTGACGTACGCGTGCAAAACAGTTGCACAATCTTTCCTACCCACACAAACAGACGCACTCCGCGCTGTATTAATATATTGTATAATCACGTCGATTTTGTGTACGTACACGCGACTGGCGAAGTTCTACGCGATAGTTTTTGCGGCTGAAAGCCGCTGTTGAAATTAGACATTGGTGTGGAATTAATGGTCGAAGATAATTTTACACATTGCTCGAATTCCAACATTCTAATGACAAGACGGACCAATCGAGAAGTTACGCAAAGATGAATTTAGTGGCACTTTGTGCGTATCTCACATTGTTAAATTCATAATCCTATCAAGTTATATTTTATTTGAGTTATTTTAATCGTTTCTATATTTCACTGCTGAAATTTCTCTGTACGTATAATATATTGTTAATTTAACTGAAACAATGGAAGCCAAATAATTTAATTCAAGAAAATATGTTAAATTTAACTCAAATGTAGTTTATTATTTACCAAGTTTGTTAACATAAACGTTAATGTGAACGTTGTTTACTTGAAACGAATTGCAAAAATGGATTGCTTTGACACAGATAGAAGTTAAAAATAACGAAATGTTATTTAACTCAAAGAATTTAGATTAGCATTGCTCCTATGATATTTAAGAGTGCACTTCGCATTTAAAAAGTTTCTCGAATATAACTGTGTTTACTTTCTCTATATAAATGAGTAATCTTCAATTCTAAATAGAAAGTATATTCGTTTTAATTTTTATTAAAGAAAGAGGGAAATAGACCTTACTTTCTTATAGCGAAATATGAAGGCGTTGTTCAGCGCTCCCCGAGAAAAAGCATAGAGATAAGAGAGTACCGGTGGACGCATCGCTCGTAAATTTTTCCATGTGCGATCTCACTCGAGCGTAGAAGCGAGTCTCGCCCTAACGGCCGGTACGTGTATTCACGCATGAGAAGATGCAATGTGTATACGTGCGTGTGCCCGCGTGGATACACGCGGGCGGCAGTCGTGGTGGCAGGAGCAACGTTGTAAAACGATTTAAATGCCACACGACCCGATGGTGTTACACACCTGGATACTACTACTCGACTTGTCTAATATCTAAGTATGTCTCGTACGCAGCACGAGGCGACGGCGGTGGATACAGAAAGAGAAAGCGAGAAAGAAGGAAGGAGAGAGAGCGAGAGAGAGAGAGAAGAGAGAATGCCAGAAGCAAGAATGCGCTTGAAAGTATGCATCAATTTGTGTTATGCAAAGTACTTAGAATATTGGCTCAAAAGATAAATCAAACAGGAGCAAGAATCCTATTTTCAATCGAAGCGGATCTTGGTGCTTGATAATGTTAATATGTAAATTTGCAAATACGTTTTTCAGCTCTATAAGATAAAAGATAAAGTACGAATGTGTACAGAGAGAAGAACGTGCGTGTCGCGACGATTACTTCCCGCGTCATGTTGAAAGCCGCGTAATTAGACGCTCCGCAAAACCCCGATTCGCGTAAATTGGAAATTACAGTTGAAACTACGACACCGCGCGGTAATTGCGGCGTAACACTTTTTGGAGATTTATTTCGCGGTGACATGAAGAATGTCACTGTCGCGACACGCGCGACGTTGATTCCCGCCCGATTCGATGATGATGATGATGATGATGCGAAATAATCAGGCTATGATTGGTATCCGCTCTTAACCGTTTTACGCGTGGATAGTTCTACAAATAGTTCTGCTTTACATGCGCAGGAAGATCCTGCCACTGATAGAAATGGGCGGTGGATAATAAACGCTCTTGGCAATGACGACGGCATCAGTGATTATAACGATTATAAAGGAGGTGTCCGCGATATAACGATTAACGGCTGGTCAAAAGTAGCACAGATAACATCGTATAGTCTATTATTTTGTGTATATGCTAAATAGTAGTTAGCAATTTTCGTATGCGCGGCGAAAACGTTATCATCGATTAATTTAATGATTAGGAAGACTTTGTAAAAAGAAAAAAGAAGACCAAGACCACACGCATGTCTAAAACCGAGACAGGACGTCTTAAAGACGCCTAAAAGTTGCTTGGAAAGAAATTTGTTAATAATAAAAGAATCCGACAACTTGTACGTTATTAGATTATATTGAAATCGCACCCAGATAACTGTTGCCATTTGTGAAATTACGTGTGGCTATACGTACGTGTCGTATAGTTTACGCACTATAGCCTCGTATTCACGTGAACGGAATCCTCCCTCTCTCTTTCTCTCTTTCTACGATCGTCTTGGTTACACTCCGGACACCCGTTACGTGGAATACGTCCGGACGAAAGTATACGGCCGGAGTGTGGGTGTGTGTAAGAGGTCCAGCCTTGCCTCGGACGGAGGCTGGGTGTGGCCGTGACTAAAAGTTCACTAGAGCACTCTTTAACACACTTAACACGCGGTTTCTCCGACGTGGCGAACGACGAATCGTACATGCCAGACGGCAGGTACACCAGAAACTCAACCGTCCCACATATCAGTGCGCGTGATGCATTCTTTTTCCGTGTGTATAACGCATCGGAATTTCCTTATCTAACGATCTAATCGGGATCACGACGAAGATCGGGACAAATTGAGATCCACCGTTGCGCAATCGCAAGATTTTTTGCAAGTAACGCGATTTGTTTCTATTCGAGAATCGAGACTCCGCTACTGACAACTTTGTATAATTACAGTAATAATTACTGTGTAATTACAGCTCTTGACTCGAAGCTGACATCTATATTGATCGCGTTCTATTTTTTTTCCTCGGACAATCTTTCTGCCTATCATGGTCACCGGCGATCGTTAAATCAATGTATATCCAGTATATAAATCATTATAACGTAATTACAATCGTTTGCGCACGGAATGAAGTGCGAATGGAGTTTCCCCGAGATTACAGTGCGGTTTTACAGAGTAACATCGGCAATAATAATGCGCCGGATAATTCTATATAATATCGCGTTATGCGTGACACATACGGCGGAGGCATTACGACTAATGTCGCTAATGATAGCGGTCGATTAATTTACGTACGAACAACTCGTTTCGTTACTTTCACACTGTAAGTGCCGGAGCGGGCGAGCGAGCGAGTGTGCGCGATATCGATCGTTAGATCGCGGTGATTCATACTCTATTTAAATGCATACCCTGTCGCTACCGACGAGGATTTTTAGCAATGCCATGAAGAGCTCGATAGCATAAATAATTTCTGCGGGAGGTATCGCGGATACCGAAATCTATTATGTGCGAATATATATTATGTAGAAAAAACGATTTTACTGAAGTATGCAAAAAAATTTAGCTACATACAGATTTGGAAATAATTTCCAATAACAAAAAGGTAAAGGGTAAGATCACGCAAATAAGCAGAGAAAGGAACATCAAAGTCAATACAAGATCTTTTTTGCAAGTAATTTATAGTCAGTTTTTAAATATAAAAATCTCTCAGCATTTCGCCCTTAATTAGGGCATCCTCGAAACATTAATAAAAACACTTGTTAATGTTCGCGTTACAACCAAATTTTTTTAAAATAATTTTATTTGCACTATTAAGATAATTATGTAGAACACTCAACTTGAAAGAAAATTGGTAAAAATCTAAAACTTATAAGAATGTTTTTGTAGCACTTCTCATCATGCTTGAAATTTCTCCATAATGTTTTGATGCGATCTAACAAAATTATTTTCCAATCTGTATCTAAATTTTTAGATACTTCAGCGGAACTGTTCTCTTCGTGTGTCTTCAGTTTGAGCTGTTCAGATTGAAAAATGTGTTGTGCGAATTTTTGAAAGTTTTGTTTTTAATTATTAATATAAATTTTTTATCAAAAAATACATTTCCACTCTCTAAAAGTGAAAGTCAATGTATTATCACTGATATTATCAGTACTACACTTAACTGTGCTAATATTTACTGTTTTTCAGTAATACACTGATTCATTTTGAGAAATTATAATTCATAACCTCTAAATCATAATAACCTCTAATCAGTGAATCAATATATTATTACTGAAAAAAACAATAAATATTCACTAATGACTACATCAGTTATATAAGTGTAGCACCGAAGTCAGTAATAATACACTGATTCACTTTTAGAGAGCATTTTTTAATTTATATATATACAAAATAAAATCATTAAAACGTTACTCACAAATCTTTATATAATAGCCAGTACGGAATAGATGGCATGGAATATTTTCCCTTCTTGTTAGTTATTAATAAAAACGGAGAGAGAAGTCGTGTCGACTTCCGTTGCGACGTTCATTACGCCGAAGTCCATTAGAGGAAGTTAAATCGGTGACAATCGGACTGAGACTCAGCGTCGTTTATCTGGACGGAGGGAATCAACACTTTGTACAGCGACCGTACTACGCACATTTGCATGCTATCGCGAAAGGATCGCGGCCGAGAGATCAGGCCTCCGTGAGACGGTAATGCGCTCGATTTAATTTCCACGACAGCCGGGAGCCGCGCAGATCGTTCAGCATCCAGGGAGATCGAGGACCACGGCATTCCCATTTGGCACTGAAAACGACGGTGTCGTTAACCATCGCGACACGTGGACACTAAAGGTATCCTGCGTCAAAGTTACGCACCAAGTGGCACAAACGTCGTCGACGGTCGTAAAGTGTGTCTCGATATTTTACGACGAGCGACCGAGTCGTCGCGCATGTTTAAGGTAAACCGCTTTCGAGAAACTGCACGGAGAAGAGAAAAAAAATACGATGTTCAGCGACATGTAACGCACTTATTTAATTTAATTATCTGGTCTGTCATGGTTCTCCATCCCTCTGGACTAAGCTAATAATGAAATGCGAGAATGATATCTCTCGATGACGTTAACGGCTGCAATACTATTAAAAGGCAATTGGCCGCTATTAAGAACATCGACGTTAGTGTGTATACTTATACAGGTATATTCGTTCGCATATATTATGTAGCGTCCAACTTTGGAACGATCATCGTAAGCATATATTACAGTAATGACGAGTGTTCTAAAGATTTATACACAGTTTCATTATCTCGATGTCGTCAGAAAATGGCAGAAATCAGTGCAATCGCGATCCACGGCGTGCTTCGCACGCTGATCATCGGCGAGGATGATGATGCCATTAAAGTAGTATCGACGACTAGCGAACTGACTTACACCTGTCTCAGTGTATGCGCGGCGGCACATGGATTAACTGTATGGTAATCGTGTGGCCGAGGGATGGTATCATACCGTATATTATCTAACTGCAGATTACTGCGAGCGCGCGAATCGCAATTATCTGTCTGCACTGGCACATCGTCTTGCCGATCGTCTGTAATCTAATGCTTTTCAATAAGCACCGATTTTCCCGATCATTAGCGCGCTCGTTTTACAGCCATTTGTCTCTCGTGGCCACCGCCGCGTGCTCGCGCGCGCGCGCGCGAAGATATCCTCTTCTTCTCCCGACGTGGCCGGAGGAGAAGGAGGATGCGGGGAGCGGTAAAAATCACGACCACGAGCCGAGTGCGCAACGCGCAATTTGCCTGTCAGCAAAATTACAGGGAGCTGGAAGTCGTGTCGATGACGCTCGCCGGATATAATGTGTAATAAAGTATTGCGTCACGGTGTATACTATATCGCGATAGACATTGTGTGGCAAAAGTATTGACGCGCGCGATCGCTGCCGCGGTTGCAACGAGTAACGGGAATGAGTGCCTCGCCGACTTAACTTGGACTAACGCTCGCTCATGCTCGCTCCGTTCGCGATGGAAGCGATCGCGCGACCGCTATTAATTGCATAGCGCTTATATCACGACGTCATAGAATTGGATGGATCGATTTTATCCTCGGACAGAAGAATAAATGTAAGAATTGACGGTATATACTATATAATACAGGTATATAACTTTCGGTGTGGGTGAATAGAAGGACAAGGACAATGCTTGTCTCTTGAACGCGCGTGACATTTTCCACCTTCTAAGACGGAGATATCGGTTGCTCCTGCAGCTCCAAAGTATCGGCTGCATTCCCGTTAAGTATCAAGTGGCACACGGTCAAGGCCTGCTGGACCGTGAAAAAGCGCGTATGCGGCTTAATGCATGTCCCTTTCGGCGGGCAAAGTCGCAGCGCAGCATTTTCAGATGATAATCAGCCGTCTCGCATGCAAATACGGAACACGGTTAATCGCGCAAACAACTATAATTTAACGGCACACGTTGGGAGCGCCGGAGTAGTCGTGATATTAATGGAAGTGCACCTTGCGCTCGCTTCAAAATCGAGGAAACCACGTTGGATTTGTTTCAGCAGGATTTATTATTTCGCCGTATTTTAACTGCAGTTTTTAATATGCGATAGAGAAACTTGTATAAAAAGAACGGTTTAGCTGAAAAATTTAACTAGATAAAAATCTGAAAATAATTTTGTCGAACTATTAAAATAATTAGGGCGCTTAACTAGTTGTTAGGATTTCGAAACTTTTTGCAGCATTGTTCGTCACATGTGTTTGAGTTTTCTATTATACATAATTATTTTGGTAATTGAACAAAATTATTTTTAGACCTATATGTCTATACGTACGAGTAAATAAAAGATACTTTGACAAAATTGTTTTTTCCGTATATCTAACGCTAATTCTAATTTAAAATGGCAAAAGAAGATTTATAAGAATAAATACGATAATGGGGGACTTGCCATTTATCTCGAAACTCAACGACGCCAGGATAAAGTGAAGTTCCTCTTTCAAGAATTGACACGAGGATTTATGCAAAAGTAATTCTATGCGCTTCCTCGAAGATCGATTAGCGAAGACAATGCGATTTAGTCATACCGTCGTCGCTTTGCCGTGAGTGAAGGAGAGGTAAAACTTCGGGCTTCATCGAGAAGGATCCAACGCTCCGCGTGATTTACGTTATTCTAGGATCGTTTACTTGTAACACCTTGAATTATAGATGCCTATCCTTGTGAAAAGCCGTGTACACGCGGAATCGCGAGAGAGACGCGCGCATATAAATATCTGCGAACGACGACGACGACGACGACGACGAGGCGCGGAAAATGAAGTCGCCACGCGATCGCTAGAATCTGGCCGCGAGATAAATCTCACGACGACGCATTAATTCTTTATATAAATGAGAGACGTAGATGTATCTCTCGTATTTTCATTTAATCGCGAGAGATTCGTTCAATCTCTCAGATTTCTCAATGATACACGTAAAGCTAATCTCGAGATATCCATCCTGATGATTAACAGCGATACAGAAGCGTTATTAAACCTCGATTAATTTCCTATCATAATTTCGTAGATGCAAACTGACGATTATCCCCATCATGTCAATAGCAGATGCTAACGAGACGCACAGAATGCGCATCTTGGACAGTAATTTTGATCACGGATGTTAAACTCGTTTAATTTGTAATTTTTCCCAAATGTCAATTGAACATTGGAAAAAGACGGAAAAGAGAGAATATGTGTTTTATCATGATCAAATTGGTTATTATCTTAATTCTTAATAATTACAATGTAATTTAATATCAATAACTTTTGCACTCATAAGGTTCTTATTACCTATAATTACAACGCTTATGATTATGCGAATGAAATGTATGTAAATGATATATTACGGAAAAGATGAATTTAAAAGATTCACGTGTTACGCGTTGATGGTTCAACTGAAGTTCGAACTCGAGCAGAACCTTGTAGCAGAATCTCGACAGTGGCCGCGAGCAGTTAGGCAAAGTCATAAATCGAAGATCGAGGGCCCAATCGTGGCTTCACGCACGCACATATATACGCACACGTATATACAGACGCGTAGCGTACAAGGGGTGGCCCGTTGTTCGCCTCGGGTGCCTGGACGACATAATTCACCCCTCTGGAATTCTATTTCGAAATTGGTTACTGCAAGAGCGCCTCTGAATTTCTGTATAGTTCTCTCGATCTTCCCCTTTCGCGACGTTTACCTCCATCTTACGCCCCTCGCGGCGACTTGGTCGCAATTACATTAAATCATTTTTGCACGACCAAGTGTCGTTTCCTATATGCGGTTTATCCGCACACTGTGCGACTTTGTGCGTATTTTTTTTTTTTTTTTTTCTTTTAATAAAGCGTAATACAAGAGACTGTTGAGAATACAGGTTGCAAATAAAGAGCGCAACAGCAGCAACGGCAGAGGCAGCTTTCAGTAGCGAAGGAGACAATTTTTATTTATGTTCCATTGAAACAAGGAGCGCGGAGTAGCTGCGCCCTTTTTTTCTTCCGCACGCCTTCTTCTGGAGCGCGCCCCGGGGGCTCACCTCGTAATTCACTGCCCACGCGGTCGTTGCCGTTGCCGGAGAGAAGTGCGAGCAGAGGAGGCCAAATCAGGAGCGGAATAAACGCTTCCGAAGAAACCGGCCGCGGCCGCGCGTTGTCCTAACCGACGCGAAACTAATTGCATTATCATCTGCAAACAATCCCCGATTTTTATCGACGCTCGTCGTTAATCTCAATCTCGGTGCTTATCCCTGCAATAATATATGTGTTTATCGGGATTATTATCCGTATATTTCAAGATTACGTTAAATATTTCCATACTGTTTACGTTAAATTTATATACGAATCTCTTGCATAAACAATACATGCAATGTAAAATATACATATAAATTATTATATCAGTGGAATAATGCAAGGCAGAAAGAAGTAATTGAGTTGTATTATTTTAATGTATCTGGCTTTAATATTGATAAACAAGAATATATATCAGCAAGATAGAAATTTTAGTGTAAAACATAAGCAATTTATATAATTTACATTACAGATATATATAGATGTAGATTACTATATTATATTTTACGCGTAAAAACGTACAATTTTGATATATTATAGCTTCTACATAATGGATATAAGAACGTAAGAGAAAAACCCAATATGAATCACTGACTGCCCATAGTTTCGTGGCTATAATTGTAATTGGCTGCATAATCACGATGAAAATTACTACGTGGAAGCGTGGGAACTACGAAAAACAGCATCGCGATTTGTCGCGTGTCCCACGCGACTTTAGCTGAATGTAAATCGCAATTTTTAAACTACAACTTTGCCGTGTTCAAACAATCGAATTAAGAAGTGTATATAATTTTTAGGCTTTTCCTCGAGTTGCACGTATACATTCGAGCTGTTCGTAACGTTCACCACGCAATGTGAAACGTCAAAAGCGTGAAAAAAAAGGGATGTAATTACGTGGTCCTTCGCACCACGTGAGCAGGTTGATCGCTGGTGTACCGATACGTTCGAATGCATTCTCGTGTCACTGCACATTGTAACGATTCGCTCGATCGTACGAGGCGCTTCCTGCTACCGCAATAACTAACGAGCGTCCAACAGCTTTATGTTTGTTTAGAGGGTCGAACGGCTTCAACGCGAAGACTTGTCATCTCTAAAAAAAATTACAATGAAACACGTCGAGCGACACGAGAGAAAATGTACATATGTACTCGTATTGGTGCAGTGAAAATAACGCGTTAATCTGGCACCGATCCGCCAATCTTCGTTACTTTCTCAGATAATAGCTGTTATAGAATTTTTTTATAACGTCTGCTGATGAAGGCTATGACAAACGGCTTAATTTCGCAGGGCAAACAAATTGAAATCTGCCTACGGCGGCACTCTCTAATACGTATTTGAATGCATAATTAACGCGGCCACGTGTTATTAACCCATTGTCTGCTGGCGTAAGGCGGCGTGCGGACGTAAGACTCTCGTGGGGCATAACCGGGCAATTTACACGTCTTTTGATCCGTGAGACTTGTTTTCAACTATCGTCCCGTAAATCATCTCGCGCTCCATAAACTTGGCCGTCGTTGTATCTTCCCTCCCGCCTTCTCCACCACATCCCCTTTCTCCATTGCACCAGCCCGGGCTCTCGCGTCCTCGTCGGGCACCGCGCGCGATCCTCCTTTCCTCTCCGGTCAAATAACACCCTACGATTTACGGTGTAATTTACAGTCGACCGTACGTATGTATATTGCGATCTCACCGTGTAAATACGCCACTTTATTTCGTATGCGAATGCAGCATTCTCTCCACCCTCTCTCGCTCTTGCCTCTCGTTCCTCTTTCTTTCTCTTTTTCTCTCTGCCTCTTCCTCTCTCCTGTCTTTCTCTCTCTCTCTCTCCCACCAGCCACGTTCCGCTTCGCGTGGTACGTGGAAAAGTTTTGATAGAATCCGGCGCGGTTCTGCTCGGGAAACTAACAATATCGAATTAAATATCATGAATAAAATATTTTATTCGTAATGATCTGTGTGGTTATATTTACGAAATATCCGCAGGAAGTGCCACATTTCCAGGCTAAAGTTTGAAAAGTGTCAAGAGCTTCTCGTTTTTCGCAGAATAACTGATTTGTTTTCGCGACGTGAGTTTATTCTAAAGCGTTTAAAAACTATGATTTTCATTTAAAAGGAAACCATCACCTTGCGGTTAATCTATACACTTGGATGACTCTAAACTGAAGCTTCCACATGCTGTCAGTTAATTACACGCTTCTTTATTTTGTCGTTTTCATAACGAACCGTTATACACGCCTTGACTCTCTCAAGATCGGTTCCCCTTTCGTTCTGCCACAATTAGTGAAAAAATCAGTCGGCTGAAGGTTGTGACGGCGACTGACGTTTTCTTAATTAAATGATTCATTATCGTATTCATTGCGAGAGAGCTACGCACGCATAATTAGAACGCATATACGAAACGTGAAAACGAAAGGGGGAGATTTGTTTTTATGTTCACGTGTCGTCGATAATCTGAGCCGGTCTGCGTAATAAATTAATGCAATTAGGTAACGTAGTGGTTCAATTTGAAGAGAAGTTAAATAGTGCCGGGAGAGAGATAGTGCCAGTTAAGCACGGGGCACTGGATGCATTCCGGATTGCCGCAATTACACGGTGCACAAGACGTGCACACGCGTCGTGCACCGTGAGCCGGAAACCGGCTCGATAGCTGCCGGGTATCTATTTAATGATATCGCCCGGGCATATATAGGCTTATTTGTAAAAATTCCTACTACCGCTCTCGATGCGAACGAATGGCGACGGATGGCCGCGGCCGGGCAACGATCCTGCGAAGGCGAAGCGCGCGATCGCTCATTTTCGCGAGATGATGATTATGTTCACGTGCTCGCGGCGCGGCGCAACGACCGTTAAATATCGCCGGGCGTTTTTCGTATACGTTCAAGCTTTCCCGCCTTTAATGTTTTTTTCCTCCTCTTTTAATTTCTATAATTATAAAGTAAGTGAAAGGGTGATCTAATAATGACATGGCAACGACGGTACATAGGTATAACAATTTCGTGCGTAATGTATATGGGCCCAATAAGGAGAAACCTGACGACTGGTGCCGAACGACTATAGAATGAAACACTTTCGCGCCAATTTACCAAGGCACGTATCTCTCTGACATATTATCAATCAACTCTCAGCCCCGGTCCATTGTCTCTGCCGTTGTGTTCTCAACCGACCGAAGCTTGCCGTCATCGACGAGCGGTTCTCACGGGGGTGGTTCGTTTATAAGCAGACAGAGGCACGGAACGAAGGAGGAGAGAGAGAGAGAGAGAGAGAGAGAGAGAGAGAGGTGAAAAAAAGAACGTAAAAGAGAAAGAGACACGCGCTATGGAGGTGGTTTCGGTGCCTGTCGTCCCACGGGGCGATCCACCGTTCGACTTTTCTCCCCGCCTTATAAACCGGCGACCCGCTACACGCCATCGACTTCGAGCCGGCTCGTTTTGCTCGATTTCGATTGTGCCGGGGCAGAAGAAGCTGCTGAACACGGTGGAACATTGCTCGCAATTTAAATAAATTCACCGCGAGCGCGCGGAGGCTCTCCTCCTCCCCGGCCTCGTGTTCGGCCTGAACTGGCAGCGCGAGCACGCACACGAGAAAGATCGTTAAAGCTCCTGCACACTGAGTTTCGTCGAAAACGGCACGTTGTGCAACAAGTATATTACATAACGCGAGTCACGTGCGAATGCTGCCAAAGCCGAGTACGATTTGTGTTTTCTTATATTAAATGAAAATATTACGCGTGACAAATCTCGGTCGAGCAGAAACATCGTGATTTATCGTCTCGTCTGTAGCCTAATCGCAGCTCGTATTAATTAAACGACGTATTTCAGTTAAATGACAAACGAACTCGGTCGTGAATTATGAGTACGAGACGTGAAACGATACTCCTAATGACACCATCGCGATTTTACACACCTCTATATACGTATAAAGTTTTGTCAAATTGCCTCGTTTCACAATCAAATGCTACATATATTACAACATGCAGTGTGCAAGGGCCTTTACTCGCGCGAGCATGTATAAGAATGCATTTTAACGTGTGGGTGTATACAGGACACACCGAGCGAGATCACTCGCGCTCGACTTCGTATCCTGAAATCATCCGCATCCTTTATTGCCATTTCTATACGGCCCGACATCCCGGTTCGATGTATATTTCCCGTCGCGATTATTCCTTGAAATTAATCGTAACGGGACTCTAAATATGTCAGACTCTTGCATAACGATGTCCTGAAGTCCGCCCATTGCAAATTATACAGATATTTATTTGACGGCAAGTAGTATCGTATTAAAATTGAGTCAACCACAGACGCATGTATATCTATAAAATATTATGACTTAAAAAGATATGCATGATTATTAAATTTAATAGCAATTTATTAAATAAATTAAAAAAGAATAAATTACAACAAGGAAGATTCCAAATATGCAAATAGAAAGTATAAATTAGCGATACGTTTTCTCTAGATTTCTTTTGATTCCACTGCAATCCGTTGCGTCAATAGGTCTGCGGTAACTAACTCCAGTTAAAAATTCTCTTTTACATCCAGGATCTTTACGCATCGACAGAGGAAGAGAATTAGAAAAAGAAGACGTTGACACAGAGTGCAAGAATAAAGAGATCTGTTACTAACCGATTACCTATCGTTGTCTTGGAAAAAGATAAACGAAGAGAGAAAATTTATACTGCGTTCGAGGAGGCTAAGCGACGCCGATGCTCTGCCGCGAGAGTTTATCTTCATCAGATATATTTCTTGCGGGGATTAACGCGCGATTTGCTTATCACGTTACGCGCGGTTTATCGCATTAACGATATAATTATTATACCAATTGCGCGTTTGATTTCGGAACGGTAATCCCTCCTTCCATCGCGCGAGCGGAACGCGTCTCTTAAAACGAACGGATAAATTATCTCACGTGACGTAACCGGCATGATATTATAAAATCTATTTGTATCACGCGGCGGCCATTATATTTGCGAACAATTTGAGCCGCTGCTGTTCTTTGGGCTCGTCGGCCGGCCAGCGGCGCTATTAGAAAGGCAGAGTCAATCGGCGGAATGGCGTGGTCGGCTACGTCATGGCGTGTGCACGGTGAAAATCGTTTGCCTCGTCGATCTCCGTAGCGCGTTCTCTATGTGGAAGATGAGTGAAAGGTTGGTTACCCGACCAAGGTCTGTTCAATGTCTCGTTTCAGCTTCTCCGGAATAGCAACGAGCGAGCGAGCGCGTAGATATTTCTGCGCTGTTAAATAAAGCGACGACGGCGGCGGTCGCGCGCGACTCCCGCCCGCGCTTTGTCGTGATAATCGTAACGATAGTATCGCCACGATGCGATAATACCGCGATAGAAATCTGAGACTCACTCGGTCCGGTGATTTATAATGTATCGCTCTGCTCTTATAACTTACGAAGCACGCGCTCTTATAACTTACGGCCCGGTTTAACGAAAAGCTCGCGATTTAGTTGCGCGCAGAGAATGACGTGATCCAAAGGCGCGCGCGCTAGTCGTAACAAGATTAATAGGAAAAATTGTAAATTGTTTTGCCGCGTGCGTTGCATCACGCGCAGCCGTGATATTTCTAAATTAATATTAACGCTCGTACGATGAACGTTATATGTCAAATATAATTTTTATCGATGGCGACATTGGCGAGCCGTTTATTTTAATAGCTCGGGGCAGCGTAATTATCCACCGAGACAACTCTACATTAACTGCATAATAGCAAACCAATTATAATGTATTTTCCTCGATGAATACCGTCGATGCCCGTCGTACCCGTCGCGAATGCAATATCGTTTTGTACGTTATACGGAATCCATGACGTCGAGTAGAATTTTTCGTCGCGGTACTGCAAATCCAACACGTGTAGTGACTACGTATGATTTAGTTTTCCATGTGAAAATAAAAAAGAATAACATACTCCCTAAAGAATGAAGATTGAGTCAGCCTTGAAAACGAGTGGCCCAATTTTCAAACTTTAAGAGTGAGATTTTATTTTCAGAATGAAATTCACTCTAAAAGTACCCTTTAGAGAGTACATATATGATAGCACTTGTTACATTTGGATTTGGAGTGAGTGATAATATATGGAAAGGATATGAAATAAGAAATAAATATCGAGCGCAGGGTATCTCTTTCGTGGAAAGATGCTTTCGCCCGCTATCGCGACACGGTGACCCGAGACGGTCCCGAGTGACACGGGCATGCATTATTCGTGCTGGCTAGGGTGCTTATTAACCGGGACGACGACGCCGCGACCACGTACGTGTACATATATACGGTTGCACGCGTGTACAACACCTAACACAGACTGTTTATCATATAGATTGGCTACCATACTTCGTAGTAGCAGTGCGGCGGTAATGGCTAGGCTCTCTCGTTCTCTCGTGCCTCCCACCTCTCCCTTCTTCCATCCACCTTGTCTCCTTCTGCTGCTGTATCGATACCGCGAGATCGAGCCGCGCGATGCACTTCGCAGAACGCGTGCAACCTCCCAATCCACTGGCGTGGGACACGCTGAACACGCGTGACCTCGTTCCCCGTGCTGATTCGTTAATTATAAATATTTCAGCGGATGATGAATCGACAAAAGTTGCATATTCAAATGAGAGAGATCCCTTTTTATACTAATAATAATAATTACATTGCCTTTAACAAACACACTTGTCGTCCATGGAAAGAATAGTTTCTTGTTAAAGTATTTTTAGATAGAGATCAGGAAATAATTTTGTATGAATTATCAATGTCAAGCATTTTTTTACAACATTGTCGTCAGTGTTTAAACGGTCTACATAATTATTTTTATGTCAAACAAACTTCATTATTTTCAGATCTGTATGTAGTTAAAGTTTTAAATACTTCATGGAGTATAGTTCTTTCTATATGTAAATATAAGTGGCAGGACCCATCGGACACGTATTTCTCTTTGAAGTTCTTAAGTAGTTATATCATCACGGTAAAAAGATAAATTTTTACACCTTTATATATATATTGAACTCTTGTGAAATCATAAAATACAGGATTATACGCAATAAATGCAATTCTATTATATTCGACTGACAATCTGGCGATTAATTAGGTAATTATGCGAGTACGTTGCCGCTCGCGCGCGATAAAGTGGAATTAGATGGACTTAATGTATTCACACGACATGCATGGAGCGTACGACCTTACTTTCCACAATTCTCGGAACGTTGTAATATACGTTGCACGGCGTATCCTTGAGACTTCGATAAACGGATGATTTCGCGCGGAATATGTAATTGCGGGTGGAGAGCCGGAGAAAAATTCGAGAGACATCGGATACTCGGCGAGGCGAGAAGGTGCGCGCAATCGTTTAATGCGTTAACGCGAGAGTGCGTATACGAGCGACCTTACTTTCCACATTTCTCATTGGCGCCGTATTCTCGAGTCTTGGACAAAATGCACAGAGTACCGCGACTTCGCGACAGTCGCGTGTAAAAAAAAGTTTTTCTGAAACTGCAAACGGCGCGCGATATATTTCACGTGAACTGTTCTCCAAACTGCATTTCTCTGTGCCCGAGCGAGATCGGCATTGTAACTTTACCCGTTGGATTTCGAAGTCCGAGAACTCATCTGAATAATGGAAGATTGAGACTGTTGTCGAGGAAGTTAATAGGCTTAGTTGCAGTCATGGAAATATATCGATCCCTTGAAACTAGAACAACCACGTCCTATTAGCTAGAGCTATTGTACGTCGACTTATAGTAATAATAGTTTTATCATAAATGTGACTTGTGTAATCTGTAACATAACGTTCTCTCCATGCTTCATTTATCATCGTTAAGTAATTTCTGCGAACGACCGGTGGAACGGCTCGAGGTACCGCACTATCCGTGATGCACTTTTTGCACGGACCCGCGCATTGTTCGTATCCCACCCTAGATCACGATACAGGAAGAGGTAGAGAGAGAGAGGGAGAGAGATGAAGAGGAAAAACAGAGGAAGAACAATGGTAAAAAATAAGTAAAGGAAAAGGGTAGGGAGGAGGATGGAAGGGGGAAGGGGAGGGAGAAGGGCTTGTGTGTGTGCACGCTGCTGTGCACCGAGAACAGCCGGAACGCGAGCTAGTGTTAGGAATGTGGTACCACTACTTGTCACAGTCACAAGCGCGCACGCCGCGCAGTACCGTCGGTGCATTATATTATGCGCCTGCCGCGCACGCCGCGTTGCATACAGGCGCGCACAGGCTGCCGCGAACGCGCGAGCGAGTAGCGAGTATACACTGCGCGACGTGCCGTATTTATTCGTATTACACATGCCGCCTCGGGGTGTGCGCCTTCCCCGGGAGAGCTTGAGATATCGCCACCGAGACGAAGACGATGGCTCTCTCAGCATCCGCTACTTCGGCCCACGTGCGCGCGAAAACGCTCCCGAGAGAGAGAGAAAGATCGCGGCGACGCGACGCCGCGATTCCGCAGTCCTCTCGCGCCGGTTCCACGTGGTCGACAAAATCGGTCGCGGTCGCGCGCGAATGCGTATAACAGAACTGTCTCTTTGGATCCGAGCGCGAGATCGGTCGGTAAGAATCAGGTATCTCCGGCGCGGCTACTTTTGAACAATATGACACGATTAAAAGCAAGCCTCCGTCGAGGAGTCATTCCTCGTTGGGCAATTCGACAAGGGCGAAAGAAAGAGAAAGAGAGAGGAAAATGGAGAAATTAGTCTTCTCTCTGCTCTCTAAAACTTCTAGAGTGAATTGTCCTCGGAATTGTCACTCTCTGAAGAGTGAACTCTTACTCTCGAAAAAAGATTGTAAATTGGGCCATGCTTTTTCAAGAGTATTCTACATTCACTTTTTCAGAACTGCTCAATATTCACTCTTTAAAACGAGATTCCACTTTGAAGAATTTCGAGAGAGTGGCCTTCTCTCTTTCCGCTTCTCTTTCTCTGTATATCCGTCACCTAACTTCCTATTACATATTGCGCCCTATCATTGGCAACCGCTGTTGCTGCTGCTGCTGCCGCGCCGTACGAGTAATTTGTATCTCGAGAACAATGTTTGTAGCCGAGCGTGTATCGGTGCGCTCTGTCCGCCCGCTCCCTGCCGCTTCTAGTCACGATTTAGTCAAGGATACACGGAGATCGTTATCGAGGCTACGCTCGTAAAACGATAGTCTCTCTCTGGTGCGCAATGCGGACCTGCGCGCTCACGGAAAAGTGTCAGCCGATTTCGCCGTTGCGCTGATCCCTTCAATGTAGATCTCTGACGTTCCCTTTCGTAACACACGGAGCTCTCCTCGACTCTAACGATCCCAAAATAGCAAAACATTTTAAAGAAATCTATGCCACGATTACACCTGGAGTAACCGATGCAACTTTAGTACTTGTCGCGATTCTACACTAAAAAATTGTTTATCTCTCTGGAAGCAACGAGAAATCCTTCTCTGACATTGGAGATCGCATAATTTCTAATTGGATATAAAAAGACCTATACTTATTCACGTGTGATAAAACCGGTATATACTGATCGAAAACGATTTTTTAAAGTTGATAATCAGCGCGTTATCAATTGGTCATGACACGCGACATCGAAAGATTAAGTAATTATTGTCGAAACATTGAATAAATACAGACGCATGTAGACGAGTATTGATTTTATCATTGAATGAAAATCGGCTTCCAGAAGCAATTGAGCGACAAAGGTATCGTTAAAATATCATTAATCATCTAACAGCTGATTTAATTATTATTCATTTTGTAAATAGCTCGGGGAAACGACTATATTAATATTAAAACATTTCACTGCGAGAATATTAAAAAAAAACTAATTATTTTCTTATACGATATTAACAGTAAGATTTCTTAAAATTAATTAAGTCAGTCTGCTGTGATCTGTCACAATACTAAGATTGTTAAATATTACAACGAAGTTTTTATTTTTATTTTTTTGTATAATATGTATTTTATTTTAATTTATAATTACTTTGTGACACAATTTAACATTTTAACTGCAACTTCTGTGCTGAAGTCGAGAACCGATTTTCTATTTTTATTTGTGTACGACTTTGTTGATTCTTATCAATTTTTACTTCAATATTATAGAGATATTGGTTTGCATACGATTTTTCAACCGTTTACTAACAATGTCATGTGGAGAATCGAGGAGTCAATATTCAAAAAAATGCGATTCAATGATTATATTTCGATGTCTGAGGATTACTCAATCCAGGAGCCGAAACTAATAAAATACTCCTATTAATTTTAAGTAGATTTAATGTAGTTTTAAGTATTCTCGTATTATTTTTTAAACCTAATTAATTACATGATTTGTTCATATAACTGATTTTATTATTTATTATCTTTCTTGAACTTAACTCTTAATTGCCCCTTTTTATTATTGTTTAATTATTTTTGTATAAAGAGTCCTTTGTCTTTCGATTTTATTTGTTAAAATTAATTAATTTCTAGAAATTAAATTTTGTACGTCTTTATACGAAACACTCTGTCTTAATTTTAACATCAAGATGAGAGTTATCCCGTTCGATTGAAATATCGGTCGGAATTCTTTTAGCGGGGTCTTTGGGTAGCTTCATCTAGAGAGAGAAATGCATTGCGTATAGTATTTTATTAGGATTATCGAGAATCTGATCATTAATCAGTATATCGAGCTAATTAATAATGTGTAATGGTCTGGTCGGCAGACAGAGATCGCGATCTCACGCAATCGTGTTGGTACTCATATCGGTAGCTATATTCTCCAGACAACCTTCTTTTTTTATTTCATCTTATACAGGATTAGCGCATTAAGGATTATCGTGATAAGCGACAGCATTTCTGTCGCTTCATCTTATAGTGTCACATTTTTGTTTTTATCGAACATGTAATTTTTTTAACAAACAACACGCGCGTAAAAAATGACTCCATAACGTCTTTTTTAAGACTTGCGTGCTCTTTAAGATTATCAAAAGACGTCATAAAGGTGTTTACAAGACTTTCTAAAAAGTCTGAGAATTATCTTTTATAAGATGTTTCTTGGAACGAGCTATTTACATGACTGAATGCAATATTTATTGATTAGAATACAATAATACATGACGTGGCCATTCTGAATGTAGCTTTAACTATCAGTTAAATCTTAAAAAATTGTGATATATCGTGTAATGTATTATTAGTGATATACATATATGTGTATGTGTATATACACATATAAATCTTTAAATTATTTTATAATTCTTCACGTCTTAATGATTATATCTTAATGATGAGAAAGGCATATTTATCTCAAAAATTAGTTATGAATGTATGATTGACCGTCGAATTAGCTGTCGGACCGAATGTCGAAGCTGATAATCCAGTTTTCAATTTCAAGAATGACGTGTTCCTCTAGTCGTCTTGCTCATTCTCTCGTTCGAAGAAGGCACGAAGACCGAGGGCAAATAAAAATACGATTCGTCGAGAAACAGAGAAAGAGGGAGATCTCTTTGCCTCTCCTTCATCTCCTCTTTCTCGTCGAGACGTTGAAGCGAGTCGATGTACGCCGTTGGGGTGGCAACGAGGGGGTGAAACAAAACGAACGAGGGAAACGTGAGGTCGAGAAGAGGAAGAAGATAAAAAAAAAAAATAAAAGAGGAGCGAGGAAGAGAAAGACTGACGACTGTGGATCCGAAGGTAGTGGGAAAGGAAGGTGGAGCGGGGTGCGGGGGTAGAGCGGCTACGGGGAAAAGAAAGCAAGAGAAGGGAGATAAAATAGGAATAAAGGGACGAGAGAAACGTAGATCGCCGCGAACTTCAGAAATGTCATATCCGTCAGTGTCCGGAGCTCTGCCTTCTGGAGGCAACCGGTTCCAAACGTACCCGGCAGCGGACGATAAAGTATTGTCCGCGCGCTACAGCGCGAGTCCTCGATACGCGCGGGGCCAATTACCGGGAGCTCGTCCTTCGCGGGATATACGCGCGAGTTAAATAAATTTCCCGTGGACATAGGCGCTTCTCGTACGCGAAGCTCCCGGATTCGAGATCGACGTCGACGTTACCGCCGGCGAGGATGATCGCGCGCGCGAAAGAGAGACTCCTGTCCTGCGAACGGCAGGGACAGGACTTACCGTGGAGAACGAGAATACTTTCAGGGATCTAATCGCCCAGCAATGCGTGCACGACCGTGCCGCCTGACCAGTCAGTCGCTCTCGCACGAAGGAACATTCGGATGCTCGGCAACGAGCGGTCGGAGCCAGCTGTATTTCGAGATCGTGTACAAGCAGAAATAATTCCGTGTCGTAACAAGCGATTTCCAATTTCAAAATAAATTCGATCGAGTTAAAGAAATATCTTGAGTGGAGAGAGTATACTCATATATACAACAAGTTATATTTCTCTCTTGTAGAATTTTGACAAAATTTCTCGCACGTGGCCAGAATCTGATCTAGGGTCTCTAAAAAATTTCGATGTGGATTTAATATTCTTGATGTAGATTTAACACTCATGCCATGTCTATATAATTTTCATATCACTTGTAATTAATACCAACATAGTGTAGATTTAAAACTCCTGGTGTTTATATCGACATCATCATGTGGATTTAAAATCCATGCTTATAAATCCACACCATGCTGGTGTTAAGAAAACACCAAGTGAGAATTATATGGACACCGCATGGTATTATACTTCACCCATGCAATTTTTCAGAGTGTAATCTTTACTTAAGGTGTTTAGAAAAATTTATTTTAAAAAAGTATAATACCAAAGTAATTCATATTCTGGCATACAAAATATCGCTTTTAGTTGATTTCTCTCGGATAGTCCACGAAGGCCGTGTTTCTCGTGTACGCCATAATACTCTGTGTGTTCCACGGTCGTCGAATTATTCTCCATTTGCTAATGATCCCCCGGACAGTCGGAACCCGCTCGTCTGGAAACTCGTCCTGCGTTCTCGTTTAATAACCATTAGCCGCGCGCGACGTGATGGCCGGTAGGTGCCGGCCGGCGATTTTCGGATTGTCCCAACCCCCCGCCCGAAGGGGCGAGGGTGTCAAAGATCTAGAGCAGATAGCGGCGCGGCTATATTGATGAGGTGGCTCTCCGCGTATTGATTCCAGGGCGGAGGGCTTTCCCCGCAACGAGCGCACCCCGCGGGCCCCCTTTTGCTACGCGCAAGGGTTGATAAGATCCGCCAGATAAGGCATGATTACACACCGCACCGTACCTACCTTTTCTCTCGTCCCTCCCCGGACCTCCCTCCCGTGCCTTCCGACCCTTGCGCTCCATTCTCGAGGTAAACAAGGGTCCGTTCTCGCGATGGACGTCGGAACAAAAATGGATCGAAGAACGATAGATTTTACTGAGGCAGCGTAATTTCAGCGTGTGTCAAAAATAGGCCAACAATTAAGAGAAGTAGAAAAATATGTATTAAACTTGTATTAATTTAATAATCTTAATCATAGAGAATGATAGAGAAGAGCTCCTCGTTACGACATAATTGCGTGTGGCAGTTGTTGCTTATCTCTCGATCTTTGAAATTTTTTTATGACATGCACTACAGTAATCGACCACCCCGGAAACTGCAAACTCTCGATCACGCACTGGTCCGCGAATTTGTTCCCGAACATCGATAGAACGCGAGACTGCGTTCGAAAGAGAAGTACTCGAAAAACGTTACGAGAAAAAAAAAAATCGGAGACACTCGATTGGTACTGTCTCAGAGTTCATTGTGACGCAATGTACAGGGAAAGCGGGTCAAAGGAGAGCAGTTTTATGTCTTGCGTAGAGGACACGCGTGCTATCCCTCTCGCTCAAAGAAATTTCAACAAGCTCGCTTTTATGCGAGTCGGCGGGCGGGAGGCTCCCCTGTATTTTGTGCTTTCGCCGACAATGACGCAGGTATAGTTTCGCTTGACGATGCCCTGCCTTTCCGAGTGCTGCAGGGTGCAGTGTCATCTTGGGGGGGTTAAGTGGTTTGTGAGTAGGGGGTGAACAAGGGGCGAAAGTGGAGGGTCAAAGGTGGGCGCCTTTCGTAAAAGAAACATCTTATGCGCGCCGTCACCGCCATTATATCTTGGCACACAGTAATCGATTTTGTTAAGTATTCATCTTATCCACTGTATGCGCTAAGTTTTTTTTTTTAATAATGTGATATACATAATATATAAATAAAATATCATTAAATTTAGTATTATTATTTTATGTACGAATACACAATACGTCAAGGGAAGAAAATGATCAGCATAATTAAATGCAATAAAATTTAAATAATAATTGTTGTAATTATTATTATTAATGCATTAATTTAGTTTCAAATAATCGAGACGGATCACTTATTACGTTGAACGCTTGGCAATAATGATTCAAAGCCCGTAATCTCGGAAGAGCTAAATAATATCGTTCATTAATTTGTTTCGGTCAACGTCCATTGCGCGATGCACTAAAATTTACCTGCAGCGCTGAGTTTTCGGTAACAGTATCATCCATTAACGGTTAAGTGGTTCAACAGGAAGAACCAGAGAAAGAGGGACGAGGGTATAGAAGAGTGAAAGGTAGATATATACGTGCACACGTCGGGGAAGGATCGAAGAAGAAGGCATTTTATAATACGAATACCTGCTCCCGCGTTCCCTCTCTCCCGCGCTCGAGAGTGCATTCGCGCGCCGCGGCGCACCGGTTCGGGATGCGGGGAAATAAGCCGCGGTTAGTCCCCGAAGGATAAAACGGATCCCGCTCCTTTTCGTTAAGTGTTTGCTCCTCGCATGACGTTGAACGAGGGTTGTTACACAGGTGTACGCACAGGATCGAGTTTTCGAGTTTGCCACTCCCTGAGAATGGGAGACGCTTGCCTACGATAAGCTTCTCGCTCTCCTCGCTATCGGTTCTTCTCTCCTTCTTTCAGGGATATGTCGATTCGGCAGGCAGACAGCCGGGAGGGATTTTGAGGGGTTGATGTGTCACGCTAACCCGCGTCAAGCTTGTGGCTTTTTGATTCTGCGCATAAGCCGATGGATCGAATGCGCTTCTGGCGTGGGAGTAGACGGACTCGAGCGTGCTTGAAAAGAGTATTTCATTCCGTCGCGCGTTTTATAATCCTTTCTCGTATAGCGCGAGTCTAATGATAATTTTCATGCACCGCGTATTTCTTGAAACAATTTGTTCGAAGAGCAAAATTTAAAAGAATGATATATATGTGCGTGATGTAAGATAAGAGTGTCTTATTTTCAATGTATATTTATAAAAACTGTGACACTTCTTTTTTTTATATTATAATTAGTAATAAGATGAAGGTTAATGTAATTGCTTAACGAATCTGTTATTTTGAATATTTAATTTAAACGATCATTTTTCCTCGCCATTTTTCTATTAATATGTACTATATTTGTATACACTAAAATAAATTAATTAAAATAAAAAACCGTTGCTTATCAATTGTCGATATACAGACAGATATAACCCTGGCAAAAGAGATAGGAGAGCTTTAACATTTTATTGCTTAATAGCGCTACTAAATGGACCGAATACTAAATCTGCAGATGAAGAAAAAATTTGATTACACAAACATGTAATTGTATATATAGCAGATAGTGCGGCAATCGAAAAATATGGAAAATATTATATCTTATAATTGCTTGGGTTAAATCTAATAGGCTTTCTGCAACAAGCTATTACTCAAGCTTAAGTCTTAAGCCGTAAGAAATCGACTAATCATAGAAGTCGACTCTATTCTTCTCACGTTCGACTGTGATTGGTCGATTTCTTATGGCTCAAGATTTCAAGCCTAGGTAATGGTTTATCGTAGGAAGCTCATAACTAAGATGATCACGCGCGACGGTTGTCCGAAACGCCAACGTAACGGGTGTGATATCTGTGTCTTCTCTTTTCCAAAACTGTCGCTGCAGAGTGCGGCGAGACGGGCGGGCACCAGCTGCGCCAACTGCAAGACGGCGACCACGACCCTCTGGCGGAGGAATCAGGCCGGTGAGCCAGTCTGCAACGCTTGTGGGCTCTACTACAAGTTGCACAACGTGAGTAACACTCATCAGTTTATTATTTTGGCCACGACACACGGCGGATGCATCGCGAATCACGGAGTGATACGACAGTTCCATAATACAACTGCCTTTCTCGGACAGAAGCTTCTTCTCGACACGTTGTTGAAACTTATAGTCGGCAAATTTTTTACGCCTTTGTGGCACGCTTCGTTTGTAATTAGTCGATTAATTGCAACGGAGAAAGTTACTCTTTAACGCACCGCTGCGATATAGTTTCGAATTAATCACAATACTTATCGCGGACAATCGCTTGTTAAACGGTATCATTTTAATATCTTACGTAACATAATCGAACAGTGATAATTTCAAATGATTTTCCTTATTATATTCGATTGATAATTCAAAGCATTTTATTCGCACAATAAATACCATCAATATTTTATCTTAGTAATTTTAGAAATCTGAAATATCGTATAAACGATATTCGCGGAAAATTAATGTGGAGGAAAATCTTTGTTTATTTTTCACTACAATAGGTCGTGTTGCTTGCACTTTTTATAGAGCTTCTCTTTTCTACTCAGTATCTTCGCTTTCTTTCTCTTCAACACGCGAATGTACATATATTTATCTCGTTTTAGTGCAAAAATTTTGGGGAATTTGAAGCAACACGAATAAGCCTAATGTTATTCCCGTCGGAAGCAACCACGCGGGTGGCCGTTTGCAAACACACGAACCCACACACACAAGTAGTTCCCTCGAGACAATGAAAGCAACGCTGTGGAGGGGAAATACCGGTGTTGTACCAACAATTAGGATGCTTTCTGGTTTGCCGGACGTGGTCCTTACACACGTACATAGGCCGTCTGGAAGGGGTGGAGCGTGCTCAACGGCGTGTGACACCGGAAGCGCCGGAAGCGAGTGCCACGACTACGAAGGGGGGACACGATAAACGTAATCGAGACGGAAGGGGGAGACCTATAGGGAGAGCGGGGAGAGTGTCGCTATTTTTCCCTTTTTCTTTTCGTCGAAGACGACATTTCCAACCCGCGATGCACGGCGTTATACGTTGGACTGTGGTCTCACTCTCTGTTGTTGCTAGTGAACTTCCGCAAGACGGAAATCTCGAAGATGACCGAGAGCGTGTAGGCGATGGCCTTAATAGGCGAGACACGCGTCGCGACGGTTTCTAGCCGAGGAATTTCATCGAGTTAACGAGTTCACGAGATAAAACGCACGCGCCATTCCTCACATACCATTGATTCTCGAGTAAATGCGACATCTGATTTTTCAAACTATTTGTAAAGAAATGCATGTGTAATCTTTAAGTCCCCGGATTTATCATTGGTAATTTCTTACAATAAATCAATTTCGTTATAGACAACGCAGCCGTTCTCTCATTTACGTATTTTACCCCTGTATAATTAGAAACAGATTTTTGTACAGCATTTGCGTCCGTATAACATTTTCATAAATGCGACATTTCCTAACTTTTCTTTGATTTTCAATTTTGTGGCTCTATATTATTACTTCTTATAAGATCCCGCCTCTTGAAAAAAAAATTTCCTTTCTGTAAATCAATCGATAGAGATACGCGATTGACCAGTAGGAATTATTATTAATGTATAATAATAATTCATGCTGGTCGTCTTCCGATCTCCCAAGAAGTTCTCGGTAGCAGCATCGGCATTATCGCGACGAGATTAAACACGCGATAACGGGAGGATGCGAGTAAACGGAAGGGAAAAAAGCTGCGTAAATTCGGACGGACGATTTGCTCGGCGATGGACCCGCACAGTGCATCGCCTTGTTTCCGCGTCACGACGCGACGGCGGGGACTGGTAAGACAGAAAGCCTCACTGTGTGACGGGAGCAAACGTGACGAATGTCCGTGTGGCGCGGTGAGGTCTGCTCGCACAGAGAAATCGCGAGCCAATTAGCGCACGCTGCAAATGAATCCTCTTTCACCCGGATCCCCCGACGGCGCGGCGCGGCGCGGCGCGGCGCACGCTCTCCGGGGCCCTCTTTCCCTCGGTCTTATCGCGATTAGCTTAGGAGAGATTGCGCCGACTGGAAATCAAGATACGTAGCAGACAGACACGGATACGCCCCTAACACGCGGGAGGAAGACAGGAGGGTAGAGTCGTGAGCCCTATTTCTTGCGCCTTTTCGAGGACGACCGCGGATTTCTATACTTGTCCTGACATCCGTTGCCACGATGCGCAAGAAAGTGAAAACCAGTGTGCCATCGAATTTCAGAAATAGAAACACATTCTACGTAGTCGATGGTGATTACAGCCTGTCATTGCGTGCGCGCGTTCAGCGTTAAAAACTCAAACGGAAATGTTAAATGTAACGGGTGAAAGCACGATGAGTTATAATTTATAATAAGTATATGTACATGTATTTTTTTATATAAAAGTAATATGCACTTTGTGAACATATTTTTTATTTGCGAGTTTCTATCTTCCATTTTCGTTCGGATTGTTGGTTAAAAATTGGCGCATAGTGTTTTATACAATGTCTGTATTTATATTAATTTTTGTGAAAAGTGATTTTTACCGATAAATCGTCAGCTTTCATAATTACCATTTTTACTGTAGGATACATTTGCTGTGTTACATTTTATACGGTACTTGTTACATTGAAACTGTATTAATGTATGAGGAATTTAATGGCGAGCTTCCGGCATCCCGAATGCCTGCCTGCGGGAAAGGGAGCGATCGTAAGGCGAACGCAGCGCGTTTACTTCGCGGAAATGAGAAGTCTCTTTGCTGAGCAGCGACCGATTTCAATCGGGTCCCTTCCCACGACCAACACTCCGATTGTTCCGCACTTCGGAAGAAACATTTGCCGTTTCCCGAATACGCCCGCTTCCGCTTCCTCCATGACGATATCTTTAGGAGATCCTTAGGGAGGAAAAGAGAAATCAAGTTTAGAAAGAGCAAAATAGATAGATAGAGAGAGAGAGAGAGAGAGAGAAAGATTGCATAGGGAGAAACGTGAAGCCGTAATGGATACTTAATATCCCGAGAATTTTCCTTGTAGCGGATAGGACGCGACACGAAGTTTTTCAAAAGCGAGAGGGCCGACAAAAGATCCGCCATTACACGGCGAATCGAGCTGATGCGCGCAGGGCGCAATGAAACGCTTTCTTTCGATGAGAAGTGGAGGCAAAAGGTCGTCCCTCGGCCACCGTCGAAGCTAAGCGACGCTTGTCGCCGACGTGGCGTCGGTCGCGTCGTTTCGGCCCGGTCCCCAGAATGAAAAGCGCGGACCGCGGTAAACGAAGTATCGAGTTGCCATTGTCATCGAGCCTCCCGATATCTATTGTCGATTTCTCTACCGTGGAATCTCTAATTCCTCGCCTCTTCCTTTCTTCTGTTTCTAACTCGAAATGGCCGCGAGCCGTACTTTCTCCTTGCGAATCACAGCTTCTCCGTATTTTTTTTCTTGAGTATAATTTACGTGAAATGTATTTTTTTACTTACTTGCAAAAGTAAGTAAAACGAAACACATAAATTGTTTTTTAAAATAATTGAAATAATTTCACAAGTGAAATATATCGAAGAAAAGGGAGGGGAAAACTTGAAGGCGATTATACCTATGACGGGATTCTACAAGTTTCTGATTTTTTATTCTCCATGGCATTCGTACAACACACACTCGCGCGGATTCCTCACGCGTCAGTCGGGCATATAGCCGTACTCGCGTGTGATTCGTGACACACACGCACACGCAGGATAGCCGTGGCCCGAGTGGTTGGAATAGGTGACTGTCTCCGTTGACGTTAAGCCGACACATTACAGTCTTAGCGCCGGGGCCCCGTGTCCGAATCTTTTCTTCTTCCACAGCTCGGAGATGCGAGGGAAGAAATGGACGCCCAAACGAAGAGACGGTTCTCGAAATAGTCGATGCCTGACGCACTTTCGACAATCGAAACGCGGCGCGATTCGATAGTCTTTCGAGATGATCTCGAAAGTCTTGTTTTCTTATTAGAATTACATCGTTAAATGCATCAAACGAATTCTGACTGACTAGTAAAATTATTTCAGAATTATTGTCAATTGCCAACTATTAACGTTCAGTTATCAACTCGATCACAGAGATTTTTATCGAGAGATATTATCGTGAAAGTTGTTTCCGGAGTTTCGCCTTCGATAGGAAAGACCGCGACGAATCAATCATTTCAGTGGCAGACATATATTTCTCTTCCCGTCTCTCATATTTGTGCGCTGTCTCTCACGCCGTGAGTTTCCTTTCTCCCTCTCTTATTCTCTTCTTTCCTCCGACTTCTCTTGCGAGATCTCCGACAGGTCGTGGCGGGGGTGAAGGAAGGTGGAGAAGGGACGGGATTGGGTGGAGAACGACAGATCTGGCGTCGTTAAGATAGAGCAGACCGATAGCGCTCCATGGCTAAACTCAAACACGCACACGCGACTCGGCTCTTCGCTTGAAAATACATGGATTATTCGTGCCCAAACACCAAGCTACCGGGTGCTCGGAATATGGTAATCGTCGCCCGAAACCAGCCTCACGCGAGGCATGGCTATGCGGGGTCAGCAAGGTCACACTCGACTTTCGTGGCTGTAGATGGAATTCTCCGCTTACAGTATGGTTTCTACAAGCTAAGCCATGCGGAAAATAAAATTTCATTATATTGTCAAACGTATATAAAAGCTGTTAAAGAAGGGATTAAGTGAGAGAAAATCTGAAGGCCAGAGACAAGTTATTTCTACTTCCTAAGTAACACGCAATGTCACAGTGACGTCAAATTGATGTAAAATCAGTGAAACTTTCATCGAGTCTCAATCAAGATGACGTCATCTCAACCTTATCGTAACAATCGAGTATTACTTAAATTGACTATATTTTACGGATGTAGGAAAAACGTTCGAAAGGAATAATCTATCGGTCGGAATAAAAGTTTGTAGCGCTATCTGGTATCATGTCTACATGTTTAAAAAAAAAATGGCGATTATACTATTCGACGGAGAAAAGTTTCAACTTTAAGAATCTGTAAAACAAACTTTATATAAGAACGTTAAAAAAAAAAACGATTTGTAGAGAAAACTTAAACTTTCACATAAAGAGGTTAAAAATTTTCGCAAGTTTTTTTGGGTGTGTAACAGATGTGCAAAAAATGAGAAGAAAAATTTCTATTTTATCCCCTAGTAGTTTTCTATATAAAAAAAATTATTAAACTCAAACTCAACAGACGTACATAGTAATTTTTTGAAAGTAGAGATTTTAAGCTTCGAGAACTTTTTAAATTTAGATTAATTTTGTTTTTTATACCCCGTATATTATACTTATACCCGAGTAACCTCTGGGACAATTATCTATCAAATTATCTATCATCTGAAGATTCTTTACGCTCGGTGAAGCGTTATATTCATTGAGATTTGGCCTCGATAGAATAATCAATTGACAAAAGCATCTAACTTTGCGATTAAATCTGCAAGAAAGAGTCTCCGATGTAAACGTCTTCCGTGGCTATTTTCGTATCAACGATGGTAAACAAAGGTACCAGATGCTGATCCGGGACTCATTAATTCTACAAGGTTGCTCGATAAAAATTCAGATCCTCCGACAAAGTATCACGGGAATATGGACTTGCTTTCAATAACAAAGTTAGCTGTAATCCAAGATGCCGCTAGCACGGTCATCATGCGGAAGGACCTCCTGGTCAGGGGGATGGACCTGGGCCCCTCGGCCTTTCGTGCGTGCGCCACACCGAGGCCGGTCTGAATCCGAGGCGCCGAACTTCTAGTATTACACGGACTGCACGGATTAGTGCGCGACAAACAACGTGTCAACGGTGTGTTTGGCCAGTGCCGTGCTTTCAGTTTCCGAGAAAGGCGGAACGATGGGAATTCGCGATCAAGTTCGCATCGATGCCTCGGCGGCAACATTGTTGCTCAATCACGCTTGTGAATCTCGTAATTTCTTTGTTCTGCAAAGTGTGAGGCCTAACGAGCAATCTGTTTCTTCTCTTCGACAGAGAGTTACTGTTAAATCCATCGTGTCAAATTATACCCCATTTTAAGTCACTTTTATTTTTTATCACTTTTACAGATCGCTACTGCTCTTCTATTCAATATGTTCTTAATTTAACTAAGATAATATAGAGTGAAACAATTTAATAAGAAAAAATGTATTAAATTTGAGACTTAAATTTAATTTATTATTTACTAAATGCATACATTAAGATGCGTTCACTTTAAAAAATTTACATTTTCACATTTTGGAATTAAAAATAACAAAATTTTATTTAATTTGAGGGATTGGATTTCTATGCTTTGCTCTAACAAAGAAAAGCGATAGACGTACGTGGATGCTAAAAGCACGGAGCTTTTAATTATCAATATTTTAAAAAACAAAAATTTTATCTCTTTCGCAATCGTCATACTTGTTGCAGTCGCGCATCCGATGACGAAATTGTCGTCGAATTCTTGCCAATCGACTTTTGTTGGGGACACGCGGTATGTCTTATACGAGGAATCGTCGCAAGCATATCAAGTGGCATCGAACGGACTTCGATGTAATTCGGACTTCTGCGTAATTCGATTTTATGGCTTCCTCGCGAATCGGCCCTTTTAGTTACCTTTCGATGTGTGCCGCGATTATAAAATGTAGAATTAGCATAATAATTTGACAGTAAACTGTTTACTTTCTGAAAGAAAAAAATTTTATATGCAAAATTTATATTTCGTAACCGTAATTACATTTAATTTGCAATTTAATTTAATTTATTGTATATCTATAGAAGTGCACTGAGATACAAAGAACATGAATACACAATTGATGAAGCATCAGCAATGCTATTGCTATAAAGCCTTCCAGAAACGAATTAGAATGGTGATTGACATTACAATGAAACAATGCATTACGCATAACTAGAATGCAACGAGAATATTTATACACTTAGACTTAGATATTAATGAAGTACATAATGTACACGAGAAATACATGAAGGTTAAAAATATAAAACGATGAAAGGGATCAAAGCAATACAAGAAGTAGAATGACTGCAATGTTCGATGCAGATTGAATAGCAGCTAAATAAGAACACATAAATTCGCCATGTAAATTCATTTGTTTAAATAAAATCTGATTTAATTTTCGGATAATTATCGTCGCTAAATTCGTCATCAAAGATTCAAGATGTCTTGAATGGGAAAAGACGAAAGAGTCGCCATTTAAACAAACTGCAACGTTTTTTTTTCTTATTTTCCCGAGGTAAGTCGGTCGAGGTAAGGTCTCATCTCAAGGCGTAACGATCCTTCTGTCCCGAACTTTTTTTTAAAATAACTGGAGGGAGACGGAGCAGAGAGAGCAGTCCTAAAATTATTCCTCTTATCGGTCAATCACAGTGTACGTCCTCTATACGTACATACACATATGCGCAAGCATATACAGCACGCGTAGCAGCGACCGACGAGATCGAGATCCATATCGGAAAAGACAAGGTGCCTCTGTTCTACGTGAGGATTCTCTGGTCGTCCTCCGTCATCCTCTTCTTCACCTTCGCAGATGTGAGTTGTAAAGTATAGGTCCTGTTTCATTGCCTTCTCGTTCTCTTAATAAGCAGCAATGGAAATTCCTCTTCGCCGCGTTATATGATATATGAAAAGATTAAGCCTTTGTAGTCGCCGTGTCGGATGCGTCGTTATCGAGCTTTAATTACGCGACTTTGTCGCGGAAAAATCTTAAATTACTTGTCGGATTCATCTCCGTGTCCACGAACTAAATAAATGACGTGAGATCTTCGATCTTTATGAAGTTCATAAATATTTTCAGCTTATAATTCTGTTAAGATTGATAGCGAGTTATAATATATGGCTTCATCAACATCGGTTAACGTTACGATTATCTGCCATCAAACAGGCACTGCGAAACAGCTATAATTATTGCTCCGGACTTGGCATTATTATCCATGCTATTGTCATACACCGTGAAAGGCTGCTCCGCCGTGCATCGCGCGCTTGAAATTCACTGCGCCGGACATTTTAAGGCACGTCGAAAGTAGATCGTTCGCGAATGAAGCAAAGGCGATTTTCTGGAGTGCGAGAATGTGATCACGATTTCAATATCGATCGATCGATCGATAAACAGATTCGACCGTAGCCGTATCGCTTTTTCGGAGACTAGATTTTTCATTCATTCGGCTCCATCCCGGTTTCGCGATGCAATTTCGTATGCGATCCGTGTGCAGTTACATCGTGTGCGATCACATCAATCTGCATACGAATTCTCGGTCTTTCCTCCACCTCGTCCATCCTCTTCCCCCGTCTGCTCTCATCTTATCTCTTCGTTTATTTTTTTTGTCTTTCTCTCTCTTTTTCTCTCTCCTTTTTTTTCTCTTTCTTTCCGCATTCAACCTTTTCCGCCGGTTAGGTACGTATCTCCTTTATTTCCCTTCTCTCCTCTCTCTTGTTTGCACCTCGCAAACTTTCGGACACCCGCGAACTCCCACGAACCTCCGCTGGTTCCTATTAAATCCGTTGGTATTGTATTCAAATTGGTTCGAGCTTTCGCGTCCTACCTCTACGTCCGCTCGTCTTTACCGCGTCGTTCTCTCAACCGCTCATCTGGTCGCTTTGTCGCTCATTAAAGGATCCATTAACGGGTATAGTTAGTACTTCATACAACCTTAACACAACGTAGCGAAACAACAAGTGCAAAATGTTATAATTTTTCATATTTAATCTTTAAGTATATGGACGATTTAAAAGTACACAAATTAGTAAGTGAAGTGTCAGAACATCTCTAAAAAAAATTTAATTTTATATTATATTTTTAACTGTGTGTGTGTGTGTGTGTGTGTGTGTGTGCTATTAAGTTATAGTTTTTAAACATTAGTTGCATCATTATAAGATAGAAAATATATGAATTCTAAGATTTTTAGATTAGATTATCCGCGTTTATTTTTATTTCCTGTTCCCAAAGAAAAGTTTTAAAGAAAACAGCTCAGGGTGCTGTAATCACCTTACCTACTCATTTAAATGTTAATATATTCTAAGCAATAAGAATTATAATTTGGAAACCCCATATTTCTCTTTTTCGACTATTTACAAAGGGAAACATATACTTTGCGATAACCAGAATCGGAAATAAAAAATAATTTTAACACTTATCTCGTGACGAACCGTGAGATTTTATCGTAGCCCTTTACGTCTAATTATCGCCTAATTTTTTTCATGCGTGCGTCGGTACTTCGACTACGTCGGTCGACGTTGGATAAAAAAAATGTGGTTCGCAAAGAGCCGCCGCACGTTTCGTCCTAAGAGAGCTAGAGTGACCGCGTTAATTCGACAAATTCGGCCAATTGCGTAATTCCGAAAAGAGTCGTTGACCGTCTGGACGCCGCGCCGGGTGGTGCAAAAGATGAGTAAAAAAAAAAAAGAAAAGAGTAGCGCGTCGCGAGGGCTGCGGGCGGTCAAACTTACGAGAGGGAGGTAAGAGAGGAGGATGATGCGCCTCCATACGCATGATATGCACTTACACCACCTTCCTCGCGTCCAGAGCGCAATACCGGGAACCTTTTCCCCCAAGTTAGCAGTTGTGTCACGTCGCGGCGACTACAAAGCACCGCGATTCCTCTCTGCCTTCCTCCCCCCCCCGTCTTCAGCCCAACTCGATGCAATACACAACACTTGCATACCATACTTATTTCGTACTTAAGCACCGCACGGAGCGCGTGTGCATCTCTGCACGCACACGAGCGTACGTTTCGTTACATATATAGGGTGAGCCGATAATTAAGTTCTCCTTTGAGCTGACATTCGTTTCTTTCTTTCGCGAGGCGTATTTTTCTACGAGGTATTTATCGTTAGATCGATTAAATTCGAGATACGCGATATACAAATTGAACTTTCGTTTCATTGTAACATATGAATTAAATATTATCTTATTAATATACCGAGTTCATAATCGGAGTTTGATTTTATTTATTTATTTATTTTGTTTTGTTTTGCTACCACTTCCATTTTACTTATAGTAATTTCTTTATATTTTAAACAATCGCATTCATAGCTCGGTAACGATTGAATTTTGTCATTCTTTCAATTTTTTTGTGGCTGCGGTTGACAGGTAATAATTTTCCTTGATCACCCCTTACATAAATAGGTACAATGCAGGTTGTCTTCTTTCGTGAATGCGTGCGTGCCGCGCGAATACGCTTTCATGCCGATGAATGATGCATCGCGGACAACGCGCGCCTACGTTAGCATCAGTGTGTAAATAATGGATTAATTAATAAAAGTGCACGAAGCAGCGCACGCCCGCACCGGACTTCCTTCTCCTTTTTTTTTTATACTCTACGTAGTTATTATACCTTTTAGAAGATAATTTTCATATCATATACATGGAGCAGATGCAACCCGCACCTCCGAAGCGTCAATGCTGTTTTACTGCGTCTTCGTGTTAGTAAATGTAGCACGACTCACCTCATGTTCATCAATATTCCATGAGATTATTGTCACGAATCGACAGTTTTTGTCGCAATAACGCAATGATTTTACTTGTTAATGGTACTCTTAATCTTCCAGAGCTGATGGTGGATTTATTAGACCCATTCATTTATAAATCTCATGGTAAAAAATGTCGAACATTACGATATTTATTATGTTATATTTGCAAATCCAATACTTAATATCAATTCTTTTTTATACAAATTATTTTGGTTCTTTGAAATTAATTAGTTGTTTTTTTTAATTCTCGATTACACAGCGAGTTACTTGGATCAGAAGTGAAAATTAGTACTATGAGATTGTAAACTGTAGATAAAAAAACTGTGAACCTTTCTCTATATTAATTATCACAAGGAGATTTACTCGTGTTTTGCGTTCTCAAATAGGACGTTTTATAACTTAAGTGTAGTGTACATAGCTATTTTTAAGGATTAATTAACATAAATCAAATGAATCTCGGCGCTAGTAAATATGACAGATTTTGGCGTTAGCGCGTCCGCGGATGCCATGCAATTGCGTCATCCCGTTCGCTCGACCGTTTATTTTTAACAGACGTATTATCGTTAGTTTCAATCAAAATGAGAAGCCGACGACCTCCTATACACTTTCTTCTTCGTCTCAACGAGAAACAATAGAAAACGCGGCGCTTCTTCGTGCGAATGCGCGGGCAAGGCGTGGTCGCGCGAGATGCACAACGGTGACGTAGCGTCTCGCGAATTGCTCTCGAGGACTGTCGATTCGTTAATTGCACCAGCTTCCAGAGACTACCAGGAATCTGAGGGATTCCTTAATTGCGCGCTCTCGTCTCTGGTAAGCCGACGAGATTACGTCAGTAATGTGCGCCGCACTCGGTCCCTCGTCGCGACGTCTCGTCTCGCTTCCACCAGAATCAATTCCGAGATAGCGAACGAAACTCGCACTGCTGACAATAATACCTGCATCTTTCGAGTAATAAAGGAAAGTAATTTAATCGGATGGTCTTTTTTCTCTCAAATCCAGCATTATAAATTAAATTAAATCGCAGGAACAGATAAACGCGCTCGCTGACAAAGACTGACTTTTGACGGACGAAAAAAAGCAATGAGAATCGATTTAGCATGACTGTATGGGAATCCGAATGGAACGTTGCGGAGAAGAAAAATCGCAGATTGAAGTTTAGAATAAAGAAGGGTATTCCCCGACGCTCTGCCGTCCGTCGAACATGTAACACGCGATGATTTACGATCCCGTGTACGGAGCGCATTGCCGAGCATCGCCGCGTAGTCGAACGAAGAAAACGCATCGCGCGTTGCACTCCAATGAATAACATCTTCCGACGATCGCGTTATTCTCTTTTTATTTTTCTCTCTCCCTCTTTCCCGTTACGACACCGCATTGTTCATGTCAGTAATTTTACGGTCCTTCCTTGGTTGATTTTTTCATGTCCTTCATTACACGTAGTTCTTTTATTCTCTTTATTATAACTATCTCACGGAAATGTCGCGACGACGTGATTAAGTTACGTATCATTTTAAATTCTTCGAAATTCAGTGTATCTGTTAATTTCTTCGAATTGTAATTTTAATTAATTTTAATCTGTCTTTGTCAATATAATTGTGATCATAAATTATCGTGAATTTACGTTTTCTACGTAGTATAAACTTTAAACTTAGCGAACTGTTGTCTACGACTGTTGCAGGTGAACCGGCCGCTGACGATGAAGAAGGAAGGTATCCAAACGAGAAACAGGAAGCTCTCGTCGAAAAGCAAGAAGAAAAAGGCCGGCGGTTGTCTAGGTCTCGGTGGTGTCATGGGCGACATGATCAAGGCCAGTGGACACCTTGATCTCGACAACAAGCCCTTCCACTCAGGATTCGGATCGCCAATGGGTAAGTTGAATTCTTGGACTTTTACAAGGACTTTTCTATTTCAAATTCAATAATTTTATTTTGAAAAATCGCGTTTTATATATATAATATAACACCAGAGACACAAAAAGATTACCCCTCTGCACTCAACTTGAGAATAATCACTTGAAATGTTTTACATCTTAACGGCGAATAACGGCGTGTAAAATATTGTTTTTGTATACATATATGAATATATTATTCAGTATAAATTATTTTAATTTTTTATAAATCTTGAAATGCAATTTCATCAAAAATCTACAATAAAAACGTTAATTAAAATTTTTATTTTTTAGAATTACTGTCACAATAAGCTATTTAACGTGCTTATTCCGTTTAATATTTGTTTGGTTTCTATACTCTTACTTTTTTTCAGAAAAGTGTGATATTAAATTCATATCTATAATATTCTCATGATTAATCTCACTAATAAATTGCAAAACAGTCAATAATATATACAAAAAAATATTGTTAATAATAGTGGTTTTAATTAGAGTGTAAAAAAACTCAGGTGATCGTTCATGTACAAAGATCAGATGACTACTTCCGCAAGAAAATGACTCAAATTTAGATTTAACTTAGATTAGCGGCAACGAATTAAAAATTCGCAATTGTATGGTATTTTTCGGTATAATCATCTTTGTAAACGACTCAGTACGACCGAAAAGAATCCACCGTGTCCCCCGAGAGGTCTCTTATGCGAAATTCATGGGCACAGGAGGGGTGCTTAAAAGAGCGACGCTTCCCATTATCGTTGCAGGTACGTCGCAGCATCATCACACGATGCATCCGGCGATGCAGCATTACATGTATCACACGGGTGTCGGCGTGGCCGGAGGTCTTCATCAGGGATTTGCGCCACCGGCGCCGCCCCCCATCCACCCGCACTCACATTCGCATTCCCATTCTCATCACATGACGAGTCTTCAGGGTCTGCAGCTGGCGGCCACGACGAACGCAATGGTGAGTGCACGATTGTTACCTTCATCGGCGATTGACCAAAGGCTTCGACCGCCGATAATCGATCAGGATCTACCGCGTAGAGTTTGTCGATTTCTCTCGGGTTATGAACCGAGTTCAACATGTTGCAACTATCTCGCGATAGCGAAACGATACGACCGCGTCATTTAGATCCATAATCCCCAAAATTTCAGTCTTACATTACTCGATAGAGAAAGGATCCCGCACTAATTATGGAAAATTGAGTCCCAGTGAATTAGTTTTCACACACACATAGAATGTAACTTACAATAATGCTGAATAAAAGTTATCATAGACACACAAAGCATAATTTTTGAATTATGATGTATCAAAGGTGCTCACAAAGAGTACAATTTTTACACCTTTTTGATACATCATATATAGCTCAAAGTATCCGTTACTGAACTTTGCATCTTTTATTCACCATACTATATATAGGTTTTATATATTATACTTATATAGTTATAAAAACTAACATTTCACTAAGACTCAACTTTCCATATAAACAATATGGAGCCTATTGAAGAATTAAATATATACAATATCTAAGCATTACTTTCTCCCGACGACACGTTGTTCCAAATATTTCAATCGTCACTGTCAGTGTAACTTCCATCACGTTTGTCTATTTCCAAGCGGTAATGTTAATCGTGTCGCGCTGGTGCGCGCGAAAGAAGAGCCTTCACTCAGAGCGGCCGGCAAGTAGAGCATCTCAAGAGTGTGGTAATCTTTGTCTGGTTTCAGACCGGCTGGCGATCGGAGTACACATGAATCGCGAGTGACTAGCAGCTCAGGACGCAGCCCACCACTGTCTCGTTGTAATGTAAAAAGCAAGGAAAAAACAGAAAAAAAAAAGATAAACTAAACACAAAACCGCCGCTCCTCTTCTCTTTCTCGCACGCGGGCCTTCCTCAGCCAAGGGGGCCACGATCGATCACTGACGACACGAAAATCCCGACACGCGGGATCCCGGGATTCACGTCCTTGTGCATGGCCGTGAGAGCGTCTGTCGGATCTCTCTTAAGTGAAAGCTCATGTAAATATGTAAAGTTTCATGTAGGGCCATCGAGCCCCGGCCCCAAGTACAAAGGAAAAATCAGCTACTGTATTGAGTCTTATATATGATATATAACATGTAAATAAATATATAGATACAAGAATTTATATTATATGTGCGCGCGTACGAGCGTGAGTGAGCGAGTGCATGCGGAAAGAGCGGATGCGTGTGTGCGTGTGATGACCTGTTTTTAGGTGACTCCTCGGAGGATTCTGGGTGGACGATCAAATCGGATCAAATGCCGGACCGTCGCGCGGGATCATAATGCGCGTTACGTAGGGGAGGGGGCGAGCGGGATCTATGTAATTATTCACTCTAAAAAATATCGGTACGGATTTAACACCACACGGTGCTCATATAATTCTCACTGTGTTAGTGTTGACACCAACGTGATGTGGATTTAACACCATGGGTATTAAATCCATATCATGTTGTGATAGTCATAGGTTATAAAATCTACACCATATTGGTGTTAATATTAATATTAACACGATGAGAATTATATATTAAGAGTCCACATGGTATTCAATCTGCATCTATATTTTTTAAAGTATTAAACTTTAAGTCGTAAGACATTGATTAATTACAATCGAATGTACGGAGCCTAGAAAAATTAAATGGTCAACTTTTCTTACGGCTTAAAACTTACTACTCTATTGTTTAACAATGTGTTAGGACCATAGCACACAGAAAACTTTAAGTGGTAAAACGTAAGCAGTAAGGAAATCAACATATTGGATTTGCTACTGTTTACGTTATGGTGTTGCGATCTCTAAATGGCTGAATGGCCAATTCGCTTACCGCTTACATTTTACTACTTTCTTTGTATGCCATGGCCCTTAAGCCGTAATCACACTACAGGCTCCCAACTCTGACTCGACTATACTGACTCGGACTCCCGACTATAATTCAACCAATCAGCAGCAGCCGACTCGAGAATAGAAATCACTCTATTCGATCGACTCTGCAGTCAGAATCGGGAGTCTATAGTGTGATTACAGCCTTATAGTCCTCCCGCGCGACGGTCGTTGACGCAAAGATTACGCTTCGCGCCCAAAATCGATTCCGAGTGCGAAGAGTCGCGGTGTGCTGCAAATGCGCGGGATTCCGGAACGCGTGCATGCTACGCACGGAAATCGACGCGGTATCGTGCAATTTCAAGAGAAACGTTTATTAACGGGCGTTCGTAACTCGGTGCGGGATCGTTTGGACGTTCCTCGGAAGATCCTCGCCGTCGGTCGCGTGTTGCTTCGCGTGAGTTACCCGAGACTCGTCGAAGCTCCGTGTCTCATTCGACCGCAATTAAGCGAAACGGCAATTAACAGTCTCGCAAATGGTAATTTACGAAGCTCGCTATATTCTATACCAACTCTTTCGAAAGAGAGAAACGTTCTCTCTTTTCAAAGAGCGATTACTTTTCACTATGTAGCAATCTAGATTGTTAAAAAAAAATTTGATGTTTCTCTTTCTGGCAGTTTACACGTTTTTCTTTTTCATTCAAGTAGATGCGAGCAATAATAAACAAGGCACTTCGATCGCAGTGTCCGTTTTTAGGAAACTTTTTACGATACAGCCAATCGTGCGTGGAATTCAATGTCTTTCCAAACGAGAGTCGATTGAGCCTCACGATCGGTCGAGAAACACGTAATTTATTTCCCGCAGGAATTGAAACTCCTTTTTACAACATGTCGAAGATGAAGTTGAGCCTCGATCGCAGATCAACACCGATAATCTCCGAAATAGAGCTTTTCCTATGTTTTTTTAAACTTTTGACTTGTATTTTGCCTCTGTCTGTTTACTGTCGGCGTCCATTGGTCCAGCACCGTTCTGTGTGTCGTACCGGTTAGTGATAGCTCACATAAGTGTAATAAAAGCGCATAGAGTAAATTCATAAATTATATACGAAGCCTCCGACGATCGCAATCGATTGGCCCGACCTGGCGCGGCGCGGCGCGTCGATGCGATCACCGGATCGCACAAGCGTTAGCTTCATAATTTAGTCACGGCGAACATGAAAAATCCACACTTACACACACAACACACACACACTCACACATCGAACAGTCAGTGCAAGAAACACAAGAAACACGCGACTAAAGGCAAGTTAAATGAAGAAAATAAAATATATGTATTATAAATATATATTGGAACACGCGCGGGCGGGCGACCGTCGCGCGCGCATTAAGTGATTGTGCATAATTAGCAACTAATTGCGCATCATAAACAACCATGCATATAAATAGTCAACAGGATATAATTGAAGACTCATCGGCGAGTGAACACGACGCACGAGATGTCGTACAGAGGTGAGACACCGGGTGATCATTAGCATTGTCATTATCGCTATCGGTCATCGATTGATTGTCCATTGATTGATCGCGCTACTCGTGAAAGACTCACTCGCTTGGGTTCCGAACACATTGTGATTTTTCGATTTTAGAGATTTTACCACTCGCGTATGTTTTTTGCGACTAAATAGACGTACATAGGTAATACGAAGGTGAGAGGGTAAGGGGAGAGAGGGGGGGGGGGGGGGAGGGGGTAGACAGACGACGGTATGTTCGTGATTTCGGGAGGATGTCGCGCGGTATCTTTTCCTCCCGCCGCGAGGACGAAGCGAGCAAAATATGGCCCTTCGGGATCCCACGGGGGGACGACGAGTGGCGGCGATTTTCCAAAAGACTGAAGGGACGAGAGCAAAAAGTCGATATCGATAGTCATTTTCGTGTGACATCTTCGCACGTTCAAGAAATCGGGAATGGAGGGGAGGGGGGGAGGGGGCCGCGAAAGGAGGAGAGGAAAGAAGCATCTATTATAGTATTATTAGGAAGTAGCGTGTAGCCTGTGTAAAAACAAACAAAAAAATATATATGATTTTTAAGAGAGGTCGATCGCATCCGCACAAATGGGCGAGAGGAATTTAACGGTGGTGATGTATTTGAAATGTAACGAGATGAGAGAGAGAACTTTGAGAGGGGGTGGGGAGAATGGGGGAAAAGGGACAAAAGAGGGCGGAGCGATCCTTTCGCACTCGACGGACGTACGGCGAGGATGTTTATTGGATGTAAAAAGTGACACATTGTAAGATATCATTGTAAAAAGAGGTTTTAACTTAAAATAAATTAAATGATAAATCACGCATACACACCGACCAATCTTTAATGGAATATTATGTGATTAGATGTGTATATGTACAATGTATAGCATTACGATGCTCTCTCTCTCTAATTCTCTTTCTATTCCTCTCTTTCTTTCTCCGTCTCTCACCGTCTTCCTTCCTCTCATGTCGCCTCTCTGTCTCTCTTCCTCTTTCTTCTTCTACCTCCTTCTTTCGCGCTTGAAAAACCGTCCGTGTATTCTTCTGTCCTGCTGCCTCGACTTAACACCTGATTTATTCCCGCAGAATCACATTCGGTTGTTTTTCTGCTGGTCGCCGATAATATCGTCGCGTTATCAGAGAACGTCGTTGATGCGACGTGAATTTTCCTCGACGACTGGAAATCAATGCACGACGACTCGAGATCAATGCGCGACGACTGTTCTTTAATAAATCAGACGCGCTGTACAACTACGGGTATTACGGAATTATTAATGATTTTATTCTCTCGTATACGTGTTTCTTTCTCTCTCGTCGTGAACGCATGACGATGTTGTATCGTTATCTCGGACGATGTCGCGCCCACGAAATAAATTTCTTTTCGCTCCGAGCTCGGGTGGGAGAGAGAGGGAGAGCGAGGACCCGGAGACTCTTAATCAATCACGCGTGCCGATAATAATATCGTTATAGAATTATTAATGATTCCATTTCGCCCGCATCGCGGCGCCGTAATGTCATTATCGGGTGAATGTCGTGAGCAAAATTCTTTCAGCGTTTAGAAACAATGGCGATGTCATGTGATAAATCACGCGCGGCGACGATATACACGATCGCCGATCGAGTCGTATTGTTCAGCACGCTGTCGATCAACAATATGCACAGATTGCAAAATTCTATTAGCAAAACAAACATACGAGAGCGAGGATTATGTGTTTTTTAACGACTAGTCACAATTAATCATAAGTGGCATCAAAAGCCTGTCAATGTTTCATTTTATTTCAAAGACAATCCGTTTGTTAACGTATTTTACAAGCACGTTTTGCATGTTTAAACGTCTTTCGTAATTACAGTAACAGAATAATAATCTTATCAGAAAATACCAGTCTCGGAGATAACATATTCATTATATCATAACATAATCATTATGATAGTATATACAAAAACATGAATCGTTATCGAATCTTCTTTTAAAAGAATACTTTTTTGCCACTTGCAATAAATCGTGCAACATGTCGGGGTACAGACGCAATAATGAGATGATTTAGATAGACGTCGATTTCTCTTATTAATTAAGAGACGTAATTTTATTGAATTTTATCGAGTGGACAGAAATCTACATGTAAATCGAGGCAGCAATCGCGAACGAGATAACGCCGTGATCACATCGCAAAGAGCAAATAAATATCTCTTCCTCGAGAAATGATAATATCGGTAACGCGACAACTTCGATGTCACGTTCGACGTGTTAATGAGTTTGGCAATAAAGGGGGAATCATGTTTCGTACAATAAAAAGAGACGAAAAAATGTCCTACAACCACTCCTCACATCGGGATCAATGTCCGATTCGATTTCATGCTTATTCAATTGCATTAAATATAAAATAATGCGACTCTGACTGGCATATCTCGCAAAGATATATCTCCGTTCGGGAAACTCGACGATAAATTATAAGAACACGTTGCCGTGCGTGATAAAGGTCGCACTTTTTATACGATCGAATTTTTTTCTCCTGACGGTATCTGAGATACTGTCCTTTAAATAAATGAATGTAACAATAAGTTGGCAGAAATAATTTTTTATCTCGTTACGAAAAAGTTATTATATCTGTAGAGATTTTGTACGAACAGCTTATCAAGATATATATATAGGAATATATATATATGAGATATATATATAGGAAGGAAGTTTGGCACTGCGGGTTTCGATTGCGAATTGTGATTAGGTAATATATATGTATATATATACATATATATAATTGTTATTTTATCTATTATATGAGAAAGAGAGAGGTGTTGAAGCGCAAGGTGTGCAGGACGAAGAAGTTTAAAATGAAGGACGGTTATCCCGTGCAACCAACTATAAATTGTACCGTAACCGTTATCTCTCTCTGTGTATTTACTTGAAAATTTATAAATGTGTGATATATCTACTTAATTACGCGACTTGTCTTCATTCACTCTTCCCAAACCCTGCCGCATACTTTACTGTTTCATAGACCGTTGAATATATTTGAATAAATTATAAACTCGCACACGAATTAATTAATAATAAGTGTCACAAGAATTTTTAATGTACATATATGATTTTTAAACTTATTAAATCATGTAATCATGCATGTATTATCTTGTATATCACTTAAAAATATAATATATACAGATCTTTTATTTATAACGAAATATATGACAATTAAAAGTTTACAGAAATGAAAAATTTTTCGTCAAAATATTAAGTCCGTTTAACTTATTATCGGGGTTTTTTCTATTCCAGAGTACAATCTAGGAGCAACTATCATTGCAATTCTCAAATAAATCTCACGATATATCGATCGAATCCCGAGAATCACGAGGTTGCGCGATCACTCGTTCCATAAATTAAAAAATCGGTATAGAGGCGAATGTGTCATCGTCTGAATCTCCAAATCCTTGCTTACGCGCCTTTGCGCAAGTCGGCCTTCCTCGTTTCACGGCGAATTAGGTCCGGATGGGCCTTCGCCGAGGGTTAAAAGGGACCGGAGTCGAGATATCCGAGGAGAGCGGAGCTAGCAGCTGCTTACATTCGATCGTAGTCGAATTGCCAACGTTGACCTTCTGTCGTGAGATTCTACGATGAAGAAAGAAAGAGAGAGAGACATAAGGAGAGAAAAGAGGAGAACGTGAAGAGGAACGGTCTTAGATAGCCCTGGTTAGAGAGGATATATACTTCCTATAAAAGTGACCGGGATTTCGCGTAATCCCGTTTTCTAGGGTAGCCGAATAGAAGAGATGGGATACCTATCTAACCCCCAGTCGAAGCTCCTCTCTCACGAGCGCACATGATCCTCCTTTTCTTCGTGCAAGCTGCACGAAGGTGAAGTCAAGAGAGTTCGCCCGAATTCTTTCTTATGCGGTTTACCTCAGATTTTGTGGTAACGATGGTGGAGAACGAATGTCTCTCCGAAATGTACTCGTACATGTACCTATCCGGCTGCACATTTCAGATTCCAGCGGCAACGGAAAAAAAATTTCAAAGTTATTTCTTCAATTAGATTTTTTTAAATTTACTGAATATTTATGACGGAATGCTTGCGCAAAAGGTGTATACAAATATAAATATATATATGCTCCGAAGTTGACGATAGATCTATGTCGCTCGATCAGCAAATTAAATTATTGTTATTAAAACGAATTTAATGTTTCTTCTTATACTAGTTACGTCATTTTGGTCCCTTGACATTAATTAGTGTCTTTTAATCAACATAAATTAAAGAGGTCTCATGAACATCAGCAATATATCACAAATTTTGATGTTAATTATGAAGGATTAAATATCATGCAAAATTAATTGAATATTTAAGCATCATGCTACGTTCGTATGATACACAATGTCATAATAAAAAGATATTTGCAATTCAATTATTCAATATAATGGTTTTTTTATTGTCTGATTATCATCAGTTTTTACAAATGTAAGATTCGAAAATCGGTACGACAATTCACGCTTCGATTCCGTTCTTTCGCAAGAATGCATTTGAATATTACGACACTTTGCCCGATTTTCACGTTACTTTGTAAAGTGACGCTCTGACGTAATCCATCGATGTTTTCTTGAGTCGAGGAAGTCGGGATAAATGTCTACCGAGCGAAGCCTCCAAAATGGATCGGTGCCGCGTGAACGATACTCGACAGTGAATGCGGAGTCACTTTGGCGTGGCGGGACTTTGGGACTGGTAATCCCTTCTGTATATCCTACCGCGGGGGTCAAGCACGTGGGGTCAGTCTCACGTCGAGTGTGAAACTTAGATTCAGAATGCATAGCCTGAAATAAATAATCAATCGTAGGATTTGTACGTCGAGTGTCACGATCGAGGGTTGTATCGTCATCCTATGAATCTCTCGAGCCAGGACTCTACGTAGATGCGTACATATAGATATGTAAAGAAATAAATATCTACGTTAGCGTACTTATCTCATATTCTATCAAATTTGAGTCAAATGTGCGTGTAACTGCACTTTATTTTATGATAATATAACCGTAACTTGTTATCTCACGATAAAAAAAATTATCAAAAAAGAAAAAAGATGTCTACAAACAATTTTGCTAAATTATCTGAAAATTTAACTATAGATGCAAATTTGAAAACCTACAGCCCCATGCCCTTTACATTTTTTTCAAAATATGTAGGATGCTCGAACTAGTTACTAAGGATGTTAAAACAGATTTTGCAGTATTTTGTCGACAACGTTTAAGCGTTCTACATAATCATTTTGGACTAATAAAAATATTTTCAGATCTAAGCCAAATTTTTAGATGCCTCAACAAAACCATTCTTTCCATGTAACACTTTCAAATGAACGCAGATTTGTAATGTTAATTGTAACGAGATGGGTTTGCGGATTTGGAATTTCATCGACGTTGATATCGGTGTTCCTATCGCGGACCAAGATTTCACACGACCGATACGCACGTCCGCATAATAAGCTCGGAAATATTATAGCGTGCACGCAACGATTGCGCACGATGAAACTGTCAGGCTGGGACAACACTCGCTGGCCCTGCCGGATCGCTATTGAACCAGCCGCGACCCGTACAAATGACCAGCCTAGATTCCTCTTGACGACTGTTTTCTATCGGAGCCGCGTCATTATTAATAGGCGCACGCGACTTTATTCGAGGCATCACGCACGACGCACTGATCCTCGGGAATGGTCCGAGGAGAAGACTCTACGAGGGGGAGAAACGAGTTAACTCATTCACAGATTTTCGCAAGGCGTCAGCGAAATTTCCACGAAGTGTGATTTATCAATGTTGACGCGCGTGTTATCTTAATTAATTGTTTTTATACTATCACTGATAAAAGCTAGTCATTATTGATAAATATGTTAATAATAGTGATAACATGAGGTAATTCGTTTATTTTTTATAACAATCTATCATTTGATAAATCTTATCAAATTATCTCGTAGATTCATCAAATAGAATAAATGAGTTCATTATAATAATCGTTGATTATATCTTCTTAAGAATGAGCGACATACAACGAAACCTTCAAGAAAATACACAAATATATCAGCGCGCTAATTCTTTGAAATCGCGCAACAGTGTTCCAGCTGTTAAATTATAATTGCTGAGGGCATCGAGTCTATCAGGGGGGTGAAAGGACCGCGTAATATAATCTACCGCGCGATCCAGCATCGCCCGGTAGGTTCGTATCAAATAAGATAGAGCGCGGTTTGTTATATTTCTCGAGGAGAGAACAAGTGTCCATGAGCCCGGAGTGTATAGGAGCAACAAAGTAGGAGGTGGGAAGAAGGAGGGGGGGGGGCCCAGAAGAGGTGGATCAACAGTGTTATTAATGGGCACGATTACTTGGCGAAACTCGCGCCTTTGTGTGCCAGCCTCTTCTAACTCTTACCCCCATGTCTTTTTCTCTCTGTCTCTTTCTTTCTCTCACTATCGCCTCCCGTTTCCTCCTCACCTCCACCTGAAACCCCATAATACCTACACGCGCATTCTCCTTTTACACCTGTGCACGACTGTCTAAGTTATGCATGGGATCCTCCCACAGAAACAATGCACCCGCTCCTCTGTCTCTTCTTCTTTCACGAGTCCTCTCTTTTTTCCTCCCCCTCCTCTCTCTCTCTCTCTCTCTCTCACTCTCGTTTTTTTCGCTTTTTTTGCTCGATAGTTTCATCCGCGCTGTGCCACGTCCGGTACTAGTCTCACCAAATAATCATTATTCGAAATGATTTCGCAAAGCGCGTGCAATAGCATAGTATATACCAACGGAATCTACAATTACGATACTTCAAATTGACGTATCGCGTTTGAATTATTGCGAAAAATCTACAGTATTATTTATTATATAAAGTTGTAAAAAAAAGCGATACGAGATCCTCGTGGACTTTTATTAACGCTTACAAATTTTTACGTAACACGATACACACGCGAGGATCCCTTTCTCTACAATTGTACCTACGAGATATATATTTCGCGACGACTTTCTCCGTCGCGCTACAATTTGTCTTACTTTACGCTGCGTTATAATGATAAAAGGAGGCTATGTACATACTGGGAGCAGAGGTCGAATCGAGTCGACGCGATGCGACTTTATCGTTTAATTATCTTTAAAAGCGCGTAATTACACATTTCGCCATGGACCAGCCGTTGGAAGCCGCGACGGCAGAAATTTAGCGCACCGATTTAATTGCGGGCTTGATCATAAACGCACCCCGCCGATTGTCGAGTATCTTAAGAAACCCGAGAGCGTTAGGTACCTGCGCGGAAAGGTATCAACGCCTCGAGGACGCTCTCGACGCCCGATTTCCGATCGGGCTGGCCGGACCGGTCGATCGTAGCTCTCGATCGACTTCTCACCCCGGCACCTCCTCCATATCCGTTAGCTCGTGTACCCTCTCGCTCTCTCTTTCTCCTTTCCTGGGCGTGTTCCACGATGCTTTCCGATAGATCGAGAAGCAGGCTCGCTGCCCGATGCTCGTCGATACACATCCGACTGGATTAATCGCATCAACGGCTGACCCGCTTGAGACCCGCCTAATCTAATCTAATTGAGAACCAAATCGTGCTAGCAACGAGAGAATAAAAACTTAAATTGAACGTATCTTTTCGGTCGAGAAGTACAATAGGATATTATTTATATTCTGCTGCAAGAACATTGTTTCGTTTGAAGTTATCTGTGAAAAAAATGAATGATATATCCAAAGCACGTCTTCATCGGATTCTTTAAAAAAATTATTCTAAAAATAGATATTTCTTTACTCATGTTTTTGCACTGAGAAAAATATATACTAAATTTTAAAAAATATTTATTAGAACAACTGAACATTTGATAGATAAATCAAATTAATAATTCTTATACCAAATAAATACATTTAAATATTTATAATAGTTGGCACTAGATATTCAAACAAATTGAGATTCATCAAAATTTAATATATTTTTCAGAGTGTAGAAATTGTTTAGAATTTACAATCTTGTAAGATTTCTTTAGAAATTGCTATCGTTATTGTCTGAAATTAAGAAGGAATAATGGTCGAAAGAATGCAATTCTCATTTGGTAATATTGCCTCTAGCGTGATCCTGTCTACGTATCCGATTGGATTAATCGCTCCAATGACGGGACCGAGTCATCGAGCTAATCTAATTCCATCGGCCGGTAAGATCGAGGGATCTCCTTGGCGCGCAGCGGAAGATGCGCGCGGACGGGGAGGAAGAGGAAGAAAGGTCGATGAGGAGGAGGCGGGTCTCCGCGGGGGGCGCCCGGAGTGTTAAAATGTTAATTCGTGAGACGCTATGGAAAGAGACACTCCTCTCTCGATAGATTGCCGCTGTCGTTTGAAGCGCCTAGCCAAGGATGCACCGTTCGACAGCCCGAACTGTCACTTTGTCGATACACGATTGAAACGTTAATAAACCAAGTTTCGACCATTAATCTAATTAGATTGCCAATTAATGCAATCAGACGATTACGGTAAGACGATGTTGCGCGGTATCATAATGAACATCGGTCTGTGCCTCGAATAAGACGGAATGAAAGTAATAATGATCTCGCGGCCAGTAACAATCGCGTGTGATCGCGGGGGTTATTTCATTTGGCACTCTGACAGCTCGAATGTTTGGCGGATCGAATCAAGAGAGATCCTCCTTTCTCGCTATGTCGATTCGTTTATCTCTTTCGCTCTCTTTCGATCCAAAGAACCCCGATATATGTTTATCTGTTGAAAAAATTATGCGTGCAAACTAAACGGTGTTGTCTTAATTATGTAAATATTATACTTAAATTTGTTTCTTCTACAAAATGACAATATAAAAAATGATATCGACTAAAAATAAAAAATTGTATACATTTTTTTTTAATTAACGCACTTTCAGGTACCTTGTAGAGATTTCATAATTAAAATACAAAACATTCAAATATGAAATAAAATTTTATATATTTTTAGTATTGAAACATGAGAAATCTCAAAGTTATTGCGTTTTATATTCTCAATTAGCGCAATTGCATCGTTTCTTTTAGAGAAGAAAGATGTGAGCAGTTTGATTTAAAAGTCAATAACTTGAGAATATTAAAAAATAAATCAAATTTAGGTAAAAAAAATCTTAAAAAGTCTCTCTCTCTCTGGCTTCAAGCTCGTGTGTGTAATTAAAGAAACAACACCGTTTCATTTTTTCAGCAACAACTTTTTCACCAGATAAGATACAGATGCGCGTGTTAATCATCATTGCGATCCTGTGTGGAGTTGAACAAGAGCGAGAGAAGTAATCAAATCGACAAAGAGAAGAAGAGGAATCCCGAAAGCCCGTCGATGACCAGTCATTGTTGCCTCATAAAGCCAGTGAATGCCCTCCCCATGATTCCACCTCGAACAGCCGCCTCCCTCACCCTTCTTCCCTCCGTCTCAATCCGAAAAAACGATCGGACTAATCGTTCAACGATTGTAATAGGTTTCTTTCGGTCATTGTCCCATCTTTGAGATCTTTCATGTACACACGAATAATGGAGATAAGGCTGTGAGAGGCGTATGAAGAGAATTAGTCAAACATGATCATCTGAATAATTATTATTATTTTGTAAGACTGGAGTATAAATATATAGAATCTCAGCACGTTACCTCTTTCGATGTAAGTTAAAACGAGATTCAATGTGTATAAGATCTTCCATTTATGAAATGTAATTTCTAGTAACATAGCCGGATTAAAAAATTAATTTAATAGGTACTAAATTTTGAGATCGCATTGTCTGTCGCATTTTTGTTGCGCAAAGATAACCTGTGGCCAATTTTAAGTAACGAAATAACGTTGACAAATCCCAACGTTTTTATTATTGCGGACTCTTCTGAGCGGTTGATGAAACAGGATCATGTCATGAGGAACTGAGAAGAAAAATAAGTAGCAAAAACGACGGATCGAGGAGGCAAAATTAGGTGGCGGAGATCCTACGGTAAACAGGAAGGGCGCCCTCCTGCACCAAGTCAATTCATGCAGGAAATCGGTTTTTCGGTCGCAACTTCTATTCCCTTCATCTCCCCCTTCCCTTCACTCTCTCTCTCTCTGTATGCTTGTGTCATCCAGCAGAAGTGGTTTCACGATCGCCATTGTACGAAGTCCTTTTTGGAAGCTTAAACACGTCGCGGCGGGATTACCGGACCCGAAAGTAACAGTTTCGAAATTGAGGCCCCGCAGCAGGCCCCTCGAAATCTCGTTTGCAAATAAGATTCCGCGCATCAATGTCGGAGTATTTGATACAACGGCGGATAGCTCTCACATAAAATTGAGGTGAAACTGAGCTGACAGAACTGCAACGAGTAAAAAGAACGTCATGTAAAAGAATTGCTCTGAATCATTGAGGCAATTTTTAATATTTTAGTCTTACAATTTTTTAAGTTTTAACATCTTAATTCTAAAATATGCCAGTTTTAATTCTTATTTTTAATAATGTCTATTAAAATTTTTACAATAAATAATATTAGTGAAATATACAGAGAATTACATATGTTTGTTCTTATCAATCAAGAAACGTTTTATTGATGTATTACTTGGAAGAATTTTACAATTATATAATTTTTAATTTTCTGTGTACAATCTCTTTTTTTTTGTACAGTCTAAGCCTTTTTACTATTCTATCAGAAAATATGGAAAAATTCAGAATTACTTTTCAATGTTTCTGTTATATTATCATTTATATATTAAGGTTTAAAGAAATGTAAAAAAAAAAGAGAGATTCATTATACAATTCATTTCCTGTTTGTTCAATCCTTATTTCAATTCTATTCAAGTCTTATTAGTTGAAAGATTCAAGGAAAAGGTATAGGAATAGAAATAGGTTTCGTATAGTTCGCAAGTTTAAAAACGTGAAATCGCAAATTTTTGCACATTTTCCGGCTGAAGAGCCGTCTCGTAGCGTAGGCGCCGGAAACGAATAGCCGCAATAGAACGAACCGACGTGCGGCGTGGTCTACCCGCTAGTTAGACTCTCATAAAGTCACGACGTAAATTATCCGCCGGACGGACAACGCGAAGTGTGTTTGCGATGGTCCACCTCCCGTCAACGCCCTCGCATAAAAAGACCGAGACGAGACAGGACGGAGCTGTGGTAGAGAGAGAGAGAGTTTCTTTACACCTCCCTTAAGTTCGTCCTTTAAATACGACGAGACGACGGTGGGCGTGTTTCCTCATCGGCGTGGCGTCGTGCAAAGAGCACCTGCTCAGTAAATATCGCTTTATTGAGACGCCAGTACGAAAAACCTATTAACGTCAACGCGCGGATAGAGGCGTGCGAGACCGCGAGACTGTAAAACGGAAGTGCGGCTTTCGCCTATATACGTTGCGTGCAGCGTATATACGCCATTCTGTAGACTTGAGAACGATGCAACCTCTGAATGAACAGTAATGTAAAAACATTGCCAAATTATAATAGCGTCGATTTCTTAACAGATGCATGAATTGAAATTTCATATCAACTCAATATTATACATTTAAAAAAATCTGTTACGTTATATTACATTTTTTATTCAATGTATACGAATTATTTATGTAATATATGTAGATACATAATATAAATATCGAATCCTTCATAATTCAAACATTTCTTTAAAAATGCTATAAGATTAAATTTTTATTTGTATGTTTGTATATTTAATTTCCACAACTTATAACGTAGCAGTTTTTTAAAAGAAAAAATATGTAAATGTATGTATCACTTTAAAAAGATCTCGCGTTGACTACAAAAATAAATAGTAGAAACTGTAGGAAAGAATCTTTTTGACTGAGTAGATACATTAATATTATTCACGCAAATGCGTTTAAGATATGCAAAGTTTTATGCGCGTATAAATTTTTTATTTATACAAGCAATTCATAAAAAATAATTAAATAAAAGCGAATCTGTATGACTATCGATGTTCAACCATGTTCAACCGAAAAGATTTTGGCGGCACAATTATTGCTAATCTACTGTCCGCAGACGTTCACTGCTGCGGCGATTGTTACGTAAACGAGAGAAAACGAAAGTAATAATATTTAGCCATAGAGAAGCAAAAATACCTCTTATTCTTAGTCATCGGATTCATCGAAGCGCGCGCGCTCGATGATGTAACCCGACACAATCATAAGTTACAACGCTCACCTCGTCCGCTCGCTTTATCGATAATTTCATTGCGTTTATCGCTTTGCATTTTAATTGTTTGCTCAAGCCATTATCGCCACGACCGCTGGACGACCCGACGACGTTAATTCCACCATTTAATTAATGACGATTAATGCAATTATGTTATTATACGGCAAAAGTTAACTTGAATCATATTGCTGGCAAAGTTCTCCGCGCCGTGCCGAGGCCGAAGCCGATGAAAACTCGCCGCTATATGGAAATCGCAGCCCGACCAATCGACGCAATATCCATTTATTATCTCTGCTTGGTAATTAGGATCAATTGCAGCTGTCCTGATCTAATCAGAGATTAACTCGATTTAATCATTTTTCCGTTGCGAGAAACGTAGAAACAAATCTTGGCGAAGTGAAAACCCGCAGAAGTCGACGCTTTAGTTATTATTAAAACAAAAGGTAATCACAGTCGCAAATAGAGGTATTAAAAGTTAATCAACTGTGTTTTGTATTTTAATGCACAATTAATATACACACAATTAGTTTTCCATTTCATTATCATATACATGAATCATTTGCGTGACCATTATCATTTCTTGTATCAATCAAGCCATCACAACAGCCACTTTTCGAATAAACTCTATCTAAAAATTTACATTAATTTCAGTTACATTATACAGCTTGTGCATGCAAAGTGCGGTTACATTAAAAACGAAAGGGTCACTCGACATAAAACAATAGCTCGTCCGCTATCGCTCTTTTTGCGAACGTGCTCTCTAAATTCTCTGGATTCTCACTCTAAACAGTGAAAACTGACTTAGTCTTTAAAAAGAATGGCTCAATCTTCAATCTTTAAGAGTAAAATTTCACACACTCTTCAGATTGATAATTCACTCTAAAAGTTTTAGAAAATATTAAGCGGTCTCTACAATAAAATTTTTTAATTTTAAAACTTAATGGGTTTTCTGCAATAAGCTGTTAAACCTAAATAATCCTAAGCCGTAAAAAATTGAGCAATCGTGTTAGTCAATTATTCACCTCACATTCGACTATGAATGGTTGCTTTCTTACGGCTTAAGCTTAAGTAACGATTTATTGTAAAATGTGTATAAGTTGTACGCCTTAAACTCTCATTGTAGATGACGCCGCTTTATTCGTGTAATTTCTAAAGCTGCGATAAGAACCCGTCGAGCATCATAGATAGTGCTATACAGTCCGCCAGCTATAGCTGAAGCTGATACGTACTGGGCGATTGTGGTCCGCGAACAAACGAGTGCAAATTCATTAATACCGGAGTCTGCTCGTTGTGGCGGCGCAGTCCCCCGCGAAGAGCGAACAATACGTCGTCTAATAGAAATCAAATCGCCTCACCATTTATAACGATCCACCTCGTGCCTCCCTTTTGTCTCGTCTCGTCCCTCCTCCTCCTTCCCGCGCCTCGCTCACTCGCTCGTTCGCTTTTTTTTCGCCCATCACGGAATAATCGAACAAGATTGATGAGGGCGGCGTGACTAGCGCGCTACGAGGCCCGCAAGAATCACGCGGTGGACCCGCGTGCGTATCGTTGCCCCGTCCAGGGGCTCCAAAGAGGAAGGGCACCATCCGAGGGTTCGAACTTAGATCCATACCTCCTCACGAACGATTCTTCCCGAATTGGTATTCTTCGAGGGAATTGCGTACTCTGTTTATGGAGACAAGCACTGCTTGATTCTTTACTGATCGATATTTTATGCTCGAATTGTTCACTCGTTGCCGATTGATTCTTGGACGTCTCTCTAGAGCACCATGAAAATGATATCACGGAAAAGAAACCAATAAAAACTACAAAATAATCAAATAACGAACTGTGTAAGAATTAATGACGTAATGTGTGTGCGTAGTAAAGCGGTATATTGTCAATTATTATAAAACAAAAAAATATATAACAAAAAAATAAAAGCTAAAAGATCTACAATTTTGTTATAGATTTGAAAACAGTTTTAGACCACCAAAATGAAAAATAATTTTGTTGAAAATTCAAACGGATTGCTAAAATGTCAAAATTTGATATGTGTGTGTGTACCATTGTTTTTTATCTTTCAATTTCCAATATAATAATTTGGGCCAACGAAATTATTTCCACGTATCGTTGCGTAATAATAAAATTGAAAATAGAATTATTTATTAAAAGCTATGTAAAATTGGAGAAGAGAAATCAAGAGATAATTTTTCCGAAGACGGACGGATGAGAAGCGGACGATTTCCGGAGAGCGTTTTATGGAGGTTGCGCCTTCGCGGATTCGGAACGGAATGGCAGAAGCAGGAGGTTTTATAGGATGGACCGGAGGTTCGGGATTGAAGGAGCTCTGGACCCCCGGCGCGAAACAACAAGCAGTCAGAAAAATGGATGGGCTGCTAACCGTGCCACCCATGGAGTCGGGCGAGCGGTTATTTTACCTTTTACTCGCGTCGACCCTACGGCGAGCGCAACGCGGTTTAATAAGCGGCATTCTTAATTACGTTTTCACCTGTGTCGTTGCACGATAAACCATCGAAACATTGGTTCGCGATGGATAGCTGTTGCCGTGCTTCCAACGCAAGTGGAGCGCGATACCTTCAGATTGGCTTCGAGAACTAAAAGTAAAAAAAAAAAACAAAGAAACAAAAGAACGAGAAACGAAAAAGAGAAAAGCACGCTAGTCACTTCTGCCTCGTTAACGTTCTCTTTGCATCGTTCCTACCTTCCTTTTGAGACAGCAATTTAATTACATAATTATTATTTTATACCGAAGATCAAAAGACTTCGGAGTATATAACCAGATAACTAAACCTTTTAAATGTTTTATCATGCATTTCTGCTGACTGTGAAAAATTAATTTAACACTTTGACTGCCGTATGGATTTTTGTAATCAGTCTCCTGGCGCCACACTTTTATTTTTTTTTTTACAAGATATAATTTGAGTATATCCAATCAGATACATGATAGTCAAATTTAATTGTATCAAATCAATATACGTTTATAATTAGTAAATGTAATATTTACTTAGATAAATATTCAAAGAAATATTTATATAAAAATTTTGCATTTTTTCGAAGTAGCTACCTAAATTTTTAGATACTTCAGTCTGTTCTTTTCGTATATAGATGCGTGAATTTGAGAAAGAAATTAAGCAAGTGTGAATCTGGAGATCTGTGACATTATACGTTTTACTTGTGGGGCGGACTCGCACCATGTAATCCCCCGATAAATCTCGCGCGGACGGACACAGTCGAACGCGAGTAAGTTCTCTCGACTCGCGCCGATAAAGCGAAATCCTCGATTTTGTCTCCGAAACGGGGGAACGCCGTAATGGGCCGCGGGGGACATTATGCGATCGTGGTGGCGCGTCGCGCGACAGCGGCTCTAAGACGCATTACTTCCACCGCTGGTATCCGGACATTTGTCCAGGCCGACGCGTCCAGGAACTGGACTTACAGAAGGGGACCGGTCGACGGTGTGCATTCGAGGATTTAATGCCCGACGAGAGCGCGCGCGCGCGATATCCCTCCGGAATCGCGCGTTAGGACCTCGCGTCCGCTCGTACATCTTTTTCTACGATCGCTTTCTAATCATTTCCGGATCGCGTCGCCGTTGCAACAGACCGCCCTTGCAAGAAGCATGAATCAATTGCGAGGGGATTGCAAAGATATTACGAAAAGTTTATAACAACTCTCGCTAGTTGCGTTCGAATACTTATTGTTAGCAAAAACGAACAACGTGTAACATCCTCATAAGCGTGAAAAATGTAGACTTTAGTTTTTCTTTTAATCCCTACTGGGAGATATACGCGCGGTGACTAATCAATCGTAAAATATCCTGATCGCCGTAAGTATTTCTACGATCGCTCGTAAGAACGATTACGCAACGCGCAACCCCGACATATATCACCGAGGCGCCGAGAGCCTAGACTCGTCGATAACGAATAAATTTTAATAGATATCTATTTTCTGACGCACACGTGGATTTCCGCGGCGTCGCCGGCCGACACCGTTGAAAGTAAATCAGCGATATTAAACAGGCTCGTAAATCCACGCTCGCGAGCGGCGCGCGCTTAAAAAGTACAAGACAATTGTGCCATTATCTTCCCCGAGTTAATCGAACGATTGAGTAATGCGTGAATAATTTTCTATTATAGTCGTATGAGTCGTATGTACATGTCTTGCCCGTATCGCTCGACGTTCTCGTATCTCACTCCGGTATCCAGGCCTCCTTCACTTTCCGCCACTGTCTCGTCTCCCTCTACTTCCCATATGAGGTCAGCGTGGATAAAAGTTTCGCGCACCGTCGATCGTGCGTGTCGATAAAATAAATGTTACAACCACCATGCGTGAGATTCGCCAAGTAACAAATTACAGCGAACGGCAAGCTTGTGTTCGTGCACGCGCCCGGAAAGATTGTAAAAGAACGTTCGGAAAATCTCGCCGCGTGTCAGAAACAATTTCGAATCTGACACGAAAACTTCGCGTGTGACAGTCAAATCTTAATAGATACACCAGCTGATTCTTCACTTTCCAAGACAGATACGTGCGCTATGCGATCACTTTGCCAGTTTGACATGCGGTATCGTGCGTTCTTATCAACTCCAATATCTGATCGATCACGATAAGATACGATGTTGAATCGCAAAGTGGTATTTCCCATTGTTAGCAGAGATTTTAGTCAGCGCGAAGAAATGTGAGAGGAGGGTGGCAAAAAGGCAGTCGCTCTTCATACGTAATAGTTAAAAAAAAAACTTAATATACAATCTCTGAAGGACAATTAAGGAAATTGTGGAAAGAAAGACCTTAGGAGTTGAAGAAGAGAAAAGAGAAATAAGGATAGTCATAAATCATATGGAAAAATAATTAATACGAGAGATATACGAGGACACGATAAGGATAAAGGATAGAATTTTGTATGAAAAATATGCAATAATTGAGTAAATGTGATATTAATATAAATTAGTGTAAGGAGCACAAAATCCTGCATAACGCATAAGAAAATCATTTATTTTTTTCTTTTTCATGAAATAAAAGGATCTGATTGGTTGATTTTCTCATGCTTTTTATGCATTAGGCAAGAATATGTTCTCCAGTCCCAAGATGTTGGGAAAAAAACTGAGATTTAGGATATCAAAATAATCACTTGGGGGTGTAACAATTTTTTTTTGTGCATAACTTTTTTTGGAGGGTGGACAAATGAAAATAACGGATGGACAAACGTGGACAAACCGTGGACAAACGAATGTAATAATAATATTACCAATATTCGCATTTACAGATTCCAACTTTACAGAGCTGCTTTGTGAAGTTGGCACCTTAAATACGAATATTGGTAAAATCATTATTGCATTCGTTTGTCCACTGTTTGTCCACGTTGGTCCACCCGTTATTTTCATTTGTGCACCCTCCAAAAAAAATTTATGCACAAAAAAAAATTGTAAGACCCCCAAGTGATTATTTTACACTATTACGAAAAATATAATAAACATAGGGTGGACAAACGAAAATAATGGGTGGACAAACGTGGACAAACAGTGGACAAACGAATGCAATAATGATATTACCAATATTCGCATTTACAGATTCCAACTTTACAGAGCTGCTTTATGAAGTTGGCACCCCTAAATGCGAATATTGGTAAAATCATTATTGCATTCGTTTGTCCACTGTTTGTCCACGTTTGTCCACCCATTATTTTCATTTGTCCAACCTCCAAAAAAAAGTTATACACAAAAAAAGATTGTAACATCCCCAAGTGATTATTTTTTGAGTTCGTATCGATTGCTTGAGAATTCAGTTTACTAAATTAATGATTTTTTCGAAAAAATACGAATGAAAAATATAAAAAAAAAAACGAAGAACAACTGAATAAGATTAAAAGAAGACGAAAATCATCATCTTCATGACTATTTCAAGAAGCGGGGAAAAGTAAAAAAATAAAAAGATACGAAAATCAATAATTTAAAATGAAGACAGTTAATTAAAACTAACGGAAAAAAAGGAAAAAACAAATAATAATCTCATAAATTAGACAAATCCGGAAAAAAATTTTAAGGATGTGTAAATGCTTAAATTTTTTAAAAATTAAGTAAAGAAAGAACTTACGTTGTAATTTTAGGGGGATTAACAAACCAGTTTGGTCTTTTCCAGATTTGTTTGTGTATTCCCAATAATTCTGAATCGCGCGCATAGCGCGCGCAGGAAAAGGCTAGTATTTTAAAATCTCTCTAAAAAATTTATCAAGTTTTGCACGGTTTTACTTTGAGTTAACCGATCATCGAAAACTGACTGTGTAGATTAACTGATTGAAAGATCGAGGTGACTGCCATTTACGCTTCCCGCGACAGAGATTCGCGTTTGTCGGTAAGATCGGATATCTCGAGAAAAACCTCGCTCGGATCGAATCGAGCTGACCCCAGGGATATTCTTGCGAGTTCGCGTTTTCGATCGCTTCCAGACAACCTGAGCGGCAACGTAGGCCGTAAGTTTCCAAGGTAATTCGCGTATATATATACCGACGTACTTGACCCCATGGCTATTAATCTCGCGTGCCATCATCCCCCTCGATCCGCGGGGGCGTTTCCAAACTAATATACGACGACACGACCCACGCCTCTATCGGTGAGAGCCTAACGAGGACTGACTTTAACGGTTAAATAATATTACTTTGAGCTCTTTCTCTCGAGTTGCCGGTCCAATGGAAAAGTTTCCTAGCTCTATCGGCTCGAGCTGATGAAGAGTTTCAGTCCTCCTTAGAAAGGATAATTATGAAAGAAACCACGCAGTATCCTGCGCAAAACAACAAAAAATGTTCTTTTTCTTTTAGTCTTTTTTTCATAATACAGAAATTCGTTATAATTTACAAACAGTTCATATTAAAATAATATTGTCTACAGCAGTTATAGCAATTAAAGCAATGAGAATTGTTAAGAAAAGAATCAGTGTTTAAGAAAACAGTTGAATTTTATCTGTTCTCTCGATGACATTGATGTTAGAAAAACTCGGGCATCCGCTTGACCCTTGTTATAAACGAGCGGTTAAGTTAAATCCCTTTCAATGTTGGTCGAGAGCGGAATAGTGAATTTTGTCACCGATCGGACGATCCATTGATCCCTGGGAAAGCTGCGAGCAGCGAGTGGAAAATCGTTTTCTCGAATAGCACAAGGGGCATTCTCAAATGTTAGGGGACTCTTCCCAATCTTGAGTCTCGCCAATCTTAAATCTGCGATCTATTTAATGATCGCATTAGGTACAGGGCAATGACCAATGAATTGGATCGCGTAAGTCGTTTGTGTGCGAATCGAACTGCTAGGGGGTTATGTCGAGAAAGTAATTAAGTTGTCCAAAACGCGTAACGTAAAAATGTATTTCGTGACTTCAGAAAGAGGCCAAAATGAATTTAAAGATAAGCGAGCTACTAGTCTAGAAAATTGTATTTAAAATTTACATATAAGTATTATTAGGCATCAAGAAGTAGCCACACGAGTATACTTTTTACTTAATATCTCTTTATTTGATTAAATTCAGAGTATTTCTTGAAAAAATGTGTAAACAGGAACAGACATGCCAGCAGCTGTCTGTTAGACAGAGTTAATGATTATAATTCATTTATTCAGTCACGAATACCTTGGAGAGCTTTATGGCCGGTATAAAACAATAGAACGTTTTGCCAATTTTACGGCCGAAACTCGCATGATCTCTTCCTCGGTGAGGCGGACGTTTTATACTTGTTAGTCGAGCGATGTACAGTCTAGATCGCAGAAATATTTATTATGTAATAATCGTTAAAACCGGGACACGCGTTATACGTTCTTCTACTGTTGTGAGAAAAACATATTTTTCTCACAACGTTCTTTCAATAGCATCATATGAGAGTTTAAAACCGAGAAATAAAATCGAGTCGCAATAACGTAATATTATGTCATCATGGAAATAGTGCGAGAATAAATAAATGGCATAATTTCAGAATAGATAGGAGAAAGATGATTAACAATTTATGTACATTTTATAGAACGCTATGGGTGAATATCAGTGAAAACCTCGAGTGTATGAATATAAAAGCGCCTTTCCCGAAATATTTTAATCCGAAATATTTTAAGCCGAAACTAACGTCAAAACCAGTAACGCGGTTACTGACGTTAGGTGTGCAAGATCCATTTAATTTATGTTAATTAAAAAACACTAATTAATTTCAAGGCTTTTTAATTGACATAATTGATGTAAAAAAAATGAATATTAAACTCTCTAACTCTTAACAACAGGGTCGATATCATTATAGTAATCACGTTTCATTTTACACAATAGAAAAGCTGCGTAATAATAACGTATCAACATTATCATTAATTAAGAATTACAGAAGAAGAGCCATCCTAAGTATAATATAATAATAATAATAATAATTCAAATTTACAGTCGTATCATAAAGAAAATCAGATTGTTTAACATTTTTGAACAGAGAGATAATTGAATGGAATCAACAAACCAGCTCAGCCCCAAAAGTGTTAATATCAATAATACAAAATACATCATGTAAAAAATTATTTATGCAATACAAATGTACGTTTCTCGCTCAAGTATCTATGAAATTATTTCATTCAAAGCAAAGCGCGCGATGGCGGATGCATCATGCACACTTCTCTGTTTATTTATTTCATCGCGTGAATCGTTTTGTTCAATGCAGATGTATGGTGTGTTGTGTTTAAAGAAAAAAATATCTGCAGTTCTGCGGCGTAGCTGCAATGAACTTTGCGTAATTTAGCCCCGGCCAATTGACTCTTAATTAGAACGCTTGGGACAAATGACCGTGATTGCCGACATAATGATACCTCGCGTTTCACATGATTCATACGATCGCATTCGACCAGCGTGCAGCTTGCGTTCTCTGCGACGCACCATCGACGATGGAGTCGTTGGCACGTGTTCGGGGAGTCTGAGGAGTATAAACGTTTTAACCGTTAATGTATATTTACGCTGATCAAAATTTTCACCTGCCTGTTGTGAGAACCATACGCGAATGTTCGCGCGCGGAATTGTAAGACAAGAATGCGGGAAATTTTTACCAATTAAATCAGATAATTATAAGCTTAACCAAGTTAGCGAATGAAAACCAGATTGTAGGAAATCAATTAAAAATAAAACATAATGAAAGATGATCGATAGATAATTAATTCTCATAAATAATGTAAATAAATTTAGTACTTTTTAATATAATATTAAGTTTTCGTTTTACACACACACACACACACACACACACACACACACACACACACACACACAGAAATTTATATTTTTTTAAATAATTCAATATACTATTCCAATTCCTTTTCGGAGGTTAACAATTTTTATCAATTCCATACATTTGCACGGAAGAAACAATTTTGCTCAAATAAAAATTTAGTTAGATACAGATGTGAAAATAATTTTAAACCATCAAGATATAAAAACTCAAGCACAAGCACAATTTTGCAAAAGTTTTTATATTTTAGCAACCAATTTAAGCTTTATTTGAGTGTAATTGTTTTGATAGTCTAAAATAATTTTTTTTAAATCTGTCTAGCTAAATTTTTTAATATTATAGTAAGATTGTCTTTTCCATGTAAATTTTCAAAATTGAGAGTCCGCGAGTTAATTGATGCAGGAAGGCGCTTTTCCCGCGGTCGTGCGAGCAAACGTCGAGAAAATTGTCAGCACGCGATCGGTCCTAAGACTTCTGAGATACGTATCAAAGGTGATTTATCGCGATGCATACCGACTACGTATGCCGGCTATACGCGCTCGTAATAGTCACTGAGAGAGAAGTCTTGCCGTTACTACCTGGCCGACTCATGTAGAAGCGTAATCGGTGCCGACTACGCTTCGCCAGGAGCAGAACACCTGCGGATCGTGCCGCCTAAAATCAAGCGCGATCGAAACCGAGCAAAAATCAGGTGACGATTATACTCGCTTTGTTTGCATCGCCCAAATTACTCAAAGCTGCAAACAAAAAACCCATGTTACAAGATAAAAACACTTTTATTATTAAGTGATTTCCAGTAACACAGACATACTGTAAAAATCATTACAACGTCAATATTAAACAAAGATGAAATAATTAATGTTTTATATTGTGTGTCCCTTTTTCTAAAAAAAAAAACACGCCTATTATCGAGTCCATTATATATCTGATGAAGATACTAATACAATAAGTGACAAACGCATCGTGTTAATTTATAATAAGACAGCCACGAATATTTTTATATGCGGATGTAGTGCGAGGAAAAAGTCAAAAATACTTTTATTATAATGGCGAATGGAAGTCGTGTAAGTGACGAAATCGGTGGATTCCGAAAGATTCGTGGTTACTAAAACGTGCGGAGGAATATCCGATCCTCTCCACAGAGGATTAATACTCCACAGTATTAAGGCTAGTTCACCAGGGCAAAGACAACCATGCTCTCGAGGAAGCACCTGCCGTGGACAGCGGACGTGTGCACGAGAACACGCGACGCGTCTTAAACGGACGGTCGAACAAAAAATTAGGTAAATGCCAATGCAATTATGACGCAAGTAATTTCGTTGCTACCGTCCGCTACAGCCAGATTTTACGAGCAGATGCTTTCCGCATTCGTCCCCGCGCCGCCCTATTTCGATTTATAACCGTTGCACTAAAATTCTTTCAAAATCACATATAATCTTGAGATTGTTAATAAAAGCCATTGCTGCTTATATAAGAAATATATATATATATATATCAAGAGTATATACTAGAAAAAATCTTATTACATTGACATTACAAATACCGGGCAATCATTATTGATCGTATCTACCTTTCAGATTAATATTTTATACTCGTTATTATTTTACTTACTATTTATCCATTTAAATTTACCAAAATTTACAATGAAAATATCGACTCTGTCTTTAAAATCCAAATTTATCGACAAAGTATTAAATTTATCAAACATCCTAATTAAAATAATTAGAAATTCAGTTACGATAATCAGAATTTTTTATCATTTGATTAGAATTCTCGTTTCGTTTGTACTTTTCGTTGATATAACAAAAGCATTCTTCTCAGTATGTATAGACGCAAGAAACTACGTAAGACGCGTTTGTCATTTCTCACACACAATTCGACTATACAAAGACTATATCCATGTATTCATCTAGCCGATCCTGGAACAAGTATTATATAAATGTAACGTTCGATAATCTCTTATCCAGTTCTGCATGGACGACAAATAAACCATCGCAAAGGCAAACACGAGACTACCACGTACAATTTACTCGATCCATCAAAATCCATGACATCTATATACTCGTGTACAAAGGCAAGCTCATGATAATGTATCTGCAGGGAAGCCGAGGTCTTGTCGCGTCGAACGATGCTTGGTGCATCGGACGCTAATGAGATCGCACGATATATAATCGTTTTTTCCTACAGCGAAACGATAAGCGCATTTTATTTTAGTTCCATTTCGTTTCGCTTCTCTTTCAATTTAAATGCCGAACGTAGAATAATAAAATTTAAAATTTTTTTATTATAAAAAAATTGTAATAATTACACATCTTTTTTATTGTTTGTAACGTGCTATTTAAGATAATGGATTCTTAGTTTGCGTGTTATTTTTCCATGTTCTTTAAAAAATATTTTTCGATTCCGACTCAATAATCTTCCCATGTAGCGAAGCATAAGAAGGTTAATCGTGCACTTTCGTAATAATTAATGACCGCGAATTACGGGCTAAGCATAGACTAAGATAGAAGCATCGCGTAATAATATATTTCTTGACAATGACAACTGTGCGATAAAAGAAGCATCGCGATCGCAAACGTGGAATTACCACGTACAATTGAGTCGATCTGTCAAGTAACCGTTCCGCCTACCTTGGTCGAAGGTGGCACGGTAATACGGCAATACGAAAGTCAAGAGGAAGAAGGATAGAGAGAAGTCGAGAGAAAGAGAGGAGCCAGAGACGAGGATCTTGCATTAACCCGTTGAGAAAGATAATTTTTTTTTTTTTTTAGCTATAAATTATAGTCCTCGCGGCCTATTACTTCTACTGTTACGCCTGACAAAAATCACGGTCTTTCATTTCCGAATTAAATGGCTAAATGTTATGAATGCCATTGATTACTCGCATTACGACGGTATAATTTAATATAATGAGAAACGCGCACGGCCGCGTGTCAATTGCCGCGCATCGAGCCTTGATACGAAAATGAGATGTTATTCCCTGCGTCGAAATTATTCCCCGCGGTTCTCTATTTTCTATCGGTAAATCATTACCCACAATGAATCTAGGTATACCGCCCCGATAATTTACGCACTTCGTCATCGCCGATGGTTAATTATCTCGTAAGCACGTTACCTCTTTTCACTTAACGTAAATTGAGATGGGGCGTCAATAAAAAAGTTTTCCGATATCTAATTATTATATGTAATGTAAAATCCAATTGTAGAGATAGCCTCCGCTCTATACGTATATTTAAAATGATATTTTTCGTATAGAATTATGATATGGAGATTTATATGTAGAATGTATACATTAAAAAATATTTATTTGCAAAACCAAACTAATATTTATATTTTTGAATTATTATGTTTAGCATGACATACGATTATTTGTACCATAGATACAAAATGCAACAAAGCCTAATATCTGATGTTAAATTATAACAACAGAGTCTAGTCGTTATAATAAAATAATCACAATTGCTGAAAATCAAAGATAATTTAATATTAAAATAAAATTACTTAATATTTGTGATTCTCTCTGAGAATAAATTCAACGCAAATAAAATGTCTACATGACTCTCCACGGCTATAAATATAAATTATATATATTCATAAAAATAAAAAATATATTTTATATATAACAATAAAATACAATTCGCAAGCAATTAGGATGTATTTACTGTACAAGATTAAAAACATTTACACATTAACAATTAACCGTGAAGCCTATATATAAAGGCATTTTATTATTTTATTTGTATTAAATAATTTTCGCTTATGGAGCTTTTTCGTAACAATAATCGAGACAAATTGGGAAACGAGAAACTATTTGACTGAAAATATGCAGTGCGTTGCAAAGTATAACTCAGCTGATTTTTTGAAGGGGGATTGAGCAGCTTGTTTCGCGAACCCGAAAACTTCCCAATAATACAGCGGCGATCCAAAGTTGAGAGTCTCGTATTAACCACGTCGTCGATGCACCATCGGTAATTAGTTCAGCTGCAACGAGCGGAGACGCGTGCCCCGTGTTGCAGTGCAGCTGCACCTGTCGACCGATGCACGCTTTCATAAATACGAGCCACATCGAGCACGCGTTCGACATACGCGCGTACCAGCGACAGAGAGTGTCGATAAAAAAGAAAGACCGTTATTATGTCTGATACAAAGTTTCAAGAGCATCTCAGGTATATGCATAATTTCGCAACTTGAACAAGCCTGATTTATAAGGGAAAGGCAACACTTATTGGCTTCCGCCCTGTTATTCACATTTTTGCGCTCCCAAGTTCTTGTTTTGTAAATATGACGGTATATTTCAACTTTCTGAGACAAGATATACTTTGTGATAAAAATATCATATGCGATCTGCATTCTATTTTATTATTATAATAAATATTTTTTTATATATATAGGATTACATATCTCTTGTGTAATTAAAAATCTTTTTGCAGGTTTAACTTAATTATTGCAATAAAAAAACATAAACAAACATACACACCCATGCACTATCGCTTTCTTTAATTACAAATTCTTAATAACGCGCGTTTATTTGATATGGATTAGTAGTGTTTATAATCTTAAGTACATGATTTAGGCAAATCTTTCTCTTCAATTACATCAAGCATGCTGCATTAATATTACATTTGCTCCTATTAATGCGTAGCATTAAGGAATCAATGCGATATTAAGTATGTGTACAATGATAAATGCGATAAGCAAACCCGCATCTAGTGGTAAGAATTGCGGTAGATGTAGCAATGATATATGCGATGGGCATTCGAAATGTACATTATATGTACATATTCAGATATATCTGCGAGTACGCACATATTTGAACTTCCAATACGATTTTATGATTGCTAAACGCATGTTTAACTAAAGTTATAAATGCTCTAATGCTGCATAACTGACGTATTAATCGGTTTGATCAACTTTCATTTATTTATAGACTACGAGTTAAACGATAATACAACAGATCGGTAATGCAAAGTGTAAATATACTTTTCTGATGATCGATATTGACAGCAGGCAATAATGTATCACTTAAAGAAACATTATAATTACTGCGTTCTGCATTATAATCGGAAATAAAGTTTAAAACAGTTTTTTCTAACTATGTGAACGTGCTTTATATAAGAATCGATTACGAAGTAGTTTGATTAGTCAACACATTTCTATTTTTTCTAACATAATAAACGTATTTTAATAGATAAAGTTAAAAAATCATAATAAATTAATTCTAAATTTAAACAAAATAAAAATAACTCCACAAAATGATTTTTTTTTTGTATAATTATTGTATATGTTTTCTAATTTTTACACTGAGAAAAATTGTACTAAATTTTAATAACTATTTATTTAAATAGTATTAGCTGAACATTTATGTTAAATGTATACATATTAAAAGTAAATAGATTTATTTGACACCAATTAATTTGAAAAAATTAATCATTTTTTTATTTAATAAATATTTATTTACTATAATATAAAAAAATATTAAGTTAGTACTATTCAAACAGATATTTATTACACTTTTTTTAAAATGTATGTACATTTTTAAATACGCGATTAATTTATTCAAATATTCAAGCAATATTTCAAATCTAATATCGATGAGCGCGAGCCATCGGATCGGAAGTTGTTTTTCCATTGCCGCAAGCATCACCTGCTTGGGAAGCGCCAAAGAACATTTATTCCCTAATCAGTCTTCGAAGCATCCCAGAAAGTTTCGCACCTGCTGCCGCGTGTCGCTTTTCTCATAAGAGCGGAATTTTCTGCGGTCGTCCTTACACTTTTGCGCACATGTTGATAAACCGGTAGCTCAATTGACGAGTTCTCCAAAAATGGAATATACGGCGACTACGCTTTCATGGTCCCCTTTCGCGCGACGGTCAATTAATCGAGCACACCCGGTAAACAGAAATTACTTTCATCCGCAACGTCACGAAACTTTCATGACACTGCATTATTATATGATGCAGTTATGAAACAATGTTGTCATTTAGGTGATACACGTCTTAACATCGAATCGAAAATTTCTCTGCATGTATAAGTAATTTCTATGTTGTTCTTCTACATATTCTACGTACCTTGCAAACTGAATCGTGTAAATTATTTAATAGCTTTCAATTTTCAATTAAAGAATAAACAAAAACATATCAATTTATGTAGGAAAATTAAAAAGAGCTCATCTATTATATATAAAGCAAAATTACTTGCATATGCAATTTAAATGTTTATATATGAAATGGATGGTGTATTAAAAAATGTCATTAATTTTCCTTTATTGGTGTGTGATGATGAGGAGAAATAATGTGAGAAAGTCATATTAGAAGAAAAATGAAAATTGATCTAATTAGCGTGTAAACCGACTCTGTTCCTAGATTCAGGTAGACCAGTCAGGCGCATCCAGACGCTGATCAGGCATAAAATCGCGATTTAATAGTTTCCCTGCACCAGGACGCTTCGAGGGCCAGAAAACACCTGCCGCGCGGAACCAATGAATTATAGGTGCCGCTTCAGAAGCAAAGATGCACAATAATAACGCGCTGAGTCGAGAGAAAAATTGATCACAGAATACCTCAACGCGGTCATCCAAAATTCGTCTTTTCTACGAGTGTGTACATTTAGTTATATTTATGTATTCTACATACATTTTTAATGAGAGAAATCCACAGTCAATTATAAATAAAATATAAACGACCCATAGAAATTATCATTACGATTACTTATTAAAGTAATTTGCTAATAATTAAATGTATCTTTAAATCGCAACAAGGCAAGCAATTTGTTAATTTTCATAGGAATTCTTTGTGTAATTTTCTTAGTTATGATGTTTTATGAGAAAAGCTATAAAATTATAATTTCCTTTAAATCAGAATGTAAAGTTAAGAATAGATGTATTAAGAAATGAAACTATAATGAGAGATATTTTCATTAAACTTCACGCATAAATTTTGTATGCAACGAAGAAAAGTACTCCCCCGAAGCTATCATCTTGTTGTAAATCACGTTGCTGGTCGCGGCGCATAAATATTACATTAAGTTACTGCGTTAAGTGCTATCCTCCGCTCATTACTGATTACGACTCCCTTCAACGTAATAGTATTCTAACGATTAAACCATTTTCTGCTATTTCACTGTTAGGGGTCTTGATGCATCGCAGCCGGGAAGTGCAATCTAAAGATCTTCCATCTACATCACTACTTTTCACGTATTCTATCTATTGCGTAGCCACGCGCGCTTCTATTTTTTAATTAAGCACCTACGATTATCTCTATTAGTTGCTTGCTGAAGGAAGTACAAGAAAATACACTGTACAAGTATGTACATTGAAATCAAACTTGAGAAACACGTATTACATATCGACATAAATAGCAATAGGGTATTAAAATTGTATAATATAACTCAAGCTCTAAATAATTTCCTCTGTAATGTTATAAACAAATAACTTTTCCATATCCATTTCCTTTTCATTTTTCCATGGTAGCTCTCATCATTTTTAAATCGCGGTGTCTACTTTGAACATCACAAATAACAGTTCAATATGAACAGGTACAATTAGTTTTCAATTTCCAAAGATTCAAACATCCTCTTCAATCTAAATTTTGACGTTTCGATTCTGCCTCTTCTTTTCCTTCCTGCCCATTTTTTCACTTCATCGCGAGAAGGGATTTCATCATGACTCGGTCCGTGCCGAGACCTGGGCAAGCCGGCGCGTCACTTCCGGTTCTCTCGAAGGTACAGAAAAACGTCGTTTTCCCAAGACTGGCTGGTCCGGCTTCGCGGTAAATGAGTTTTTTATCTAGCACGAAGTAAATTAGATTAGCGGAGACATGCGCCGGTCGTATCTCGCTTGCTCTCGCGCCACGTACGCGCGCGATGAGCCAAGCGTGTATAAACGCAGCGCGAGGAAGAGACATGTACGAATGCATACGATGGTACGGTGCGATGTGCACTAATGGTCCGCTTTATTCCGATACACTTTGTTGTATGCTACGTGCATCCGGTAGTCAAATGCAACCGGTATTATGTCAGTCTAATATAGATACACGAGATATATGCGTGACACACAAAATAGTACAAATGACAACGTAAATTAGTAAGTTTCATAAACATATAACATTAATTAAAAGAAAAATAACTATAGTCAAATTGACGAAGTAATTAACCTCTTCGCCGAATGAATGAATAGGATTGGTCCTTACTTATAGGTTCAATCCAATCGCTCGGTGAATAGGCTAACAATTTTATCCGACTCGAACACAATCAATAATTCTCAATATATAATACATATTTCAATTAATAATCTTAATATTAATAATAATATTTCAACGCTTCTATATAAGGTGTCCCATGGAAAGTTGTTGAAATTATCAGATGTCATTTTTAAACACACATAAGGAATGAGAAAAATACAATATTTTTTAATAGAGAACATTTGACATTTAGATACTTTATTTTTCTTATTCCCTACAAACGTTTAAAAATGACAGCTGATTGGTTTCGGCAACTTCCTGTAAGATACTCTGTAAGTGTTCTAAAAAAAAGAAAACAAAGGTGAGAATGCCGAACCGTCGCCATTAAGACATGCCATGTTGAGCGTAGAACACGTACTCTTGAGGCAGTTTTCAGTACTCGTGACAGCTTCCTGCGCCACGTGGAAAAAGTGTGAGCTAACGCGTATACACGCGTGTGGGTGGTGTTCCCCTGGCCGACACGACGGCCGAACAAAAGCGCTCGCCCGACTTTACAACCGACTTCCCGTTGTACACGCTCGTTGTTGCTTGTCCTTCGCGGACGGCCGTACGTTACGCTGTCGCGACGCCGCGGCAAAACAAAGGGAAAACGCGAACTTGGATGGCGCGAGGAATTTTTTAATGGCCGCCACCGCCCTGTGCCTCTTTGTTTATACGCCGCGAAGCACGCGAACGCGGTAACGGATGCGGAAACTTTGCCGCGGAAATTTTATTTTATCGCGCGGATTTAAAGCTGATTAAATTCAAGAATCCGATTACCATTTTTTTACATATAAATTTATAAATAAAATGAGATTGAAAATAATTTTCTAAATTATTCGTTCGTGTTTCTTATTTATTTTATTAATTTTTAAACGGATTAAATCCACCATACATTGTAAAATTGAACAGAGAAAATACGTGATCACTAATTCAGATTCAGACTGCTTTTCTTTAAGGTTGACTTTTAGCGCTTACTGGAAAGCACACACAGTCGACACTACCGTTCAATCCTTCGATGAATAGGAAAAATAAAACGACATTTGTGTCTTCTAGGAGGGAAGCAACCTTAGAGAGTACTTTTTCCAATATCGCTGCGCAAAAGTGATTTCAGCGATAAAACTTCGCACCATGTATGCATACATGGCGGTGATTGTTAAAGGGTAAACTTTTCTTAAGGAAAAACTAAGCAGTTACTCTCACACCCAATTATTACGCTCCGCTTGGTACGAGAGTTTTTAACTTTAATCTGATTAGAACGTGGATTAGAGTGTCGACGAGATGTGAGGTAGCGGATCTTTCTTCGCTGCGGCCTCCGCAAGGCGCTTCGCTTTCACAAACACCTCGCAAATAACACTGTATCGCGTAATTGCTTGTTAAAACGTCTACGCATTAACGATCGTCCCCTTTTGTACGCCTCACCCTCTTGGCTTCCACCGATGCCAATCACGTCGCTCGCGCAATCACGACGGAGCCGCTAATTTCAGCGACGATGGGACACCCGTGTTTCTCTATTTTCCGTGGCGGGTAATTAAATTTCTCGCGGGGTCGTTCGACGTCGCGACAACGCGTCGAGCCACCTAGCTGTCGGATCACGGCTAAACGCTTCGCTCTTTCCAATCCTCTCGCCAGCCTGCCTCCGCCCCATCGATGGATTTGCGCGAGGGTACCGACCTAATGGGACCGCGTCTGCTCTATAATTACAAAGATTGCCCACTATACACGCGGGCCAAGTTGTAGAGAACCGATACGGAGGCTCTACCGGATGATCGTCGGCTCCGCACACATTGGAGAAGACGCCTCACTCGCTGATACCGCAGATTGCGCGAACGATCGTGTTTCCATTTCGATCGAGAAATCTCGGTGATAGCTTGCTGTCAGCAGTGAGATTTATCGAGAAAATCAGCGAAGTGATAATCTCAACTGGTACTCAAACCAGTAGTAGATAAATAAACTTCAACACGGAAAGAACAGTTTTGTTGAAGTGAAAATTTACCTAAATAATTAACCTCCCTAGGTTTGAAAATAATTTTATTGAAATGTCAAAATATTTTTTGTCGCATTGCTGATCATACTTGAGTATCCTATACGTATTATTTTGATGGTGTTCATTTCAGATCTCAACAAAATTATTTTCAATTCTATATCTAATTAAATTTGTAGATATTTCAGCAAAATCTTTCTAACGCGATTAAAGCTTCGAATATTGATATAAAAAATCTTGGTAAGTCTACTATTTAAAAAAAAAACTTTTTTCATCATTTTTCTCTTTTCTACTCGCAATGATTACGTTCTTATATGATGTAACACGGGATTATTGCTGCGGTTATTATTGCGATTTCATCTGCAGTCTCGACAGCGAACATTGCACCGTAATGCATTATGGAAATTTTCGACAGGTCGCGTCTTTGGTTTTCTGAACATCGGCACGTGCCGCGTGAAAGATACACGCGATTGTCCGCAAGTCGATCATCTTGCAATACATACAATTGATATCACCTGCTGCCATCCCGGAGCGTGCTTTTCGTCGTCATCGTTGTCGAATCAAACTCGAACCGATTACATCGCTCGATGCCGTGCATCGTGTTTTTTCTCAGATAACATCGGAGTTTCCGCTGGTTTCGTGTTGTCGACGCTCGAAGAATACTAATAAAGAGCGACGCTATATAATGAAATAAACAGAAACAATTGCAACGTATTTTCAAATGGTGATATTAAATATGTTACTGATTGCAAATGCATCTAAAAAGTACAAAGTCCGATTGTTATGTAATGAAATGACCAAAATACAAGCGATACTAAACATACTCAAAGTTACAGAATTTTTTATTGTAAAGAATATCAATATAATAAATTAAATTAATTTATAAAATGACAAAGGCTTTCTAAATAAACAATAGTAATAATTGCGGAGCATGAAACTTAACGTTAATTATTATTGCGAAAACAATTTTTAATGATAGACGTTTCCATCCTACTAACGAATCATCAATTTAACCAAATATTTAAATAACAAAAATGCATGTTTTAAGAAAATATTCCCATAGTCACATTAATTCAAAAAGTTTATCAAATTCACCTTCATGTTTTAATAATATTGCAATCATCTCTTTTAATACAAACCGAAATTACTCGCGTATTTATAAAACTCGCATATAAAACTTTCATATTATAATTAATATAAATAAAAAATAAGGACAAAGAGCCAGTAATATAACTTCTACTTTTTACTGTTAACTAATAAGGTATATTTTTATCGATATATATATTGTTAGCTCTTATTTAGTAAGTATTGAATTTCTTTTGTCTATCAGAATTTTAAATTTTAACGAAACTTATATGTACAACGATGGATACTATCTCTCTTTTCTACTTTTACTTAATTGACGCAACACGCACATAACGAAGAATAGATATAGTAACAGATAACAAATTTTGTATTATTATGAACGTATATCATAACGATTTGTATTTTATAATTTGTAACATTGAGAATGATCGAAATGTATGTTTTTTGTCACTTTATATTATTATTATTTGAATTAAAGTGGTTGTTATATACTCGTTGCTCTTATTTTTTATTTATATTGTCTTGTACTTATAGAGCCTTATTATTATATTAATTTATATAATTAAATTATATAATTTAACTTAGGCAACTTTTGGGAGGTAAATCTACTCTGAATTTAAGTCGCATCAAATCATCGCAGTTTCGAGCGTCTCAGAATCCGTTAGATCCCATTTTGATAAAGGTGTTCGAGATGCGTCGCTCTTTCTTTTTCTACCAGCGATTGCACTGGAAGACACGAGTCGCACAAGTCAATCGACCATAATTCGTACAATTGATATCACCTGCCTATGCCCTCGAAGACACTTTTCCCTTGTCGAGACGAGAGGGCGGTGGGGATCGGCCTGCGACATGCATATACATTTCTCTTTTTCTCCCTCTTCTCTTTCTCTCTTTGTCTATACGCGTGTTAATGCGAACCCGCGGCACGCCAGTTACACGCGTACGCACGCGGTCGCGTGTGTGTACACGCGGACCTACGGTGATCAGGTGAGTCGAAGATTCACCTGCCGAGCCGAGCCAGGCAGCTGCGCAGGTGTATTCCACTCTGTTTTGTGGACGATCGTCGTACGTGCCGCGACCGATCTACATGTATGTAACACGCGTGTCAAAAAGCCAGAAGGCCCAGTACACGTATACGGGCAGGAGAATTCACGGGAAGAGATTAACGTTGATTAACGAGAAATAGATTTAACGAGAGGCGTGCACATCAAAAACGCGATGTCGCTCGATCCGCTTATTTGAGTAAATAACATTGAATGGAATGTTCGAGCAATCGAAGACTCGACACGAAACGATTGTGAAAGCCATAAAATGAGATCTCGAGGAGAAACATATTTCCTTAATTAACACTGAAGGAACAGTTTTACTGCGTTAAGAGAACAATTTTTGGTATTTGTAACTACAATTACATATTATAATATAGATTCAATAGTTCTATCGTCAATAGTTCATTCGCAGAGTTAACGAAGAAAAGATGGACTTATTAGATAAAAATTTGGAGGTTTTCGTAATACCACAAAAACAAAAACATAGAAGATTTATTACAAGATTTACTATCTTTTAATTACGTTGACCATCAAATTTCCAATTAAAATGTTGCAGTATATACGCAGACACCATTATTGGGTAACCGAATTGCAAAACGGTTACAGATTGTTACGGATTGATAATTGCCCGGAATCGTACGCAATAAAACAATGATGATTATTTTGCATAACCTCCGTTTTTATTCGCATGCCGAAACTTTTCTCTAACACGAGTGTAATAGAGACGTGTAAGAAAACATACGTGTAATTGAGATACGCACCGCTTTACGAGCTGAACAGATTTACGACGGCAATTCGGACACGTTGTAATTTCGACACGCAAAGAAATGGACGGACGAAGGGAAGGAAAACTATGAATATATCCCGACGACGCACATTGGCATGAGTAAAGCGACGACGTGTTAAACCACTCGGCGACACGCGCCACACGTGTGCAGTGCGCAATTAAAAAAAAATAAAATAAAAGGAGAAAAGCGCAATAACAGACTCGACGACGATTGTGAATCGAGAATCAGGAGATTTATAATTCATAATTATATTTAAAAAAAAAAAACATAATTACATTATACCGTGCGATTCACGCCCGTATACGATCTGTAATAGCTAACGTTATTTCCATAAAATTAAAATAAAATGTTATACTTTTTAAAATGTGCTGTTGTAAGAATACCGATAATTCATGTCAAAATAAAAGCAGCAATGCGGGCAAGAAATCGCTTTTTAGCGCCGTAATAATCTCTGTGTCCGGGGAACATAATAATTCGTCGACAGTCTTCACCAAAGCGATTCTCCGAGTAAACTACCTCTCGCTAAATCACTCCAGGAAGTTTGATACGCATTTGGCACTCCAACAATGCGCACCCACGCAACCCGACGCGCGCGTACACGCGTGTAACACTCGCAACGAGCTCGGCGTTGTTTCACGGCGCGGCGGTGCATAAATTACAGGACAACGCACGCACACCGACACGGGCAGGCCGAAATTATTTGGAATCGCGTTGCGGACGCGATCTACATATTCAACGCGCGATCGTGGTTACCACGCGCGTTTAGCGAGCGAGGAAGGAAACGCGGAAAAGAGAGGCGAAGCGAGGACAGAGATGGAGAAATCATTTATTAAGAGAAAGAGAAACGAGATGTATGCAGAAGGGGAAAAGAGTACGGAACAGGGACGGGCTTCCTCGTGTCCGTCTTTTGTAAAGCAGGTGTAACCGAACCTCTTTCGCCGCGGCGCGGCGGTGTATTTTACCACCCGGTAGTCGCCATTAGATCCCTATACCTTCGTACACTCCGAGCGTGCCTCCCTTCCACAGGGGGAGGGAAGGAGGGCAGTAGCAGCTGAATCTCCGCGGAAAGTAGCACCTGAATATGCGCGCGCGCTCGCGCGTGCTGGAAACCGGAGGTGAAGAGCTCCGATGAAGAAATATCGGAGGGCGCACCTTAAAGACGTCGAAACGATCGCTTAACGAGGATCTAATTTCCAGGGACGTTCCCATGAATATATGAATTCCGAAATAACAAACACGACGCAGAGAATATGCAGGAAACGCAACAGGTCGAGTGATCAAAACGTCGTATAAACGGCTAAAAAAATTTGTTTCAAAATACCCATTTATATACAGCTTGATATCGTATTTTACGTCGTCGACGTGAAAGTCCATCGATGGTTATTTCGAAAACGATCGCGAATATTTCATCCGTCGCGTGCGCCCGAGAGATATTCTTGTTCTCCGTAAACAGTATAAACGAAGTGCCGCATTATTATCGCGTATCCGATACACTTTCCTTTTCGTACCGCGTGGTATAATTGGCGCGCGGCTAATCGACAGGCGATACCTTCGCTCGCAATTAATTTGCCGCGACACGAAGCGAGCAGTCTTTCGCACAATGGCCACGTAAATTTTTGCGCAGAGATCATATCGAGAACCATGGTACGACGTGTTCCCCGAAAATTTATTAATAAATTCGTGGTCACGCACGCCCGCGTCTTCTTTTATCTCCATTTCATCGCTTTTGTCGTACTAATATTCAGGAATAGAGGGCCATCTTCGTTCAAAAATTTTGAGGCGTGCTGATATCTGCAGCGAGTGCCAGTTTGGTATCACTTTTTATGACGCGCGTATTACACTTTGTCGCTCAGCGGAGGCAGATGCACGCGGCCCGACAGACGTTTCTTCGGCGAAAGAATCGAAAGTGTTTCATACTGAGAGAAAAAAGGGTTGTAATTATCATAATTTTACTATAATTCAAAGTCATTTTCTTTCAGGGATGCCAATACACTGCCAATTATACATATTTTTTTAGAATTATAAATATAATTTTTGTTGCGCTAATATTGTAACTATCCTTAAAACTTATAGAACGAATCGCACTCTAAAGAATTTAAAGCATAAAAATGGAACCTACCATAATTATTTGATTATGTAATTACAGTCACAAATGCCAAACACTTTTCTCTCAGTGCACGAATTAAATAACACGCGACGTAATAAAGAACATCGAAATCGCTGATATCATCACGTTTGTCTTCGTCTAAAATTCTTCTCAAATTTGAATGACAGATGAAATTGCGTTTTTCCAAATTTTCAATAGCGCAATACTATTGTAAAAAGAGAATCAATATTTTATTTTCAGAGAAAAGCTATTCAATGCGAATATAACATAGCGTGGAATATAATAATCGAGTAAATACACAATGAGTAATCGAGATCTGCACGTGGCCGTTCAATGTATGCTTTAACGATGCACTCGAAATGCACTCTTAACGCACTCTCGAAACTGTTGTAACCGTTCGCACACAATCGTTCGACACGACAGTCGCACGCCCTCCGTTTTTATTTTCCTGCACGCGCTTTGTCTCGACGAGATTGTTTTGCTTTTACGAACCCTTGCGTAGCGAGTATTAGTTGACCGTTTAACGAGCGCTCGCCACAAAATTTCTCTTCTCTATTATTGCCCTTTCCGCAGCCTTTTATCCTTGTCTACTTGTTCGCGTGTATGGCCATTTCATTTGCCATACACCTCGCTTTGTTAGGACAACAAATAGAATTTCTGCATTCAATGTATTTCGCATAAAATAATTGATTTTATTAAAAAAATTGTCTCGAAATAATTTGTTTAATATAATATAAAATGAGGCGCACTAATGATAGATTCTGAATCATTTATTTTCTCCGAAATATCATTTAGAACAAGAGAGACAGCTGATTAACAAATGAACTAAATAAAAATCTAATTACCAAGTGCGATTTTGGTATATACGATCAACTGCAGGTAGGTACGTCTAACTCGATCTAGCTTCGAGAACGAGGCAACCGTGCACGGTGGACGTCTCAATAAATAAGGTGCTAATTAAATGGGCATTTTGCTGAATTTATCCCCGGCGTGCGTGGACCGTTGTCCGTAAATAAACCGATATTTATAGCCAGCGTCGCTTTTATATATTTTACAGCGTGAGATCAACACCGGGGTAGACGGCGCATAAAGCTGCATTTTCTGCAGTTTCTGTCTCTCCCGATGTTCAAGTATTTTATTCGGGCGGGTGGGTGTGCATATAGGTGCGTTTGTGTTGCCTGTACCGGCCGAAACGGGTACCAGGGGAGAGCACACCAGAAGGATTATAACGCCGGTGCCTTTTCCACCGTCGTTGCCTCACCGACGCGACTACTATAAATCTATGGAGAGTTATGGCACAGGCCAGGTTTTGTCTTAATGGTCAACCGTGTAATTCATGGACGCGGGTCACCGCAGGCACCGATGCGCCTGGAATCCTGGCGAGGATGCCGTCGCCGATTTTCCGTGGACGATGAGAAAGACGATGGGAGATTGCTCGCCGTTCGTTCTGTTTGTCGAGCCAGAATATGCCGGCATCAGTGTGGTTTTACGATTTATAAACTAATCGGATGATTGACTTAAATCGGGAAGATATAAAGTCCGTTATTATTTTATGTTATTATTCGTGACCGAATGTCATTATTTTATAATCGTCAATCCATCCATACTAACAGTAAGATATGATATTTATACAGCTACAAAATTTATATATATGAAAAAAAATATTTCTTCAGTAAAGTTTTTATAATATGTGTTGAATTAACACATTTTATTCATTTATCTGAACTCTCTAAATTTCTAGGAGTATCTCCAATCAAAAAAAGTTAAAATACTGCCACTACTGGAAGAGAGTGAAATCAATCTTATTTCTTTGTAATCTTATTCAAAAGAAATGTAGAGAACAATTATTTACGTTAAAATACATTATTTTCGTGTTATTTCTTCACTTATTCATAAATTGTGAAAATTATTTTAACACTAAGAAATTATGAATATTAATTCTCAAAATACTTATAAAAATAACGCAATCAGATTATTAAAATCAACACAAAAATTTTAACAAGAACCAACACGAGTACAAAATATTTTTTACTGCGTAAAAAAGAATTATGTAGAATTGTATGTAGATAATAATTTTTCATAAAATATTATACATAATCATTTTCGACAACAAGAACGAAACATTCCTTAATAAACGTATAGTTAAACTCCTGTCAAGTCGGAAGTGCTTAACGCTTGTATCATGCAAACAGTTAATCCCTGACAATTAAGGCCCACGGCCAATTATATCGTAAGATCGCTCGTAATTAGTCAACGAGTTGGTACGGGGTGCATCTAAAGTTCCAGCCTTTTTTATCGCTCGAGTTGGACATACCGCGGATTCCAGCCGCGTCGAATTTCACGACAAGGAATCGTGTAAAGCCTGGTAGCAGCGTATAAATCGGCGCACCTTAGATGCCTGATAGGAGGACGATTGGCTACGGTACGTACGTGTGCGTGCGTCTGTGTGTGTAGCGAGAGAGAAGGAAAAAGAAAAATCGCTCTCCTCTCAAATCCTCCCGAGCTCTCTTTCGAGACCCCGAGAAAGAGGGAGAGAGAAAAAGAGAGAAGACCCCGGAATAGACTCTTCGTCGTCCTCGACGATCGATGCGACTTAATTGGTCGCGGAACTTTTCGTGGAAGTAAACGAAACTGCGGAAACTGCCTTTCGAATTTGTAGATTACGAATCGGAGATCCCGCACAATTGCGCTATCATTTAACATTAATCGGATGCGATAAAAATTAGTTACTTGGAGACCAAACGTAGCATCGCAGCATTTATAAGTGTCTGCACAGGTAGTGGACAAAAAGTAATAATCTATAAGTGCCAAATCTTCACTCGAAAGGATCTACATAAAAATGTAAAAATATGCTAAAAATAATACTTTTTAAGATACGTGAGAAATAATAAGTTGAAAACATTCGTCCATTAAAAGCCTCGGGACCATCAAGTTTCAACGTTTCGCCTGCAAAAAGTTCATCACCGAAGCTCATTACATCGATACGCGATCTTTCGCACTTTCGCAAACTTTGCAACTTCAATCTCCGCCGGCCGCTTCTCCGACCTCGTCGAAATTCTCACGGCTCTCGTAATTAAAGCCGGTAATGCGCGCCGTCGAGATCCGCCTTTACATTTCGGTATTACCTCTCGATTTCCCGACGATCGATTAACGTGATCGCGAACATATTGCACGTATTGAAAGCCAGAGGTTGAATGCAATAAAAGAATAGATAATAAGACGCACACTTCAATACATGTATATACGAAATATACACGACTCAATTTAAAAAATGTTTGTACAAAACATAACCTTGTAATATATTAAAAGTTTATATATTATATTTATATATGTAAATTTATTAAATTATAGATACAATGATATAATACAAATGTAATTAAACTTCAAAAAACTCACGATTATAAAATACAACTGCTATATCGAGTGCTTATTCTGATCCACTACAGAAGACTCGCACGAAGAAGATGCGATTTCCTGTGAGCCTCAGGACCGCAACTATGTAGTGCTGCTGGCACCGTAATTTGGCATTTATTGGCATATTATTATTCTTAATGAGAGACGGAAGGATAGAATCTCGTTAAGAGAGGCGGATTCGATCGTCTCAAGGAGGAAGGAATCAAGAAGGTCCTGCGAAACCCTAGCTATAGTATGATCAGGGAAGAAGGAGGGCGGCGGGATGCCAAAGAGACGGAGGAGACGGACCTTTTGTCCCCTTCCCGCCATAACCGATACCCTTCGATCCCGCGGCATCAATCTCGCGTAAAAATTAATCTTATGGGTTGCAGTTTTCATATTTGGCAGTAATTACAGGCCTTCGAGACCTCCGCCTCTCCTCCCTTCCTCTTTTCTATATTTTTCCACTCTCTCTCTCTCTCTCTCTCTCTCTACCTCCTTCCGCTCCTTAGACGCTGCGGAGGCCTCTTTTAATACGGTTTCGCACGAATCTAATATTTCCCCGTATACTATAAATTATCGGCAATTAAAAGGGGAAAAAATGGAAACGAGGGAATTGCGAACGCGCACATCGAAGGAGGTAAGGAAGAGGACGGAAGCCGAGGAAGATGATCGAAGTGAAGAACACGAGGAAGAAGGCGGGGAGGAAGGGCCAAGTGGTCCCGACTAGTCGCACGGCTTTCCTACTTTTTTACCTGAGAGAATAGTTTCTCTTCGTAGAAATCGTCGAAGCACGGAGTGCGATGCATCGGCGCGATTCGACGCGGCGCGGTGTGGTGAGATCGATCTCTCGTGCATCGCGAGAGGAATCGTGACACGGGAAACCCCGGAAGCCACATTGAGAACTGGACATACGATTGCGCCGAAAGATCGCGAGCTCTCGTTCCGGATGGCAGATGAGCCAAGGAGATGCCCGATGGACTTGGAGTCGTTACTAAAATTATCTTCGCTGAAAGTTTTCAACAAGATTCCCACGAGAAGCTATCATGTAGCAATAAACGAATTATGAAAGTGTTTAACGCATAAATAATTTAATTTAACAGATACCTTAACTTTTTATCGTCATATCCTCTTTTACAAGAAAGAGGTACAATTTTTGGAATGGTTGACAGAGTTATTTTATTATTACGTAGATATCATTATCAAAACATTAAGTTTATTGTCAGTACATTATTAAGTAACGATTATCCAACTGAGTTTTTTTTCAGTACACAATTGAATTCTATTTCACAAAAATCTGAATATTATGACAGTTAAAAATGACGATAATAAATATACGCCTTGGTTTTTGTTACCGTACATTCCAGTAATCATGGATGAATTTAAGAGTATTAAGAGAAATTTTAATATAAAATTAGCTTTCAAGAGTTTGAATAAGCTTAGCAGGTACATCAAAGTGCAAAAAGACGGTCTCTCTTTATACGGTATTTAAAGAAAAACGTTGTATATAAGATTTATTGTAAGGATTGTGATGCAACAGTTGGACAAACTGGAAGGAAATTGAAGACCAAAATAACGGAACATAGGAATCATATTACATAAAACACAAACAATCAATCTGTAATTACAGAACACAGAATTAATTTTGAACATGATTTTGAATGGGAGAATGTCGATATACTTGATACAGAATGTTACTTAAACACAAAGGATTAATCTCAGAATTCCTCCATATTTACATGCAGAAGAATGGAGTAATCTTAATCTGCGTTCTGACACGGATGGCTTACTACATCAAATTTATTTACCGATATTATATGATGTAAAAGACTTTAAGCGTGACACGAATTTTGTTTTTATTTGTATATAATTTTGTCTTTTGATTTATGTACATGATGACCGATAGGTTACATTTAAAAATAAATAGATAATTTCTTCAGTTATATTCTTGACACTCTTTTACGATAACATGTCTATATACTTGAGATTTATCTATAAGTTGCGTTAAGTGATATTTGCGATGAGATTTAATAGTCAGGGTTTTTGATCTAAAGTTTTTCAGGACGATTTTTATGAATTTAATTAAATCTTTCATATAATACAATTTCTCATCATTTTTGCAAAAATGTTCTATAGTGTCGAATACATAATGTCAAATTATACTCAATTTGAGTTATTTTTAACCACTTCTGTTATTTAATTATAATATATATATATATATTATTTAACTCAAGGGATTGAGTTTCCATTGCTCCTTTTGATATCTAACACATAAAATTTAGATATTGGAAAAATCTCGATATGAGGAGGTGTTGTTTCTATACCATCGCACGTAGAGTAACTACTGCTCGAGTTTCTAAGTATAACGTGTCTCTGTATGCGTCCGATAATTCCACGATGCACAAAGTACCCTAGCATCTCGAGAGTGCCGAAACTCGAGCACCGATATCTTCCAGCCTTACGACGAAAGGACATCAATCCTCCTCGCTTTATCTCTCCAAAGAGAGTTCGATCCTTCTTGGTCTTAGCTCTGCCTCGGTAATACCGTTCAACCAATAACACCGGCCGTAACGATCGTTAATTCGTCTCGATCGAACGAGGCGAATAAAGGCGTGCTTCGTACTTCGAATCACTCGGGGGAGGAAAAGAGCTGGGGGGGGGGGGGGGGAGGAAGGAGGAGGAGAGCACCTCCGTGGGGCGCGAGGGAGAGATTTAGAACGACGCAGTGCCTATTGGCGTTCGAGCGGAACGATATCTCGGTGGTGCAGACATAAATCCCGGCACCACGTACACGTTGCACGCCCCCACAGCACGCCCCCCATTAACTTTTTAATCTCTCCTGCAGGGGCCCCGAGCCCGATCGGCCAGCCGGCCGGCCGGTCGCTGGTCGGTCGTCGCGAGAGGAACGGCAGAAAGCGGTGAGGAGGATAAGAGAGTGGAAGAAAGGAATGGAAGAGAAAGACCCGGCTACTAAGGGACCCCCCTTTTCGGGGTCGAGCATCTAGTTAGCATCCTTTCAGACACGCGGTCTACCAGTCTGCCTCGCCCGAGATGCATCCGGATATCGCGTCGATCGGCCCGACGAGAAACGTGTGTTTTCGTCGGCACTGACTAAATACGTGGACGTTGGAGCTGTGCGATAAAACGCATATAAAGAGAGGGTAAAATATATTAGCCGCGCGATTTGCGCTAATTTCAAAGGATGTCTTTGGATATCAGTGAATGCACTGAAAAAATTGTACTAAATTTTAATAAATATTTGTTCGAATAGTACTAGCTGGACATTTACTCTGTAAAATGTAAAACATATTTATTTGGTACAAAAATAATTAATTTAACTATCATTTTTGTATTGAGTATATATTTATTTGCTGTAAGTTTCAGATCCGCAATATAATCTGAGGAAAAATAAATATAACTAAGAAAAATATAAATTCTATATAATTCCCTGTAATAAATTGTTCAGATCGATTGATCATGTTTGACGATTTTTTACCCCTTAATTATGTGACTAGAAAAACGCGTTGTAGAGATAGATTGATAGAATTTATATCGTCGATTACGTAAGCTTAATAAAGTCAACGCACGGATTGAACGGCCGAACGAGCGGACGTAACATAGTTACGGAAGTCACGGGGCGATAGTTATCCTAAATGGCGAATGAATGAAGATCGATTGTCCAGTACTAAATCATTCTCTGCATCCCACCATGACCATGGTGCACGAATCATGGGCATCCATAAACCATAATCGGTCAGTAAGGCGGGCCACCGCGCGCGTTTAGGAAAGACCGGCTGCTGCAATCTCGCAAATGCTGCTGTATATCTTCTCAATCAAAATAAAGATTAACTGCGGTGAAAAGAACAGTATATACAATATTCAGAAGTTACTAAATAATCGTCAGCCAAAGTTCAGTGAAAAGTTCAGTAAACGATTTAATGTAAACAGTTTAAGAAGAAGATACTAATAGTTATAAATATCTCGTTAAGTAAACGACATAATTATTTGTCTTACGATGACGAATACAGAATAACGTATAATAAGACGTTTTGCATAGACAATCCGCGGATGATTAGTCCATCAGGATTTCACACCTAGTCGCATATCCGGTCATTGCGGTTGCGTAGCCGGTTTACGGCGGTGCCGCGTGCTACGGCAATCATCGTGGTGGCCATGGAAGAAGAGTCGCGTCGAATTAGAGAAAATTACAGAACACCTCGTAAATACATCGTCGACTTAAGTGGTTGATTGGGGAGATCGTGTATAGAAGCGGACTACCGCTAAATTATATCCCGACAAGCCCCGGCTATCTCCGCGATCGCGATCGCTCTTGTAAATTAAGGCACCGAGAGAGATATACCGCGCGCTCCTATCTTCTCCTCCTCTCACGGAGATATCGGAAGCGCGTTCCCGGGATCGCATTCGTGCCGATCAACGGAAGCACGTGTGTATTGCCATCGATATTGAGAGAAACAATCAGGTTCGATCCTAAATCGCTTACAGCTTAGACGCGATTTTACTGACAGACGAGGCTTATATTCGCGCGCGCTCGTGAAAACAAAAATTTCTGGCAGAATCGATATTTATATCGAGCAAACAAAAATGAAAACTCGTAAGGATAAGATCAGCTAAAAATATCAACCGAAAAAAATCACACACACACAGTTTAAAAAACTAACATAAGTTAAAAAGTTTTTATATACAAAGTTTTTATATACAAAGACTATTCGGAAGAAAATTGAATGAGAAAAGATAATAGAAATCAGATGCGGTAATTATTTTTTTTGCGCGAAATAATATACGAATACAACCCAAAACTCTTTATTAAATAACGTGCTTAGATATTTCGGCTCATTTTAGAACCCTCTTTAGATAGAGACAAATTTAATATTATAATCACAGTATATACATTAAGACTAATTTGTTCCAGTGAGCCATCTCCCCTAAATATATTGTAACTCCTATTGCCCTTTCTCACTCAATTTTCTTCTTAAAAAGTTTTTGTCACAAATACGTCCTGACTTCAAAAAAATAAAAAATAAAATAACAAATATTTTTTGGTTTAAAATGACTTTGATTTGAAATACAGCGAAATAATCATATTTTAAATAATTTTTAAAATAAGAGAATTAGGTTCAAATTTTACCCTGATACTCATTATCATTTCTTATAAATTATCATATTCAACGATTTTCAAAAATATTAGTAGAACAATTATGAGGTAAAAAGAGAATTTGACATTATTAACGCCAGCACATTATGTTATTATACCTTGGACGAGAAATGTGTCGTTCGCGTGGAGAGCCTGTTCGAAGTAGAAGAGGGCACCTGACAGAGAGTCACGGAAGCGCGAGGGTAATTTCCGCGGTGCGGAAGATTTACGTCCTCCGCGACCATTGCTGAATATTCATACGAGAGTAATGCCGTCTTCCGCGCGTCGCAATTAGCCAGAAGTAAAATAGCATTATCCCCACCAGTAATTCCCAGCGAGGGAAGTTCTTTCCACCACGAGGTGGTGCGCTGGTAGCAGCGACGGAATCGCGGCGAAAGGAGGGTAAGATAGCGCGCGATGGGGGTGTCGGAGAAGAGCGAGAGGTGCCGGATAATCGAGGTTAAAAACTCTCACGACTGGGCAAACATAAGCGAGAGATGAGAGAGGAGGCGAAGAGATACACACATATATAGAGCCACCGTCTTTGCATATTATACGCAAGGCCATTTAAGGAACGACGCAGCCGGCTGGCGCTTTACGAACGCTTTAAGACTTCGGTAAATATCGTAATGACCGGAATACTGTCGGGGCGTGCCGGTGAGAGTTAACCGACTCATTTTTGTACCCTCCCCCGTTTTTCTTCTTTCGCCTCTTTACTTAGGTAATAATATCCTATCCCTGTACTCGCGCGTCACTAGTGGAAAGATTTCTTTCCTCCATGTATTCTCGGTCGCGTCATTTCCAAAAACCTTCTTTGAAGGAAATTTACAAAACATACGTTACGTTACGAAAAATTCTCGCTAGCGTTTCACGCTAATCATACGCTTCCTTAATGCTAGAAGACCGAGCGGTGTCGTTACTGTGAGTTTCTATTTTTAGACAAACATTATATTTCTTATGTAAAACATAGAATCTGAAATGTTTCGAATTTTTAATGTTATTTGTAGTGTGTGTGTGTGTGATGAAAAATTAGATATTTTCGTTATTTTTTAATTTTCGTAGTAATTTATTCACTTGTAATTCTTTTCAATCAATAAGAAACATTGAGAAGAAGTTTTATACAATTCTTTTATTAAAATAATATTTCAGTTCAATTAATAATTTTAATTTATCTTTAATGAACATTCCCATTAATATTACGATAAAAAATAAATCATATATCTCAAATTTATGAAATTATATATATACTTTTAAAGCTCTTTTAAAGTATTATTGTAAAAAAAATGACGGTGAAAGATAAAGATTACCTAGTTTATTGATAACAATGCGTAAAATGAATAAACTTTAGATTTGTAACTATCTCGCAGATGTTACGGGACACCATGTAATAACCGAGCGACGTCCAAAAGTTCGCGAGGGGGCAGAAATTATATTGCTTTCACACGGAGAGCCGCGCGGCGGATTAACGAGATTATGCTCGGCACGTCGGACGCGTCGATCGAAAGAGAGAAAGAGAGAAACACACGGAGGAGAGCGTATACGCGGCCTCGATATAACACGCGAGTAATATCGCGCGGTTCGAGTTCTCGCGCCCTCCCACCTGCGATCTGATTAAAGGGCCCTCATCCCCTTTTTCGATCTCTGTCTCTCTCTCTCTCAACCGCCAGCTAACATAAACATTATGATCGAGCCAACATAAATACATCGCATTGGCGGCGGGCCGATCGACGCGGGGGTACAAGGCGAGGGAATCAGATGAGGAACACGACCGGGGGGTTCTAGCTTGGCGGAAGATGCGCGAATTTCAGCCCGCGGTTTCCACGCCGTTGCGGAACGCGGCCCGCCGCTTTAATATAATATTATTGGCTATTGATAAATTGTCGATAATGATGGGTTAGCCACCCCGGCTGCATGTGGGAGGGAGAGAACGAGAGCTCTTTTCTTGGGGCGTCCACGCTCCCTCTCCCCCCTCCTCTCACTCTCTCACTCTCTCTTTCTCTCTTTCGTCTCATTTCTCGTCGACTCCTCGCGGGCTTGAAGCAAAATTCTTGTTAAAATCTCTCTCCCTCTTCTTCTCACATTTGCCTCCTTGATTTTCTATCGCGCTCTGTCGAGTACCCCGAAAGAGTAAGGAATGAACGATAGAAAAAGAGGGGAAAAAAGATAGAGGGAGAAAGGATGAAACAAGAGGCCCTTCGATCTCGCCCGATCCCGGTCGAAGGAAAAAATAAAGAAAGAAAATCACGAGGAAGGACGAGAGAGTACCCTCGGATCGGTCCGTTCGCATTTTCACACGGCTTTGAATCGAAACGCGACGCATTGCAACACGATCGACGAGACTATCGTATGTATCTAAATATGTCCAAAAAATTAGCAAAAAAAATACTATTAAATTCGTAATGTCAAATTATGCGCAATTTGAGTTATTTTTAATCATTTCTGTAGGTCATCACTGCTCCTACCAATAATATGTCGTTAATTTTACTAAAATAATGGAATTTTAACTGAAATTTAATTCATTATTTATTAAATCCATAATAATACGGACAAAGTTTACTTTGAAATTAACCATAGAAATGGATTCATTTCTATTTTGACACACATCGAAATTAAAAATAACAAAACTCCTAAAAATGGACTTTGGTGGCTCGGGATAAGAGATTTGTAGGATAGTGTCTCTCAGTTTTTGAACATGGCCGGAGACACTACCGCGTCTCCTGAATTATTTAACTTAAGGAATTGGGTTATCATTGCAATTAACTTTCATATCTAAAGGTGGATATCCATCAAACAAGCATTTGCAAATGTTTGCGAATGTTTGTAAATATTTTTTACGTAGTGTTTTCTCTTTTAATTGTATGTGTTTGAAGGCTTCGCCGAATTTATTCAGTTTGAAAATACTTGCAAACGTTCGCAAACGTTTTGCGCAGCAAAACGGTGGATACCTTATACCTCAACAGTGAATTAGTAAAATTAGTAAAAAGAACACACAGGTCTAAAAACAGTATACAAATAAAATTGCCTCTAGATATAGTTGTAGATAAGATGTAAATATGTAGTCATTCTTTTACGCATAATGTATTATCTTATCGTTACAATGCAATGTCACAAAACTCCTCAACATACAGTGTTAATTACAGTGAAATCGTCGATAATTAAGACATCTGCAAAGGCAAAAACGCGTTGTCGTTAGTAGCGACCTCGCTCCTCACATTCGTCGTTTTGAGCTATTTGCCCTCCATTCGCATTCTCATGTAATTTGCTCTCCATCGTATCGTTAAACGCGGCCCTCCACGGCATTAGCATAAGCGCGGCTGAACGCTTGCAACGCGTGAAATAGATATAACCGGGCGATACCCAGATCTCCAGGCGGCCGCGGCGGGGTCGAACAATACACCGCCGGTAATTACGTAATTCCGCAATTTAAATGGTTGCCGGTTGTAAAATTCTCCACGCGGGGGTGCGTGCAAACGCGAACGGCAAGTCTTACGACTGTTCCGTGTAGTTCGTATGCACAACGTAAGCGAAATCATTGCGAAAATCGCCCGAGACAAGAAACTCCGTATGTATAGGAATATATATATCCGTTCTCCCGTGGACCAGGAGGGAAATTTAATAACCCATAACGAAATAACTTCGGTCACAGCCGTTTGCTTCAGCCGTTGGCATCTTGCGGATGCGAGCCTTTTTTAGGATGCAGGGAGAATGCATAACCGCGAGCCATCGAGGGAATACAGGCAAATGAATTTGCATTAAAGTGAATTGAAAAGAAAATGATTCATCTTTACGCCAAGATGCTCTTCGTGAATCTACTCTTTTTATCGTACCTTCTTTTCCTTATGATTTTTCTAAATTCTAAGACTCCTAGTTTTATTTTAAACGCAAGAATATAACGTAACAGACGTACATGATAAATACTTAATATTTATTATTTTACTGGTCAATTAAAGTTTTGAAAGAAGACAAAGTTGTTTTCTTTTCTTTAAAAAAGTACGAGTATGTAGAATATTGCTTGGCAAAATACCAAAGCGTGTTACATTTTAAATTCCAGGTAAGAAAGGAAAATTTTATTGTTATACATTTTTCGCATTGATTAAAAAATTAATCCTGAAATAACATATTCTCTAATTACGAATATATCCTCTGCATTTTTCATAGGCGAATGCCTAAAAAAATAAACTCTTCCACCAATATTACTGAATTTGTTGAAGATCGAGAACCAGCGCCTGATATTCAAGTACCACAAATTCGCAATTCATGATCCATGGTTTTTAATTAATATTTAATTATCGCTGGTAGCACCGTGCTGGCAGTCTACGAGGGAATATAAATAAGAGCGCGGCCTCGCCAGGGATAAGAGGCCGCGTTACACGTGAAGTGCCCCCGCGTGTACTGTGTCGGAGGGGGTAAGTTATGACTTAACGAGGGGTTAGCGTGATCCCGGCCACTGGACAAGCTCTGTGGAAGCTCACCGTGTTTAAACGGCTGATTCTCTCTCAAACTTCGTCCTTCTCTGCACCACGAATATATAATCGGTTAGCTTCCACGCCGGAAGCAGGCGCGAGGTTTCCGTGAGAGGACGGTATATTACGGATAACGTATATAGAAAGCTCGGCCGTGCATGTGTGGGAGACGATTCTGCAACTTCACACGATCTTATTATTTCTGAATAAATAGAATGTGCGACGTTTACTCGTAAATTAAAAAAAAAAACGACACAATCGAAACGGACGAACACGTATCTAATCTGTAGCCGAATCGAAAATAATGGCGAATTTTAATTGTACTTTTTTGCTTAAAAAAATTATCTTAATATTATTTAATTACGGCTGATGAGGACTCAAGTCGAAACGTTCCGTATATCAGTGTTATTATTATAATAAATTTATATATATATCTAACAACCAGTATAGCTCAATTTGTCTTGACCTGGGAGGTTTATTAATTTAATTTTATTTGAAATTTATTTGAGCGGATATTAATTTATTTTAAAATTATTTTGTTCATGCGTTTGATTCAAGAAATATTACACTGAAAAAAGAATCTGGTAATAGCTATACCAAATGTTGAGTAAAATAAATTAATTTCAATCGAATGTTTAATTAAAGTTATTCATTCATTCAACATTTACTAACTATTACAGGACTCTTTTTTTAGTAGAGGATATTCCAAGAACTAAAAAGATCCAAAAAGAAACCTTGAACATTTTTATCTCTATCGTTATAATGTAAGTTATTGTAATTATCGTTTGCATGTTTGATACTAGATCATAATCGGAATAATAACCACATTACTTGGCTCGCATTACGAACGTATTAATTTATTTACATGTCGATGTATCGATTCGGATGGCTACAGTATCGTTGCGGTTTTTTCTACTCGATTCTAAATAATGTAAAATCTTTATTCTGACCGCTAACACAAACATTATATATATTCTAAATTCATCTGACGCAAAATTTGGCATGATAGTTTTAAATTCTCTAACAAAATTTTTTCAAAAATATAATAACAATCAAAAAATAATAATAATAATGTGTAGATTCAAATTTATATTATTATGTATACTCTATGAAATAGAGAAATTAAAATAATAAATATTAAGAGACTCTTCTGTAATATTTTCTATTTTTTTCCTTTTCCCAACTAAAGTTTCGAAAACACTATGCGTAGGATGTGTCGACCATCTCTACCTGCTTAAATCCGAATGTAGACTAGGCGGCGCCAAAACTACAATCGATCTGATTACGTTGCTTGGAAGTTTTATCACAGCACTTGTCGTCGGGCCGGAGACACAATGGGCTCCTCGTCGTTTGCCAGCATGCTCTTCACGCCGAATGTAAACACACCGCATCCTCGTAAACCACTCATTCGTCTTTAGAATCCGTATACCCCCCGCGAGGGAAACAGAAAAGAAAAACGAAAGAAAGGAGAACGTCTCAAAGAGACGAAAAGGGAATGGTGACCGCGCAAGGTGTAAAATCCATTGTCTCAGAGGTTTTGCTCGTCTGTTTCGCGACAAGGGGCTGTAATAAAAAAGAGAAACGAGGAAGACAGCATGGCGAGTACACGAATCGTGGAGAAACACGAGTTAAGAGTTAGATCTTAAATCACGAGGCCCTTTTGCGGCAAAGTCACCGCCGTCGCCGCCGGCCAGGCCCAGTTTTCTTCTAACCGGTAACCCAGAGGCAAAAACTCTGAGCGAAACTCTGAGGGTGAGCAGGCGCCAAGGGTCGTGAGACAATGCGACTAATCGACAACGACAGGTCGCTGTGTTTGGAATTCGAGAAAGAGCTAATGTAGAAGGGAAGGTAGAAAGAGACGAAACACGAGGGAAACACCCTCTGGAAATTTCCTCGACAAAAGAAGCGATGAAAGAGTCTTTAAGAATTTTGACCGCTATTAGGATTCAAGTCCTTTTTCCGAGACATTTTTCTTTTTGTCGATCACTTTTCACTATCCTTTTCATCATTTTGCGAATAATATGGTATCTAGTTATTTAACTTGGAAATAGTCAACTAATATATATTTATACATAATTTTACACTCAAATTAACCCTATTGAGCACTAAGCTATGCATTCAAAAGTCCAATTTGCCATGCTAAAAACCAAGATAAAAAGTGGAAATAAGCTTATTTAAAAAATTCTTTCCACATTAAATATTATACATATCAGTTTAAACCCTCTAATGTCAGCATTGTAAAAGAAAGATCATGATAAATGATTTCAACTTTTAACTTGAATTGGAAATCGTTACATACAGTGGCGTGCAAAAGTTGCCGGCCAGTGACATTTTGTACTGTAATTTATAAAAAAAGCCTGATAAAATTTTAATTGTTATCGGTGTTAGTACAAGATGTGGGTAACGAAATCTCTAACACTGATAACAATTAAAATTTTATCAGGCTTTTTTATAAGTTAGAGTACAAAATGTCACTGGCCGAAAACTTTTGCACGCCACTGTATATAATAATTAGTCAATATTTTTTATAAAAAATTTAAGAAATCAAAAAAAGTGGTATGTATTTTTAATAAAGAAAATTACTGTGATTGAGTTTTATTTTTCCGCTTCTGAGTGATTGTAAAATCATCCCAAGTAACTATTTCCGAGTTAAATACACGATATATTGTACAAAAATGCAAACTAAATAAATATTAGCTTTTCAAAAATACACGTCAAAATTTCAATCTATTATAATATTGCAGTTTCTCTGGTAACACTGTGTGACCACAAAAATTTTCCAAAGGGCGCGTGGGTTTGGTTATGTCGGGAGCACGGTCCACTACCATTTCCCCAAGGGATTTGGCAAAGTTAGATCGTACAAAAATGGAGAATCAATTTATAGTTATGAATTTTAAGGAATACCGGTAGCGCGATTTGAGGTCAAATATATATGATAACAAATATACGCGCATGTTAATATTTTTTTCATCACGCGTGCACGTAATGTGCTCTATACCTTAACGCTTTTGCATGCGGTAAATAGCCAATACCTCAAGCCGTTGGGTTATTTCTCTAATCCCACTCTTCTGCGCAAAAACGTTGCTGTATAGGGCACATTACGACGAGCACTTGTAATGAAAAATTCTATGTGTAGCGAGTGGGGGCATATTTGTTTATAGCTCGTGCTCGTTAGCGCTCGTGCGCTCGTGCCCGGCCGCGCAATAAACAAATATCCTCCACTGTTACACTATGTACTATTAAATTTATTCAGCAATTGACCAGCAAAAATCAGAAATCATGGAAAGTAGAGATTTTCCTTTGTATCGACATTCCATCTGCATGATTTGTTGATGAAATTTTTCACCTTATTCGTCTGACTCTGTAGCAAGCTGCTTTTCAAAGAATTGAAGGTGGTGATGTAAAAAATGGATTTTCAATGACATATGAACGCCGATATTCTTAAAAGCGGTCATCATATCATCTACTAATATACGATAGTTTTCAACTTAATATTTCCCGAGAAAATTTGAAATCACAATTAACATTCTTACGTTTATCTAACGCGTTATAAAGTGATTCTGGTGCGTGCGAAAGCTTTGATGCCTGATATGAAATGAACACATATATTTACTATCTAGGATCTGTGAAGCTGGCACGACATTCTGTCCATATCAAAAAGATTACAACAGTTCCAGTAGCACTTTTCATAGTTCTACAGTTCTACCTAGAAATAAAAAGTAGTTCCGTAGTTTTAATATGAAAAAACTAAAATTGAAAATGTGGTGTGCTAACTACGCGAATCTGGCACGTCAGATTTCCTCTAAAGTACGAGAAAAAAATTAATATTTGCACTTTTAGCAACAGTTCCCGATAGTTCTACTAAAAACCAACTAAGATATGCATTTTCAAAATAAAATAACAACATTTAACAATTTTTATACATCCTATATATAGAAAATGGCATAAAACTTCTAGAAAAAGTGACGTGCTGACTATTTCTATCAGTTTCAACGGCAGTTCTCGTTAGTTCTCACAGAGTTCTATACAATGCAACCATTTATAAGCAGAGTTCCGGCCTCTACATATTTTTAATCAATTTTTTAATACCTGAGTCCAGCACGTCACTTTTTCTACAAGTATAAAAATTGTTAAATGTTGTTATTTTATTTTGAAAATGCATATCTTAGTTGGTTTTTAGTAGAACTATCGGGAACTGTTGCTAAAAGTGCAAATATTAATTTTTTTCTCGTACTTTAGAGGAAATCTGACGTGCCAGATTCGCGTAGTTAGCACGCCATATTTCCAATTTTAGTTTTTTCATATTAAAACTGCGGAACCATTTTTTATTTCTAGGTAGAACTGTAGAACTATGAAAAGTGCTACTGGAACTGTTGTAATTTTTTTGATATCGACAGAATATCGTGCCAGCTTCACAGATCCTACTATTTAATGCTATCTCATGTATGAGCAAAACAAAGTTCGCGCTCGCGCACATAAGTGTGAGTGTGAGTATGTGTATGTATGTGCGTGTACGTACTTGTGATAATATTTGATCTCAAAATCATGAGAATAGCGCAACTGGTACTCCTCGAAATTAATAATATTCAAATTTATGCCCCATTCTTCTACGATCTAACTTTACCAAATCTCTTGGGAAAATGATAGTGGGCCGCGTTCCCGACACAATCAAACCCACGCGCCCTTTGGAAAATTTTAAAAGTTGAAATCGGTCACACAGTGTAATCTATAACATAAAGTTGCCAAAGAATATTCAATTAGCAAGGCGAAAATAAATGGTTAACGTGTTTGAAAACGCAATCTTTTAAAAATGAGATCCTCGAGAAGGTGAACGAGGGGGTCGCAGCACGCGAGCGATCTAACTATCCAAGTCGAGTTTTCGAGATAATTCCCGTCCGTTATCTGATGATAAATAGATACACCTTTACCCAGGCCGACGCTTAGCCTCGCTAATGGACGCCTCCGCTCGATATCATCGCCGGCCGTTCGTTATCTAAACGTGAATAATTATCTTCCGCGACGCCAGTAGATCACGAGAGCGATATATTTCTTTTACGATAGTGCGTGTATATGTGTGCGTAATGTGGTTACCGCTGTACGTCCCGCGCCGCAAACAGGTCCTAGGACGTGTCTGTCTCGTTAAACTGTCTGCGCAGAAAAGGGATGAGTTTAGCTTCTATTAAACGCGCAATCTTGTATTAAACAGCGGACAATATAATTCGTAATTACTTTGGTGTTCAACAAAATTTAATGAAGAAACCGAATATACTAACAAAGTATTACACTAATCTTTATCGAAAATGGGTTTTTTCGCGAGAATTAATGATACCTCACCATATTAAAACACAGAATATAAAGAAGTATTTATGAGTTATTAAAGGTTTTGTGTTACATCAGTGGGGACGATCGATCGACGGTCCGAGGCACAGGAGCGGTCGTGATTGGCTAGTACAATTAATAAACGTCAGACCTCGTAAGGACAAGTGCAGGCTTGACCGCGGAACGAGAGTGCGGGGGAATATATTATATATATATGTGTATAAAAATATATATATATATATGTGTATAAAAATATATATATATATATATGTGTATATACAGGGATTGCTCCATATAATGAATAATTTAGGTTCGCGAAGGCTGGCCTGGGGTGCACGCCACCGTCAAGCAAAAACTAATGCCTGCCCAGATAAATTACCGATAAAGCAGCCAGATAATCATCTAGATAACTCACCGCGCGCACGCGAACCGCGGCCTGTGCGCCGCGCGTTTTATCTGCATTCTGTCGGCTTGTAGATAATTCACGATTATCTGGTGACGTGGCCGAACACGTCTCGCGGCCGTTTTTATTTCATATTAAGCGGTGCCGGAAGATATGTGCGCGCGAACCGGCGCGAATTCGCAATATTTTGCGCAGATAAAACTGCGCTATTTATTAATCGCAAATCGCGATCGTTCACAAACCCCGACGATGAGAAAGAGAAAAAAGGCGGGGCGGGCTCCCTTACTTGGTAATTACTTTGGAGAAATTATTGCTAGATTTTCCGAAGAATTATAGCCGCGCCGAAGAATTAGCGCGACTGAGGTTGCATTTCCCTGTTGTTACGATCTGCGATAATTAATCGGACTACGTTTATTGCCTGTAAATCATAGCGAATGTATTGCGTGATGTAATACTCGTACATGTCCGACGCTTAACAAATTATTACTCTTTTTATATTAAGAGTACCTCACCATTTCCCGATTTTACATCCTTCGTTCTGTTTTATACAGCGCGCACGATACTTTCGTAATTTTCTCTCGTTTGCGTTTCCTGTGAAATTTTCCAGTGTAGTCGGCTACGAAGGGAACACAGAGTTCAAAGCCTCGATTGATACGTAACGACCGGTGCATAGTGCATACGTCAAACGCAAAGCTCGTGAAGCTTTCTTCACAAAGAGAACGCATGCCTGTCATGCGACCTATCGAGCCGAGACCATTGAAAAGCCCCGACAGCGTCAGATGCAGAAGACACTCGCGGGAGATTTTATCGTGAACGAGAGACACGACGGCCGCGATTGCCGATGCTTAAAAGCCAGATAAACTTCGCGAATCGTCCGTAAAGCAAAATCTAGTCAAGAGTTGCTTTAACATATCGTAAATAATGACTCGATATTTCGTGGATTTAACAATAAGGTAGAATATCAACAAATATCTATTAATGTATTGACAAATTTTATAAAAATTTAAATAAACTCTCTCTCTCAGTCTGCAATCTGGGTTATTTTGGCGCAAACAAAAATTATTTTTGCTCATTTTTGCTCAATTTTCACTTTTTAAAGATTTTTATTTTCGAATTAAAAAACCATTTGATACTAATGTATATTAACTTTAATTTCAGTTTAAATTACTTTTTATCTTCTTTTAAATCTAAAAGTTAGAAAAAGATAAAAAAAAGTAAATTAACCCGAGATTAAAGTTAATCTATTGGTAGAAATGGATCAGAGATGTTGAAAAGTAGCCTTAAACTTTTTCTTTGGAAGCTTGGAATAAAGAATTATATAAAAATACTTGAAAAATGATCCAAACAAAAGAGGTAAAAGTATCAGTACAGAGGCATTAATTTATAAACAATTTGCATACCGTAATTCTATGAATTATCATATCGCATCTATTATACGATGAGTGAAAAAATATTGCCGACGGGAGAACAAAGAAGCTGGCCAAAATTTCATGTGGCGACCTATTACACATAATAGTATCTGTTGCACGTGCAAAGAAACAAACCTGGGTTTCACCTAGCCAGATGGAGTGTCATTGATACAGTACTTCATTTTGCGACAGGGGGCCACGCTTTTCACTTTATAATAGATACTCGAAAGATTACTTCCGCGCCGCCGTTAATTGACAAGGCTACCGGCTCTTTTCAGGCTCGCGCTCTCCGGCAAAACCGCGTCAAGGCATCCCGTCTCTTTCGCTGAAAACTATCTCGAATCTCTCGTCGCCGGGACCTGAATAGAGGAATTCCATTAATTCGGCCGAAAGACGGCACGTGGAGCGCCAGCTTAAAATTCGCTTTGGCGTAGTCTTGATATGAACGAGTTTTTGGAGTCCATATTCTCGTATCTTTAGGATTCAAGGTTGCAATTAAATTTTCGAGAAAGTCAAAGCGTAAATTAATCTTTCAGCTGTACACGACCGAATGTGAACCGCGTTTTTATAAACATTTGCTTCTAATGTGGCGTAAAATAGTATCTATACGGCATAATATAATGTACAATAATAATGCGATATTTTACAGAAGTAAAAATTCCTCTAATTTCGCCCCAACAAGGATGTTTCGTGATTTTATTCTCAGATGAGTGAAATTGTCTTGTAAGTTAAATACTGAAGACGTCTTTCAACTTCAGCCTTATCCGACGTAATACCACAGTTCCATTGACACCCACTAGTAACGGCGAAAACGAGTTGAATCCCTCGGAAAGAATAGAGTCCGTCAAGTGCGATTTCACAGACAGGAAATTGAGTAGTCCGTCGAACAAGTATAATTCTCCGACGTGTTCTTTGTCACGTAACTACTATCTCATACTTCGTCACCAAGCAAAAATCTCATTAATTCCGTAAATTATCTCCCGAATGTACCAGATGTCTTAAGTTTATCACCTGGAAGTATATTATGTAAAGTGTCAATCTTTAGATCTAAATTTAGACACGCTCTTGAACTGGTTCTTTTGAATCATGCCAGGATTCGAGTACGATTTCATTCGTTTGAAATATCGGTGTAAAAACGCGCGATGAAAATTTAATTTAGTACTCGATTTAACTATTTATACAATTTCACTCTAGTAGCCGCGTAAACATTCCCGTATTTATCCACTCATAAGATACTTCATTCATTCACGTCGACGTTCGTTAGATTCAGCCTATCGGTTTATCTCGATTGCGGATACACGTCACGTCTTAATTTTCACGACTGAACATGCCTGATGATTCAAGATTCTTGTCGTTTTTACTTTCCTTTAACAAAATTGCCAATTGGAATAGCTAACGACATCAATTCTTGTTTACACTTGATGGACGTTAGACATTATTGATTATGTCTCAATTTCATTTAATAATATGTTTTATTAAAACAAATTTAAATTTATTACTAACTGTTCATTAAATCTTTGTAAATTTTTAATTACTCTAAATTTAATTGTTACAATATTTATAAATGTATTATAATGACATGTACTACACATATAATATTGTATTCAATAAATCTAATATTATTGTTATTACTATTATAATATTTTTTAAATCGTCGTAAAAATCATAAAATGTTATTTTTTAATATATTTATATACAATCTATTGAAATTTGAAATAATAATTGATTTTCATAAAAAATGGTTAATACTGATTAAATAATAAAATAAAATTATTCAACTTTTGTAACTTTAAAAATCTGTTTCGAAAAAAGAAGACTATTATTTTATATAAAGAAATCTTTATTTTACATCTTTATACTTGCCATCACAAACATTTTTAATAAGAGTGATTATCTCATGATAAATGAAAGAATTATGATTCGAGCTGTCACTGGAATATCAAGTCGTCGTATGCTGCGACGATTCCGATTCAACAGATATATCGCATAATTAGCGCGCACGACGGCGATTAAAAGCAGAAACACGGAATAAATTATGACGATTCGCTGATAGACTCGAGCGTGCAATAAATATTATCTGCGAATGTAGGTATGCAGCACCTCGCGCCATAATTTCCCGGTCTGGAGCGCGCCTCCACTGTGCAGGTGTCGTTAACCTGAGCTCGTAGTTACACCTGCAACGAAGCGAAAACGCGCGTGTGCAGGCGTCGAGTCGACCGCATTTAACGAGCGTCTGTCAATCGTCGATCCATAATCGTGATATCAATCGATCCGTTATTAAATCATTCAACCGGTAAGAGAAAAACGGCTCGCGTAACAGATTCGCTTTCCGTCACTTAGGATTCCTTCCCGATGATTCAGCCGAAGGACGAAGAACGTCACTCGCTCAACCCTGAACCTGACAATGTATGAAATAAACGCTTTATGGATTTCTTTGCACATTCTCGTATTTTTTCATTACGATAAAATTACGAATCAGTAAGACGTGTGGCATGCATTAATCCTAAATTATAATGTGTTATAAGATTGCTACGTCTCTTAACGTCGATGAAATTTACAAATGTTCTTGTCAATGTATTACGTATGGGATGAAAGACGTCAGAGAGATATTCAACTAAAGTAGCATAATGCGCGGCACAAAACACGCGGCACAGCACTACAACACCAGAAAGCGAATTTAATTTCCATCGGCTGAGCAACACCTGCGCGAGAGTCGTTACTCGCGTCATTGTATCGATTTGGAAACGGGACGGACGCCCGTCAATCGACGATCTGTAATTGCGAGAACGATCATCGATGCCAATCTTACTCGTTAATAAATGATTTTACAGCTGGAGAACAGCCAATCATTACGGGGAGCTGACAGTAATCGTCCGGTAAATGACTCGTTTTCCGCTCGGTACTTTCCTTCGTTCACTCGATGATTCGATACATCGAGCACATCGTAACATCGAAAATAAACGAGGATCTTAAACCTTCATTAGTCATGCAAATATCTTACGTACCTATCTGCCGCACCTATCAAAATTGTAAAAATCTTAATAAACATCTATAAAACATTGTATCATAATTATGATTGTAATCTATTATAACCGATCGTCTCTCGATTTAATAAAGACAAATTATAGTATTTATTAAGAATCTATAATGACTTCTCAAAAGTGTTGAGATCCAAACACTATTATAACACCTGTATGATGAGATAAAAATTTATAATTTCTCATGTAATAAGTATAAGTAAGAAATTCTTGTGAATATTATTTTATAAATTAAATTTATATAAATTTTTCATTAAAATAGACCTTTTTTAAATTCTTTTTGGAACGTCTGCAATAACTGATTGTTGTTTTGCAGAAAAAGACATTTTATTAAATAATTTGTCACGTAACATATCACGTTAATGTTACATACTTTGACAACGTGTCGGATTCGAGGGGCAGCGAAGTGCGTCGAATACACAACGACGAGAGGAACATAATTATGGTCCCCCGAATATCATCGACATCTTTCGCGTAAAATCAGTCCGCGGATCCACCACGGCGCTCGCTATTACTCGCTCGTACTTATCTGCGCCATCGCCCATAAAAATCGTCCATCCGCGAAATGGATTCTTGCGCGGAGGTAAGCGGAACCATGAGGAGCGAGAAGTAAGAAATCCGCGGAAGTAAGAATTGCCGCTCATGTATCGGGTGAAACATGCATGCATGGTAGAGAACAAAGAAGGCCGGTGAGGCAAATCACATACGAATACATTAGACACTGCATATAACAGAGTCTGGTCACAAGCAACATTGTTAAAAAATTCTACGAGAGAGAGAAAGATATACGTACAAATACCTTTTTCATTTTATCTTATACCGTCTCGTTCTATAACTTTAATTAATTAATTTTAAGATTCAGAGTGAGATGAAAAAAATTTACTAAATTTTAATAAATATTTGTTTAAATAATACTAACTAAATATTTACTTGAATGCAAGCATATACATTTATTTGATATAAGAAACGTTAATTTAAGTATCGTTTTTTATTGAGTAAATATTATCTGGAAGTAAATGTTTGATACATTAGGGGTATTTAAACTAATATTTATTAAAATCTAGTAAATTTCTTCAATGTAATTCAATGCACACTTTTTTTCTCTTGAAAAGAAGATTTTGACAAAATCTCTCATGATCAGACTGTTATAGGGTTTCTAGCACCTGTGCGTGAAGAATTATTACATGAATCCGTCGCAGCATCTCGACCAAAAGTATCAAGTTCCCTCTAAATTCTTCCACGAACATTTACGCGCCACTTCGAAACCTACTTTTCCAAAAATTCAAGATCCTTTCTGAATTTCTACGAAGACAACAATCCCGTTGTATAATGTACGAGTGCGCTCTCTCGTACACACGCGACAAGACAAGAAAGGAGGTAGAGGGGTAACGGGAACGAGGAGGAACAGGAAGGGTGAGAGGGAACGTCGAGGGAGGAGGGGCCCGCGAAGGGGCTTACTAGAGCGTTGAAAATTGAAAATTCAAAATGGCCGATATTTCCGGCCGACGGGACCGAAACAAAAAGTCGCCCGGCGTTCATTATGACATGCATCGCTGTACGCGCGGCTGTGATTTGCACTGTTTCGTTGCAGAACGCAACGTGGATATCGGCAAATGCGACTACATGGGGACGGGCGGGAGCGTGAGCACCTACCTGTGTGTGTGTACACGTATCTATATACATATTCCGAATCATATCGAGCGACAGTCAACGTGGAAGCCGAGTAGCACTGATATCACGGGACATCGATATTACATAGAAAAGATTTTGGTCCGCAGGACTGTATTCGTGGAAATAAGAGCAGCATTTTACATTTTTGTATGAAAATGACGATATGCTCCTGGCTTATCTTTTATCAGATATATCATAAGAATAAAAAGATGGAAAGGAAATAAATAAAACTTATTACTCTCTTTCTATTTAAGGTCTTATTTAAATTATTGATGTTTCTCTTCCCCACCAACGTACAGTGATGTTTACACCGACGTTCATCATTTCGCTTCTGAGTATTCAAAAGCACTATGTCACGAATGAATTTACCCGTCTAGACGATAGCAATCGGTATTATTTATAGCGCGTTATAATCGCCTCTAGAGAACTCTTACTGTTTCAATTAACGCGATTTCTTCTCATCCTCGAATGCCGCGTCTCTATATCTGGATATAGGTATCTCGTCATCGCTAGCCGAGCAAGACAAGCATATTCGCGGCCATTTTTCTCGAGAACTTCCATGGAATCTCCGGTGTCCGCGCACGGTCGATTAGCCGATCGAGAGGCAGGTTGGCTTTTCGTCAATGCAAGATAAAAGCGCACACCATCATCCATTCCCGCTCGGGCGAGCGAACGAACGAACGAACGAACGAACGAACGAACGAACCCGCTCTATCCACCCTCCCTCGTTTCTTCCTCTCCTTTTTTGCTCTCTTTTCACCGGTGTCCCCGTGATTTTTGCACAATGTGCGGCCGGGCCGGTCGGCATTGTTTTAAAATTATCAACGCGTCGCACAATCGACCGTCGCCTCGCGTGGATGGACAAAAGACGAGAGCGGTGTTCGTTGGCTGCTGATGCCGATGCAGTCGCATGCATGCACACGCTATGTATCCGATCTCTCTCTCTCTCTCTCTCTGTGATCTTTCTCACTCTCTCCATCGTCTTTTCTAACGTGTCGCGAGTGTGCTCTGCGATTGCGGCGTGTACGGACGCTGACACGCTGCCTCGAACGGAAGCGCATAAAGAAGTGTTTAATATCGACGAGTCCCTCTCCCTCCTGCACCCTCTCTTCCGACGCTCCTGTGAATCTTTACAGAGGCACTGTGAGGTACATACATACTCGTAGTACGCCGGCTGCACATTGCGACACGATACCATTCGCTCGGCTGACCGTCTCTGCCATCCAACCGCGTTCAACCTCATCCTCCTCTTCCTCCTGCTCCTCCTACGTCGAGTTTTCTCTTTCTCGTGTCGGTGCACCTACTTCTAATACACCCTTGTCTGCATGCGTGGTACGTAAGAGCAAGAGTACCTATATATTGTATATGTATGTATACGGTAAACGCACGACGACGTCCATGCCGAACTTCCAAGCTCTTCCTTCTCCCGCACATTTCCAGTCCTCCGTTGCAGTACGCATTCACCGAGTGTGTAAGCGTACCTCCTCCACAACGACACCACCGGCCGCCCCTGCTGTCCTCATCCGACGACGAACCTTTTCTCCCGCGAGCTCTCTCCTTCGTGCTTACGTGGGCGCACGTACGTATGATACAAAACGCCGTCCTCCTGTTTTGCGTGCGTATCTCCGGCTAAATGGGGCTTTCCACTCGGTGGAATTGAAAAGCCGTCCTCTCTGTGTACGTACGTTTTCGTATGCATGTAGGTACGAATCGACGTATGTATGCGTACGTGTGTTCACCGCGTGTCACTATTGCACTCGTTGTCGCACGAATAAGCCGGAGTTGTTTTATATGACGTACACTCGGCCCGATTATGGCCGTGCAGTTTTGAGATCGTAAAATATTCCGTAAATATCTTTGAATAATATCAATAGACCGTAAAACGAAATGCCACTTCAATCAATTATTGATACAAAAACCATTAATTTATCTATCGTGTTTTTAATTGAGTAAATATTTATTTACTTGCAAGTAAATGTTTGCTATTCAAAGAAATATGTATTAAGATTTAGTAATTTTCTTTTATGTAGCGTAGAATTCTTTAAAATATCAAGATGGATACCACTTGTAAGTGGTTAATTTAAATCGACGATGTGTCAACCATAAATATTGGCGTATACAAATGCAGACGCGTGACACGTGGCACTCCGCACGCGAAAACGAGAACGGCAGGTGGCGGAAGCAAATCAACAGCCATCAAAAACCTCGATGAGCGAAATTCGGGAGAGGAAGAGAGGAGAGGCGGACGCGGCGAGCACACACATCGCGGCAAAACGCGAGCATTAGTCGAGCGATTACGTATTTAAATGCGGTTCCGGTGATCAGCTGCTGCCCACTTTTCGACAATAATCTCCGGCCGCCGGCTACCACGCGATTTCTCGCTACAGCAACGAACGAAAACCGAAACAAAACGCGGACGCGTGAGCAATTATGCGCCTCGACTGATTATGGGTGTATACCAAACTCGCATGAGAGAGAGAGAGAGAGATTGAAAACTGTTTTATTGTTCTCTCAGTACTGATTGTCATTTTTTGCGATAAATTTCGCAATGTAATTATAATATTGCATCTCATTTATCTTGCGGAGAAAGGAATGAAAGAAATTTCAGTGTTCAACTTTCCGTCTGCAATCTGGATCTTTTTTTTGACACAAAATTTTATTCAAATTTCTCTGAAATAAAGGAGTTCAATACCTCCTTCCAAAATATATCTTGTTAAAAAATTCTATTTGGCAATATGACAGAAACGTTAAAAAATAATCTAGAATTTTTCCACATTTTTCGAAAGCCTAGAATAGTAAAAAATACTTAGGTTGAACTTAGGAGAGAGTAAAAATATGATTGCGGACGAAGAATAAACTTCCTAAAATATGTTTCTATATAGTAATAGAAATATTTGGAATATATAAACGTAAATAATTCTTTTATCCCAAAGCGGTTAATGAGTAGAAAAGATTAAGATCTCCTGTGTGTGATTACGGTAATATGAAGGGTAAAATCATTCAAGTGATTTGATTTAATTGAAACTGACGGCGATTATTCCCCGTTTGTCTCGAGAGCAACGAATTCAACGGGGGTCCCGAAAGAAATTTTTTTGGACGGTATCTCACGTTATAAATAGACGCGTATCTGTCGCCGCATCGCTCGAGACGATATCACCCCGACATTAATTCATCCGTTCGAAGGACACGATATCTACACAGCGCAATGCATCCACGTGCAACGCCCTATTCGGTGAAATGCAGAACCACTCTAAATAAACGAAACGTACGCGCGATATTAGATACCGCACACTTCCATTATACCCTTGTAATACCGATGTAATATCTTGTAGCATCGGCTTGTTAGTATCTATACAAGCGCGATGAAAAGTTTTTCGAGATATACACACGAAGATAGGCAAACCTATTTCGTAATCGTAATAAGCGTAAATGAAAATCGTTCAAATCTATCTCTTGAACAATTTTCGATAAAATTGTTCAAAAATTATAATTTTTCGTTCCTGAATTCAATTGGTAAAAATCGTTTATCTTTACATAACAAATATACAAATTGTTGCATTGAGTTAACAACTAACCTTCCATGAACTGTGGAATTCTGCGTCTTTCGTCAGCGACCTGGATCTTATTATTGCGTCAGGTGCCAGGCCGTATAAAAAATTTTTGCATATTTGTAAAAATTTTAACAACAAGTTTTTACCATTATATAGGGATCAAACTGTTTTTACTTATTTTTTACATATTTAAATTTATGCGCTGAAGTTCACCAGAAATCTAACAGAATAAAAAAATCGACTGCTTACGTCTTCAAAGTCTAACTAGGCCGACGGGGCCTAATAGTTTTAAGAAAGTTAACGAAGCCTTAGGAAATAAAGGATATACGTGTGTGAGCAACGCATTGCCTCGATATATACGTACATTTTTCGATTGTTTCGATCAATTTGTAAAGGTAAGTATGAGATATTCAGATTGAAAGAGCTATTATATGTACGAACGGGGGCTGCTCGGTTTACAATCGTCATATATTTAACAAGTTCGATTCTTTTTATTTGGACGAGAGAAGAAGAGAGCATCTTGCAGGAGAGGAAAGAGCTAGATAGAAAACCGATAACTCGTTCGAGATGAATCGTGCTGACTATTATTTTCTTAGGGTGGACCGTTGCGCGCTCCGAGCTCCGACTCGGAGTAAATAATTCTCCTCCCCCGCATTGTCTATTATTTGATATCGAATTTCCGTGTCGAAGCGGAGTAAATAGTTGCACATAAAATAGCCGATCTTCTTGTTCCAATACACGGAAAATTGTACTAAATCTCAGCACGTATTTCTTTAAATAATAACAAGTAAACATTTATTTACATTAAATAAATGTTTATTCGATAAAAACGTTAAATCAAATTAATGACTTTTGCATCGAGTAAATACATGTGTAAATTTATTTAATATTTACTTACAATTATAGAACTATTCGAACAATTATTTATAAAAATTTAGTATTTTGTTGTCAGGGTAAAGTGTCGATTCTATATTACATTATTATTATTCTTTTAAAAAAATGTTTATTTCCTTAAGAAAAGACAAGATAAAAAAGGACGAAATAATAAGAGACTGAATTTTGTTAAATAAGTATGGGTTCGCGTGTATATGTAAGTCTCTCAAGTTACTTAAACAATTCCGAAGTCGTGGGAGCAACTTGTACATGTTCCCAGCATGAAACTAACGAATCCGTCGGCGCGAAGAGGAGAAACAGCCGGTCGGCCAATAGGCGAACGAGAAAGACGAGAGAAACGCAGAAGCGAGGCCGGTAGCGTGTCCGACGAGCGTTTAAATGTTGCTGCCTCGAGACAGGCGGTAAGGACCCCTGGAACGAGCTAATTATGAAATTATGATAATATCCGCGTGGGGTCGCCGTTCCATGCCGACGATCGCCGCCGCGCCGACGATCGTCGTCGATGCCGCAACGACCGCTTTAGCGTTCATTTTCGCCTCCGCAAACTGGAAAAGAATTGCGACTAGCAAAATTGAGGAATCAAAACGCGACTCGCGCGTGCATCAAAGGATCGTTCGCGGTGAACGCGAGGCAGTATAAATCCATATACAAAGCGCTTCGTCTTGATAACGTTTTGCCTGGAGAATTGCGGGAGAATTATTTAAACGGAAGACCGACTATCTTCGTCCATCGATCGTCCCTCGTTCCTCCTCCACCGACTTGCAAAACCCGACGTTTTAATTACGCTCGTGAAAACTCGAGACTCATCGCTTTATTTATTCCGAGACGGATGTCTGCGACGATCGCCGCCGCCGGCCTGCTGCGAATTATCAGACATCGTCTATGAATATCGTAACACACAACGATGCAATGATATGCGAATAATACTATTTATAAGTAATTACAAGATAAAGTTTGACTATACATGTTCCATTAGATTCCTTATTAAGAAAAGAAAAAGCCAAGAGTAAAATAAATAATTCTTCAAATATTTTCATCTTGTTACACTATATATATAAATTCATGTCAAATTATATTTATAATTTGAGTTACTTTTAATTTCTGTAGGTTGTTACTACTTTTATTCAATAATACAACTAAAATAATAGAGAGTTAAACAATTTAATAATATTATATTAAGTAGTGGCACACATTAAGAATCAATGTAAACTTTCATGTTCATTTGTTTTAAATTGGTTATTTATTGTTAAGCCGGATTTTCTAATTTATATATTAAACAATTCAACTCAAGAAATGTATTAAATTTGATTCAAATTTAGTTCACTATTTACTGAGTGCATCGTTGATTTGTCCACGTTGAAACTAACCATAGAAATGGATTGATTTGTAAAAAAACAACTAATTCTTGATCTTGTTATTTATGCTTAAATAAACTAGTTTCTAATTTGTGATCCAATTATTTGCTCGTGTGTGACTATTCTTTTCTTTACATTTTGACATACGTGAAAGTTAAAAATGACAAAGTTATTTAACTGAAGGGATTGGCTTGCTTCTTTGATATTTGACAATGTGTGTGTTGGACTTTTGTCTGGGGCGGTAAGGCTTTATAGAAAATGCAGACAAGCGGCGCATTCCGCGACGGGCTGCATTATTTCGCTTAACTCACAGATAAAAATAACAACAGAACGCGAATCGCAGATGCGTTCGCGTGACCGCCAGTCTCGGTTGGCTAGCTCCGCACCGCGCCATCCTGACTTCTTCAACCTCTACCATTCGCCTTTCCACCACCCACCCAATAGTCCCCCCCGACCACGGCTTTCTCGTTGTTTCAGACCATTCTCCAATTCGCCATTGCGGCTACCTACCTCGACCGCCATCTCTCCGCGTCATTGTGAGCTCCACTATTTTTCACAAAGCAACAGTGAGCTAAATATATAAGCGTTATCGTAAAATGTATCGAGAAATTTCGTGAAAAAGGAACCGAAACGGCAATAAATTGAAATAGTATAAAGAATAGAATAAAGTCTGATACTCTTTTGATAATCTTAATGATGAAGGCGATTCAATGTAAAGTTGATATTAAATATTTGTGTTACAATAGATGCACAAAAAAATTCGTTAAAGTATCAAAAAATTTAGATACGGATTGAAAATAATTTGGTTGGATCATTGAAACTATTATGTAAGAATCTTAAGTATGAGTAATATTGCAAAAAAGTTTAGCATTTTAACAACCAACTTGAGTGTCCCACAAATTACATATTTTAGTCCAACGAAATTATTTTCAGATTATGTATCTAAGTAGATTTTTAAATACTTTGGCAAAAGTATTTCTTCCGTGTGTAATAAACTTCAAATCAAAACAAACTCATCAATAATAATGAATTTCATTTTTTTCATTAGTCTGAGATGTTATAATTCTTCTTACGATATAAAATTTATTATATTTATTGTAGACTATAACATGTATATAGTAATAAAAAGAATTAATAGAAAACAACAAATACAATGTTCGAATTACGCAAAAATATTCATGATAATAAATTGAATGGTGCATGGAATGTAATATAATACTTTGAAAGATCGATACAATGAACTTTTCCTTTCCCGATGGCTTTTCGCGAAAACAAAGAAAAAATTATCTCGCGAGTCTTGACAGATCTCAAGTATCAACAATTTTGTTGCATCCTGATATAAGCATTATTGACGTTTCTTTGACCGAGCGGAGTTTGATGCGTATTGTAGACTGTCGTTTCGAGAAGGAGGTTTCGTGCGCGCGGGAGTCTCCTAACCGGAAAGGTTTAACAAAACCTAAAGTATGTTGCGAGCTTCTCGAGTACTTCCCGAGTACCTCCTCGCTCTACCTAGGGTGAAAGATGACTTATCGATGATGCAAACACGCGGAAACGGACATGCACCGCACGCTCAACAGCCCTCGTCTCCCTTCGCCCTCGCGTACCTTCTCTCCATTTCTCTCCTTCTCCCTCCGCATTATGTAAAGCGCGACGGTTTATTTCGGCACGAGAGCCACGTCTAGGTTTATCAGATCGCGTGCTCACGAGCCACCAGGCCAAGCTGTACGATGTAGGCCAGCTCAACCCTGGCTGACCACATCGTCGTCATCGTCGTCGTCGTCATCGTCGTCGTCTCGTTCTCGTCGAGCGTTGTTGTCGCCGTCAGTCGTGCTCACCTTAGACGATTAAGCGCCCAAAGAGCATTTTTCAAACGTCTCTCTGTAAAACGTGCCACGCGCTGACCGCGAATGATCGATGGGCATCGTCGATTCGAACCAACTTCACCCAAGTCTCGTAAGGTAAAAAAAAAACAGCCAACGTTCGTCATAGACTTGTGTACAAAGGGATTACGTTGGGAAAATTGAAATACAGAGAACCAAAGTCTTATAAATACACAGGCAAATAATCGCTGTAATCATTCATTATTTTAAAGGGATACGGAATAAAACACATAAACGGACGTAATTTCTTGAGTTTTAGACAAACGATACTAATAATGTCGAGAAAAGAACTGAAGAGAGAGAGAGAGAGAGAGAGAGAGAAAGGGAAAAGATTCGAGACCTTTACGAGAGAAGCCGCAATAAACTAAACCACAGTTGCGGTTGGAAGAACCAACAAACGCGTTTTTACAGCCGGCGCTTTGTATATCCGTTTCGCCGCAAAATCGTTTGCGCTGCCTATCATTTCCATATTATTACGGCTCTTCACCTGTTCCCGGATGCCCCGAAGGGTCTCGTGGCACGGCCTACAGCAATACTCGGTTCTCCTAGCCGGTACCTCACGAGGCTGCTTCGATTTTGCAGTCAGATTATCTTAATCGCTTTCTGACGTACGATGACCGCTTAATAACAACAAAGTAAGAGGTGTATTATTTAGGATTCCACGTGAGTCTTTGCATCTTTTAATTCTTCCACACGCTCGATAATTAATAATGACATTAATCATCTCAGGACAAAAGCTTTCTAACAAAGAAGAAACTTAAAGAAGACTTTATTTCCTAAGGATTTTCAAGATTGATGAATTCAATTTCTAGCCTCAAAATTCAAATTTCGAAAAAATAATTACTCGGTTTTAGGAAATTTTTTGTATCACTGAGTTTGAATGTACTTTGAAAATGTGAATTTCAAAAGGACAGTAACCTTTGAAGGAGGATTTAATGTCAGAGGACTCATAATCAGAATTTAGAAGTTGGAAATCAGTACTAATTTTTTGTCTGCGTAGCACTGATGAACTTCAAATAAAGTAAAACTTGAAACTTGATATTACTTCGCAATTAAAAATTCCCTAAAGCTATTTTATGACAATTAAATTTTTTGAAATTTTATCCGTTATGTCGACTCCCATCATTTTTATTTCTGATTTCGGAATAAAATATTACAAAGTTACCTTATGAGCCAAGTTTCATAAAAATCGAGCGAACAATGTACAAAATAAAAGGGTGTGCCCAAACAGACACGCCCGTCCATAAAGGGGTTAATCTCAGTGTATTACCGCGACAATGGCCACGTTCAGCAGAATGTTTATATTGCAACTGTTGGAATTTTTCTTCGCTGAGATAAGAATATTTTTCTATCGATTTAAAAAATATAATCCAATCAGCGTGAAGAAGGATTCCAACAGCTGGAAAATAAATTCTACTACATACAGCCAATATCAACCAAAATATGAGAATATAGAAAATGTTGTTCTCCCTTTACAAGATGTATTAACAATAGCAAATGCTGCACGTCGTCGCTTAGTTGAATGGATTGACGGTATATGCGATAAACAAAAGCGACACGCGATAAAAATATGCACGAAGCGCGCTCGCGAGTTTCCATATTTTCTAACGCGCGACAACGCGACGCGGAGCCTTGTCCGTTGCCGTTCCATTATCAGAGGAAAAAGGTATATTCGCACGATCCTGTTGCGTAGCGAAATCGGAGCGTTGCGACGCGACAGTTACATATTATTCGCGCGCAACCTTTCATTACACGTCTTTCCATTCTACTCCACGGACGTATTATTGGCACGTGTTTCCATTAGCTTTATCGTGCGTCCCTATCGGCCGTATAGGTAAGTCCTTCTTTTTATTTCCACCCGCCGTCATTCGTCATGCGACGCACGTCAAAGCGCGATTGCCGATTGTTGCCAGTATGTTTTATGTAAATGCGTAATATGGAGAAGGCAGCGGAAAGCGTCGACTGCCATAGGAATGTCTCAACATTTCAGAAAATTCGCTTGGCGATTTCCTCATGATGAACTAGTAAAACGGAATTTTTATAGAAATTTTTACTCATTTTTTTACTTGAATTTTATCAGCTATTCCACACGAATTATTTCATTATTAAAGTATTTAAACCATCAAAATATTTTTGTAGGAATCTCAAGCAAAATGGTTGATATTTCAGTTTGAGAGTCTACATAATTATTTTGATAAAATTCAATAAAATTATTTTTAAATTAATATCCTAAAATTTCAATATAAAACCATTTCTTCCATGCACATTTAAATATCAAAAGAGCAATGGTAGTCCAATCCCTTGAATAAAATAACATTTTGTTATTTTTAACATCATCCATATTAACGTATGCACAAGTAATAATAAATAATAAATTAAATTTGAGTCAAGTTTAATACATTTTCTCGAGTTAAATTCTTGAATAAAATTTAAATATAAAATTTCATTATTTTAATTAATGACATATTGGATAGGAGCAATAGCGATCTATAGAAATAATTAAAATTAACTGAAATTAGATATAATGTTTGACATTATGAATTTAACAGTGCATTGTACATTCAAGTATTTGTCTGATAAATTTAAAATAGTGATCGCGCACAGATACTTGCAGTCCTGGTCTCGTCAAAAGCGCGAATAATGGACCGCGCTTTTGAACGACGAAGGGTGCATCGATATTTTTCGATCAACCAATGCAGTAGCGCGGACGCGCGAGGTGAAAAAAAAGGCGCTTTGCGATCGCGCCGACGAGAGAAAAGGGTGAACCTTATTTAAATAATAACGTCGGTGGCTGCGACTTTTAAGAGCTGCCTGTCCCATTCCGCCTTACATGGCATGACAAGATTAGATAAAATGCCCTTGCAGAGGCCCGCGCGCCTCCCGAGCGGATCGGCGCGTTTCGCTTATATCACTTCGAAAAGGCACTTTATTCCTTATTCAAATTAGTTAAGGCTGCTTTGAATACAAGCGGGGCGTGTGTGCCAGCGCGCTCAAATATCGGCCGGCGGCATTAAAATACAAAAGGATTTTCGGAATGAGCGGATTCAGGACGCGCCGGCGACGGCTTCCGGAGGAAATCTGCCAGCTCGCTTTCACCCCGGCGCTCGGACCGCGACAGCACAATCGCGATTATTTATTACTTCGCACAATTAAGAACTAATTTCTCTTCTCGGGCAGTATCATTAGCGTTAGACCTATTTGGAATAAACGTGGTATAAAACTGACATTCGAGACAATCAACGAAAGACACGTACTATTACATGTAATGGTATAGAAAATCGTATTCAAGAAGAATGTTCGTATAGAAAATAATATATGTATATTAAATTCTTTGTGTATAGGAATATTAATTAATTATATTATCTCTTTCTTGAAAAATGTATAGCTATATAATTTTCCTCGTAACAATCTTTTTTCTTAATTACTTTTAAATAATTAATCGCTTTACGAAATTTCTTTTCTCTTTTAATTGCATAATAAAAACTCATTGTACAATATATGAATGTAAGGTAATTTCAAAATATATATTAAGGATGAAACATGAATAATTCCCGATTTATAAGAGTATTAAAGTAGCTTGTAAAACACAAATTAACTCTCCAATTAACCCGAGTACCCATCATGGTCACTCATGGTCGGTAACCAGCGATATTTTCCAGCGGAATATATATAAGAAACAGGCGAAAAAGCCAATTAAAATTCTTACATTTTCACGCGCGCTTTATTCACGAGCATTATTTACTGCGTGAAATGTCCTTCAAGGTCTGTCAGGCTCACGATATACGCAACAAGATTTTGGATCGTCAGTGAAAAACAAAAGAGAGGGCTACAACGAAGCCTTGGCCTCGATGGAAGAGGATTTTCCCAAGAGGGGTGAAGCTCAATCGGCGGCTCTGCGAAATTCGCAAGTCTGCGAAAGAGGTCTGGGCTTCTTAACGAGGGCCCTCAGCCGCGCGAGAGTTGCCACATAGGAAGAATGCGCGCGCGTTGCATGCCACGGACTTAAACGCAGGGAAACGCTCCTATCAGATAGCATTCGGCTTCGAACCGTGCGTGCACCGTACCGTTCCTTTTCGTACTGCTTTCGGAAACAGCCGGTATTACGTATGGTAATTTTCTAATTGCTTTATTTCAATCGCGCGCCACCCTCCCGAAACAAGAGTGCGAAACCGTGTTTTCCACCAACATGTGGATTAATTTTAATCTCGGTTCAGCTCACTCTTCTTTTTCTAATTCTAAGAATTAGAAAGAGATAAAAAGTAAATTGCATCGAGATTAATCTGTACTCGTGAAAAAATAGTGCATTTGTACCCGTGGCAGATCCATTTTCGAAAAACCGATATATTTGCTCTGAAAAAGAATTTTGCTAAAGTTGAAAATAATTTTATTAGATCATGAAAATAATTATATAGGAAACTACAAATGATTAGCAATGTTATAAAACAATTTGATATCGTATAGCAATTGGTTTGAGTTTCCATCAAAATTTTCAGATCTCTATCCAACAAAATTTGAGATCTTTCAAAATCGATATCTTTTGTACGACATATCACAGAGATTATTTATTAATAATAAAATTAACAACAGAGTAATATAATTTAATAAATGGTAGAGTATACACTACAGATATCAAAACACATTCGTCGTTATGATCAAAGAGTTCGTCTTTCATTAATGTTACAATCATATTCGTTCCGCTCTGTTCCACTCGATGGTCGTATACGTTACACTTGTGCGCTTGTGATCTGTTGTATGCGCTTCGTATCCTGTTACCGTACGAATACAGACATCATATATTCCCGTGTGTTTCACGAAAGCACGTATTCAATTCTTAATTACTGTGGTGCAACAAAATCTACTCAGCAATATTTTTCAAACATAATGAAAGATGCGCAATTTGTCTCTAACTTGGTTTCTTAATTTTATATCCAACCACTTTCTCTTTTATGAAAGAGAATTTATAAATAAGAAACAGTATGTATGTACATAATGAAAACTGAGTTCATTAAGAATCTATTTTAAACCATGGGAATAAAAGTAAAAGTTATCTATACTATAGGATTTTATCTCAACGCGACATTTTTCTTCTGTCTTTCCCGCTATCAGCATAATAATATGTCAACGTAATTGACATGTAAGAAGAAAGGGCATTGATAATAACGTAAGAAGGGTCCGCTGTCCGTGCAAAGAACTTTGCTTTGCACGCTTAAGGAACCAATCGACGCCTCGACTCGCGCCGGGGACACACGGCGGATTGCTTGAATTATGGATGGCCAGCCTCTTTGTCGGGAGCCGATACGCTCGCGAGGTGAGCGAGGATTGCGAGTTCAGTGTGATCACACACGACTGATAATTCATGCAGCTTCGTGGGCTTAAGTCCCAGAGGGGCTTGAGAGAAAAGAAGGTCTATGTCTCATCGGTCAACGGCGAGTGCCTCTCGAGCGTGGGTGATGCAGAAGTAACGATCCGGCAAGCAAGGAAGCACGAAAGACATAGAAGCTCCATGTATATCGTGGGAGATTTTCGAGAACGATTGTCCAGAGTGCCACTCTTCGTTCGCTCCAGACGAGCAGCAACGAGAGGAAGACTGCTTCTCGCCCACTCTCTGTGCTCCTGAGGTTCTGAGAAATGTCATTTATAAACTAGCCCTGTCTATCTACTCGAGTCGAACATACCGAGTTACTAACGCCAGCACCGTCACCGCTAGTCCAAATTGTCCTCCGGGGAGATACCGCGTCGCTCGCGTGATACCATTACGACGTTACGCTGCTAAACATGAAATCGAAATACGTTTCTGTTAACCTTTAAATCCCAAGAGGAAGTACAGAAAATAGCTTATAGGAAAGAATATGAAATAAATTACGACGTTCTCGGAAAGAAACGATTTTGCTCAAGTATCTAAAAATTTAGCTATATATGGGATATGAGAGAAAAAATAATTTTGATAGACTATCAAAATAACTGTAGCACTCAAACTAAACTTTGTTAGAATGTCACATTTTTTGCAGCCTTCCTTCTACATAATTTATTTTTACAATTCAATAAAATTGTTTTCAAATGTGTATTTATCCAAATTTTTTAATATTTTAACAAAATAATTTTTTTCATGTATTCTATCTCCGTTATTATAATAGTCGGTATTCTGAAATGTTATACATGCACAAATTCAGGGAACTCATTTGAATTACATATTAAAACGAACATAAGTGCCATTTTCAACAATTTTTCAGGGGAAAGAAAAACTTATTTTCTTGAAAACTTTCGAAAATTCTACAAAAAGTTACCACAATAACTAAAGACATGAGTAATTAGTCTCTAGAAAAAATTTTAATTAAGTAACTCTAATTTTAGAAAATTTTGAAACATTGGAAGTATCTAAGTAAAAATGTAAATTACACACTAGACCTACAACGTTTCGAATTGCATTATCCATTCTCTGCTATAGCAGCGCTCTCTACTTCAAATATTAGTATATAATAAAACACAACCTTTTGTGACCCAGTCATACAGTAAAATACAGTAAAATACTTTCGCAATTTTGACATAACATTTTGCCCTGGCATGCCTTATTTAATTACCTAACAAATAGTGCTTAGACTCTGTTTAAAGCTGTTCGTACAAGGCCATTTGGAAGTTTATAACGTTTCTAAACTGCATCTTTGCATGGATCTTTTGTCGTAGCGGCGATTACGATCGCTAACACGTTTAATGCATAACGTTCCGTATGTGGAGAGCGCCATGACACTAGGAAAAATTGTATTTACCACTTGCTTATCTCGACTCATCTTATCTGTACATACCTTTCTAACGTTATAGCATTCGCTGATGAGCAAAATGTGCGCCACAAATTATCGGCGGCCTTGACACTACCTCGTACAGTGACAAATAACGATGCGATCGATTCGTATTATTTCTTAGAATCACGCATTAAACATGCACGCAAGTAACAGAACCATTCGTGCTCTACGAGCATTATTAATTATAATTATCGATTTATCCGTTATATATCGTGAAATTTATAATTATATACATTCCGACACTTATTTCTTATTATTATTCATTGAACAATTATGTAATAAACTGCTAAAATATGTATATTAACTCAATTCTCTGATAATCACATAAATGGTGTTCTCATTATGTGCCAATTATTTCTTGTGATTTAAAGTATCTTCATGCAAATTACAATAATCACGACTTCTTCGAATTTCAAAACCGGATACTCAAGAAATTTATCAAAAACTTATAAAGAATCTCTTCCATGTATTCAGGAAAATATCAATAACGCACGTGTTTTCGAAATACGAAATGCTGACTCAAAGAGATGTAATACAGGATACGTTGTGTATTAAACAAAAAAATTGACCGCTTCGCTCGCGACGCAATTATTTGCAACAAACTTAACGCAAGCGGATGCTATTTTCACGTGCGCAAACGGACGAGGTAATGTGAATGAAATCACGCGAGATCTCTTCGTTAGTCTGTGCCAAGCAACGTGCCGCCATTCACCAATTTAGCAACGTTTGCGCCGTTAAGACGGAGCGTCGCGGCTTATGCAATTACAGCAATTAATAATTGCGCGTCCGTTGTGTGGAAATCGTCCCTCGCACGAGATATCTTGTCGGTGCGACTGAAAAGAAAAAAAAATAAGGGGGAACCGGAGGGGCGAGAAAGAATCAGACGGATTCCAGAAGCTAATTTTCAATCTCTAATTCGCCTGTTTACTCTCGCGATCTTCTTCTTCTTTTTTAATTGTTTTACGCAAGCATTATTAAGCGACTAAGAGCCGCGCGCGCGCGCGCGAGCGCGAGCCTCATGGAAATTTATGTTAATCCGCGACCGGTAATTACGCTCGTAATCAATTCTCGAGACTATCGCATCTCGCGGTCTCCGCCTGGGCAAGACTATTTCGCTGGTATTATTTTAAATGTAAGCATCACTGTGCAATATTATCCCGTTTAAATGCAAACGTGCAATAATTAATTCCTGATAAAAAAAAAAAGTAGTATGAATCTATGTGAATTTTAATTAATATTTATTAATAAATGCGTATACAGTCGGACAAATGATTAATGTGCGAGCAACTATTTTCCTCATAAATAAAAAATTAATTTCTTAAAAATATATATATACATATATCTGACAAATATATCAAAGATCTAAAATTAATGATTTTAATTTACGTTTTATCATACATTACGAATTATATGTTTGAAGTGATATATAAAATCTTTTTTTCTGTATATATTTGATGTATATATATGTTTACTTTCATTTTCCAAGCGTTTGCAGATTATTAATTACTTTGATATCAAAATTCAAGAAAGAAAGTGGAGAACATTAGCGAGGCAAAGTTGTAATGCATCGACTTGACATCGCTGGCTACGAGAAATAAAAAAGCTACGGCAATTTGCCAATCAAAGATCACGGAGGCGCGAAACACCTCGCATACCTCGTCGACAAATACGCCTCGACCGGCCGAGACAAAAGGTGCTAACTCAAGAAGGCAGCGGGTTAAATCGGTTCCCCACGAGTTCCGATCCCCAGCACCATCGGTGGTAGTGGCGGCGACTGCCTCCGCACCTATCGTATATTTTCTTCATTGCGACTCTCCGTTGCGACTCTTGTCGCCTCGACAATGCGGTATTCGCGGAATGAAGGCGTTCGAGATCTTAAGACCTATGTCTTTCTTCAAACAACAAGAACGGGGCCTGAAAAAGTAAGGGCTCTGTTTATTTAAAGGGATTTCTGTCGAAAAGAGACATTCTTCTCGCAACTCATGACGTCGCGATTTTCCTCATGTCAAAACGCGTGACAAAATTATTTTATCTTCGATAAAATCTCGTGGAAATTTCAATAATTTTTAAATCTACAAAGAACGATTTACAAAGAGGATTTTTACTCAAGCATTTCAAAAACTTAGCGAGACATAGATCCAGAAATAATTTTGTTAAAGTATCAAAATAATTTTATAGGACGGTCAAACTATAATTGCCAGAATATCAAAATTTTTTTGCATTATTGCCTATTACTTGAGTTTCCTACATAATTATTTTGATAGTTCAATAAAATTATAATATTTTCAGAGATCTGATTTTAGCTAAATTTTTTAATATTTTAGTAAAATTATTTTTTCCATGTATTATTCCACAACGTCGCAATAAATTATATTCCAAGAACGTATCATAAATCACATTAATGACAACAGAGACATTCTTTTTCTTCGCGTATAGGATTTTAAATAATATGAACTAGCATATCCTGAAAAGTAATCAAATTGCTCGAAAACGACGGGAAAATATATCAGGTGCAAATATTATTAATAGAAGAAGAGGGAAGGATCTGTGTGTCATTCGCGTGCACTCAGTTCCACTCGAAATTCGCATTAAAAGTAACACAACGTATAATGATAAGCTCTGGTTGCAAACGCGAAAGATGCAAACAAACTTTGCGTGGTTACGCGTGCACGCACGTCGAGCAAGGTGTATGGTACGCAGAAGAGGGAAGAGACAACGCACACAGACGATCGCATCAAAGATAAACGTCTCGGAAACAGCTCCTTCGCGAAAATTCATGCCGTCGGTCACGTGCGAACGCGGCCGTTAATTGAACGATTGACGCTTTCGTGATCGCGCTCAATCGCGATTCCGAATATGGCACGGTGGGTAGTAGCGTGGAATGCGAAGGAGGGAAATAAATCGGCAAAGCTCGTGAAACGGCTCGTTAAAGAATTGCTCGCGGATTAAACGGAACGAAACGAATTATGATTAACGCGCCAAGTGTTCATTCCATTGATCGATCTCGTATCCCACTCGCCCGCCGATTTCATAAAGTCGATTTCTCGATGTTCGTAAATTTCGAAGTACACTTGACACATTAAACATTTAACCTTTAGAAGAGATCTATTTTTTTCTTTATAGAGTATAAAACTTGTTGTAATTCGTTATTTCAGTCTCTCTAAAATTTTTGCAGTGGAATCTCACTCTAAAGAGAGAATTTTCAACCTTTAAAAGTGAGATTTCACTCTTTAGAGTAATAATTCACTTTAAAAGTTTTCAAGAGTTGTATTTGTTGCCTCTCCCAAAATACGTAGACACGCCATATAGTCATTTTTCCGTCGTATAAATACTCTAAAAAAATATAGGTGTGGATTTCAAACTTCTGGTGTTTATATCAACATCATCGTGGATTCGAAGCCCGTGGTATTAAATCCACGTCACGTTAGTGTTAATATTAACTGCACAAAACTAGACTTACATACAGATATCGTTATTTTTTAGAGCAAAGGTTGATCATTTCTTTTTTTCATGAAAATTTTTTTGTTCGTGTGCAAGTAAAAAGATAATTGATACACGTACACGGGTGAACATATATTCTGAAAACAGGTTGAATTTTTTGACCGCAAAGCCTCTCGTGATAAAAACGAACGACGTGACGCGTCGTGGTTGGCTCGGATCGCAGCTCGACCGGAGGAGGAAGTGCTCCTCTCCGGGGCGGTGGTGAGTGGCCGCGGGGCACTCTTTCGAAAAGTCTCTAGCGCACACACCGTCCGTCGCCGTCCTTCCATTCTCCCCAAGCGCAAGTGCCGAGAAGCAACGACCGGGAACGGAGGCAGCAGCGGCTCGGGTTCAACCGAAGTTAGCATCTGCTCTCTGGGCCTCGTAATATGCGTGCTCGATATCACGGCGCGGGATCTCAGATGCGTGTTGCCGATATCACGCACTCGTGCACGCGTCTCCTCACCGGCTCGGCGCGGCGCGTCGCCTCTGCCCCCCTCCCCCCCTCACTCTTTCTCTCTCTTTCTCACATTCTGTCTCTTCCGCTATCTTCACGTACGAACGAAATCGTTCGCTCTTGCTACCGCGACCGGCCGATTCGCGCGCTAGTTCGTCCAGGAAGTGACTACTAGAAAGAGAAATGACTACGTCGAGAGAGACGCCGTGAATTCTGCGGCAGTGAAAACCGCCGCACAGAATTCATGGCGAGGATTATTCAATTTATTTATTTTTTCAAGCGAGGAGCAAAGAAGTAGTAACGCGGTCTGGTTGGCTGATCGATAAATCACGAAAGAACGATGGGCCCGATCGTTGCTTTCGACAGCGGGAAGTGCGTTCGTGTGCGTTAATTAGTAACGGTTTTACCGAAGGGCCCGCTGCCGACGGCCGGTCAGTACTGCAGGTTCCCCGATCCCTTCGCCCTACTTCCGCCGCGAATACATTACCGGGGTGGCCGTTTTTTGTCGCGACATTTCATTAAGGAACACACGGCACCATCGTTTCCTCCTTTCTCCCCTGTTCGCCCCTTTCGAACTCCATTGGAACCCCCTCATCCTGTCCAAACTCGACAGACAATCGCTGATTCGCGTATTCGCGAACCGCGACTAATCCGCTTCCTCTCGGAACGAACGTTCTTCAGTTTGAAAAGCGAATGTTAGCTCTTACCATCGCGATTAAAATCAAGTCGCCAAAAACGCAATCCTATTATGAAAGATTCTGTACTGGCAAGATAATATCTCTATGCTAATGATATTTGTGCTCACCATGAACGATTGAGGCTTAAGCGGAAGGAATTAAAACATTTAAAGTGATCTCTCCGATAAACATATCTTAAGACTCCTGAATAGTGCCTGCGGTCGCTATAGAAGATATCCTTATCCTCCTTCTAACAATCAATAAATACTAAATAGTCGCAAAAAGTATCTGAAGTAAAAACAGGCTGTGCATGCGCTTTGATTACACGCTGGTAAATGAACTTGACGTGTCTTTTACATTCTATTTATTAATTGTTCAAGAAAATAAAGATATAGCTTCGGTCTATTTTTATTGTACAAATGTCTTAAAGCGATGTCATTATTTTATTTTATCTAAATTCTCTTTATTTACAAGTGCATGCAAGAAATTTCGACGTGTCATTTCTCATTTATGACGTCATCATCCTATATGGAAACTATTCGAAAGTCTTAATCAGAATTGTCACAAATTTCTCATCATAAAATTCTGTGATTTTTCTTTGATCTCTAAACAAAAGTTCATGATTTTCCCTGACTTCCAATAATATTTTCTAACCATTTTTATTGTGTTTTCTGAAAGAATATAAAAAAATTTGTATTGCCCAATTTCATGAAAACTTAACCTAATCTAAACTGATGAGAACCTATTTAGATAAATTTGCATAGTTTATACATAACCATATGTATAAAGAGATTTATCTAATTACATTTTTATCATAAAGACACGCGTAAAATACGATTACATAATTTTTTATCCAATATTCTGCAGCAACGCAAATTGTTCTGATCGCCTGTTAGTATATGGTGCTTCGATATGTCTAACATAAAAGACGGTGAAATATAACATCGAAGCAAACTGTAAATGATTACCTGCACTACAGAGAAATTGCGGAAAGATGTGTAAAATCACGTATGTAACTCGAAATAAATATATTATACTTTGTAGAAACAACATATAAGAAATTTTGACAGATAAAATATAATAATCACTTTCGCACCACGAAATTCTTTAACAGCATGTGTACCAAAAGATAACGAAAGTGAATCACTATTATCTAGATACATAGTATGGGCAACTAAATAAAAATCATATGATACCAATTGCACTAACCTAAACATTCTGGATTTCCCTAAACAGTCAATGAGTACCCCGGTCTCCCTTATATTAAATTTCTTTAAAGCCAAGAGTTTTAATTTTCCATAAAATTCCTTGATCTCTCTTTAATTTCTCTGACAACACTCTAAAAGTGATTCTACGTGATCAATGTATAATACTATCAGTATTAATAAATACTAACAATATTACTGATGTGGTTATAATATTGATGGATTAATCTAAAATACTGATGGTGATCTGGATGTTAATTCTCGAGCATTAGTATCGCTATTAGAATCCATATCACAGTATGTCACAATGCAATAGATAATGTACGTGAAACCAAAGTGAAATATATGGCCAATAATACTGATCGTGTAAGGTTGTAAAAATATTGATGCACGCTGTCAGTATTACTGATTCAATATTACCGATCAGTGACCGTGTAGGGTCACGTTAATAATTGAGGAACAAAAATAAATATAAACACAAATTGTGGCAAACGTAATTTGCCAACACTTCGGTACTGCTGTCGATTACCGTAAAAAGTATGTAAAAATAAAGACGGAAAGAGATGAAGACCGGCTACCGTGCACGCAGAGCAGCCATGTAGTGATCTAAACGCTCGATCAATTCCACTTAGACCGTCATATTTCTTCCGACGGTTTATCCGCCACCGATCTTCCTGGCCTGCTACATTTAGTCCCTCGCATTTATCACGTTGTTTCTACATCTTGTCCGTCACTCTTCTCCTCGAATACATTTTACAATGTGTAGATTCACGACAGTGAATCAACATTGTCAAACATCTCGACGGTCTAGTCTCAGGTTAAATTTTGGTTCGGAAGATTGAGCGCTAATTATTTAGAATAATGGCTTCTCTGTTTGCCGCTCTAAGAGATAACAAAATTACTCTCGTATATTGAATTAGTACTAAACAGTGCTATTTGGTATCTGATAAACATCGTCGCTCTTACACATGAAGTGTCACCAAATTTTCGCCGACAAAATGCGGTCTTTAAATTCAAAATGCTAACGGTTTCCAACACGATTAATGCGAATAATGCTCGACGGATTTTGCATTCTGACTTTGATAAAAGGTGGTAATTAAATCTGCGAAGTGAACGAAAATAAATCGTGACGCGTTTTCTGTTCCGTTTCCATTGAATGCCTTCATAGGATCGATTCGAAATCCCTCGCAAAAGAGGTCTCGGCAGATTGGACGAGCGCGAGGAGGCAGGAGCGCTGAGAACAGCAGCCAATCTGGTTGTACGTCCTCCTCGAGTTACTCGCGTTTCAGATCTCTTTGGTCGGTCTAAATCTACAGCTCTCTCGCGTCGCGTCGCGTCGCGTACACACGCACAATGAAATATCTCACGTGGCGCGGTATGCGGCAGAAGCGAGCGGTGCGCGCGGCATTCCACCCCGCGCGATAGGAGTGGACCGCGCTCTTTGCAGCGCGCTTCTTCCCCTGTTATTAGGGACAATTTCCAATTGGCCGCGGGCTACCATCGCACGAGGTAGAGCGAGCGAGAGGTGCGCATACGTGTGCACGTCCGTGTACACACGCGTGCAGAAGCGAGCATAACCGGGGGCCCCGTCGTCGCAATGTCTCGAAGAGCCGCGACTCTAGTCGGGATGATAGCATTCAGGACCCGTTTACGCGATGATTAGCAACCACGAAGACTGAACGAGCACAAAGCGGTTGCGCTTGGCAGAATGCTTGATTAGATTGCTACGACTTAAGCTTAATTCCATGGGAGATTAACTTTAATCTCGGTTCAATTTATCCTTTAGCTTCTTCTAATTCTAAAAACTAGAAAAAGATAAATAGAGACTTAAGCCGAAATTGAAGTTAATCTTACGTTGATGGAATTGGACCTTAATCTGGGAATACTGTCACCTACAGTAATTTTCTGTACTGATTGGGGACACACTCATTTTTTTATTTCTCCTTATTTTTTAAAGAATATCAAGTAAATATATATATGTGTGTGTGTGTGTGTGTGTGTGTGTGTGTATAATAATCTCTCAAATACTAATAAATTGTTACAACAATCAATAATATGTAATTAATAGTGGTTTTTAATTGACACGTGTAAAGCACTCTAGGTGATCATTTTTAAAAAATTAGCTGACTGGATGAAAGTTTTCATCTAACATGTTATAAACCGTGTTTTAAAGAAAAACATCACGTTGAAATCAATATTATAAAAATATTTTCTGGTGCATAATTGCATGGAATAAAATTATCATAAAATTAACATCGTTATTGCGTCTTATGTTTTTTTAAATACCCTGTACGTTTAGAAATGAATTATAGCTAGTGTAGTGTTATGAAATTTATACAGCTTCGAAACACATCGCGTATCTTGTATTTTAATACAGTCGTTTTTTACATTCACCGACAAGAATGCATGTATGCTTTATAACAAATAAATAAAATATAATATTTTCGCGAGATTCCTCAAATTCTCTAAACCATTTTTCTTCTGTAGACCAAAGTCCGCTCAAAGTTCCTCCCACTGGAATCTTTTCATCACTACCATCGTCAATCTCTCGGCGAGTACTTCCAAACCACACTGTACATTCGTGTATAACGTGCAGACCGTCCCCCTCCCTTCAGCCCCTCTTTCTTGAGCCCCATCGCGGGCATATTTTATGATAAGCAGCGTTGCATTTTTGCCACGAGACCCCGCGGACCGCCGCGGGGCACCGAGGCACTTCCAACTTCCAACCGTACACGATCTTGCAGAGGCGCGGGAGGGCACGGAAGAGGACGGAGGGTGAAAAGGATAAGCGTGCGTTCCGCAAAAAGGAGGAGAGTAGGTATCGGGCGACGGGATACACACGTGTGTACACGAGAGGAGGCAGATACAGGCTTCGTGAGAAGGGAGGCTCGGACGTATAATCATTGTGATTATCTTGTATTAGGTATTGACTACGGATTTGCATAATGGTACCTACCTAAGGCACCCTTGGCATCGCATCGCATCGCATCGCATCGCATCGCATCGCATCGCACGCTCGCTCGCTCGCCTCGCGTCGTCGTCGTAGAAACGAGCGCACTACCCCCGTGGCTCCGTTCGCCCTGCTCCTCCCTCCGAGACCGATCGCTCCTTCTCCCGCCCCGTCTCGTCGCCCTGACCCTTTTTTTTTCCTCACCACGAATAGCATTTTATCGCCGTGGACTCACGAACGACTCTCTGCATGCTTAAAAGATCACCCGCGCAAGCAAAAATATCTCGCAAATTGCCCGCAAGTTTCCTCTGCACCCTCGATCTTCTTTAATTTTGCCTGCCTCTTTAGAGGGGAAGAGGGGCGTTTATTTTTTCAATCTTACAACTTTTTCTGGAATAAGATTTATCCACTGTATCCCTTGTCGCAATGTTTGATAATACGAAGTGTCGTATCTTTATTATTCTCTAAAACGTCAAGGAAAATAAAATGATGTCTGTGTCGATTTGTGATACTAAATGGAAAGCACCCAACATGATACTATTTCAGTGCCATTGTACGTTCAAAAAAAAAGCATGTAACGTAATGATGACAAAAACTACATAAGATCAACGTCCCAGTGACTGGACATAAACCTGTGTTCGGATTATATTTGTAAAAAATTTCTTATTATTAATCTTAAATGCTTTTTTATAACAATATTATAATCTAATTGTATTTAAAGATTACAATTAATTACAATATTAGATTTTAAGAAGTATTTGAGATTAATATATATAATAATCTAAATAAATATAATATAAAATTTTTTACGTAAATGTTCGGACTTAGACATATATCGAGTCAAAATTTACCTTATAAAGGTGAGAATTACACGAGTTCAATATGTATAGAATTATTTTAGTAAGTATAAAAGAATTTAGTCAATTACATTAATTCTATACATATAAAACATTGTTGCTTTTGTGGTTGCTACCTCTACTGTATCTTTTCCTCTGATTGTAATGGCTTTGCCGTTCTGTAAAGGTTAATCTGCACAAAGTTTACAAAAGTGACCTGCCTTGTCGTGCAGGTCGGAAAATCAGATCGAAAATTGAATAACTCGTTTCTCGATTATCAACATTGTTGGGTAATCGCTTATAACACGGATGATAACGTAATGCGCGTCGGAATGATATCTGCATGTGCAGCAGACTGATGCCAGAGGCGATATACCTACAACGATGAAACGCAATTAGATATTTAATTATAAATACACGCGAGAGAATAATTCTCTTTCACGATGCAATCGTTTTCATATCGCAACTCGCGCGAAGCGTCGCGGATTGATTTGGCGGGCGAGAACCGGCTGCGGGAGAAGTTCCATATTAAACAGGGAGGGATACACACACGGTGAGGATAACGAAGGGTTCGCGATAATGACGGAGATAGCGTAATGGACAATATGAGTGCTGACTGGACGGCCCACACGAATAATTCGATAGCCAACGACTTTAGCGGCGTTTAAGGTAATACGGAGTTCGTTTTCGCGTACCTGATGTTTAAATCCTTACACGAGATACTCACGCTCGCGCTCGCGATACAGCCGGGATGTTAAATTTGAATACATCGCTGATCGATCAGTCTTTTAGATGCGCTAACTATAGCCTTCGACGGCGGATCGAGTTTCATGTAAAAGACGTACCGGCACACGTCGCGCGAAGGAAGGAGATGATCTCCTGCAACGATAGAAACTGTGCTAAGTAGTTATGTACTGAGAGGAAACATATTGCAATTGTTTCTCTTTATAGATAAAAAGAAAATATTACACGAAAAGATATATTGTTTCCAGAAAGAATAATTTTATTGAAGTATATCTAAAAATTTAACTAGATGCAAATCTGAAAATAATTTTGAATATCAAAATATAATTGTGTAAGAATAAGCTGAAACGTATAAAAAAAGCAATGCTGCAAAAAATTTTGACATTCTCGTTATTTCGTTTGTCTCTCGAACAATATTACCTTCAAATCTATAGTACATGTAACTATAAATTTTTAGATACTTTAGCAAACTCTTTCTATATATATAAGATATATAAAATAATATTTCGGGGATATAAAAAATTTTTCAATTTCCAGAACAAAATGTCTTGCAGAAAAAACGAAGGAAACTTTGTGTTTAACACATCGTGTCTTTTACAAGCGTATACCTAGTCGTTTACCGCAAGTTTTATATCGCCGAAAGTACTTTACATAATCGCCAGTAATCATACATAATTGTACTCTTTATCGGTGTATTCGCGTTGAGGTACCGTACCTCAAATCGCTATAAATTAAAAATCGCGAAATAACACGGAGAAGGGTGTGCACCTGTTGTGGCGCGAAAAGTCGGGCCGACGGGCTTCCGTATGAAGTCGTCTCGTCGCGTCGCCGCGGACGACGCGTTCGATGACACGAGAGCGGCGCGAGGAACGGGTGGGTTGACGAAGGCGGTACCGAGAGGAGAAACCAGGTGAGACATGGTTTTCTGCGACGAGCGAGGCATGACGGCCGGGCCAGCCCGAACGGGAGAGATAACGATCCCCTCGATCTGGATCACAAAACGCATCCAGGGTCGTGAACGCATAACCGTGCGTGCGTGTATGCACGCCATCATACACGCACGCACGCAGCGGAATTACTCTCGTCTCTGGCGTTTTACGCTCATCGGGATATCGTGGGCCTACAAGGAAACGTTGCAAACAGCACGAAGGAAAGAGAAAGATGGAGAAGGGAACTAAGATTTTAATCTAGCTCCGGACGAGGTCGGCATATGGGACCGTTCGTGGGACCACCGAGTCATTTGGCCAGGCTCGGTTCGGCTCAGCTAATTAGCGGGCTTGCGCGAGCGTGAACCCAATTTCTGTGCGAGTCAGCGCGACAGACGGCAACGAGAGTGTGTTTGGCCGAACGTATATACACGGAAGAGGCTTAATTGGCAAAATCCTAAATTGCTCGGTCGGATTATTTTCGATAATATGTAGGATAATATTGCGTGCGCGGCGCGTTCCATATAATGCCTGCGCACAATTCAGATTACTCGTAAACTTGGCTGATCACGCCTGAATTTGACAATGGACGACTCGCGCCAAAGTTTCGCGTCCGCGATAAGTCGAGTCTGAATATTTTCAAAACGTCTCCAAGTACGCAGCTGATACATGCTCTCTCGATCGATATACGAAGCCCTGAGAGAAAAATGCTGCCACTAAATAATTCGTTCCGCTTGCAAATTGACAGGCGGTATTTCGTAACGCCTAGCGCTTGATAGCTCGCTTCCAGGAAACGTGGCGGGCATTACGTAGGCGTACTTCGGCGAGCGGATTCCGCAGCGCACGGTGTGGTAGGCGTAGTCCGGGCTACGCGAATGGATTTTACAGCGCGAGTCACGGCGCATACCGATGGTATGGAGCGCGACGAGGCGCGCACTGGAGAACAAGGAAGAAGGGGGCAAGCGAAGTAGAAGAAGAGGCGGAGAAGGCGGAAAGAGCGGCGAACGGATGGACGAAGTAGAGAAACTGAAGAGAGGAGAGAGAGAGAGAGAGAGGCGCGCGTGCGCGAAAGAGAGAAAGAGAGAGAGAGAGAGAGGGTTCGCGGCAGGAATTATCGGGGTCTCTTCGTTGCCTACGGGGCACAACGGACCCTCGTGGAGAGTAGCTAAGCGACCATTACTCGGATGGTGAGCCAATGGAGTGGATCCCCACGCCCCCTTCGACTTACTCCGCACAGACGGCATGCAAATACGCGCGTGCGAGATGCACCAAAGGATGCACCTTCGCTCTATACTCGACTCCCTCGATCTCTCTCTCACTTCTCTTTCTCCTTCTCGGCGGTGTCAGTCCTCTCCTTTCCGCCTCGCTCATCTTATTCTTCGTTGCCTCCTGATGATGGTTCCTTCTCCCGCGCGACTTCTCGCTAAGGAGCCAGGCCTCGTCGCGAAGTAATATTTATCACGGACCACGGGGCTGTCGCCTTTTTAGTCGGCCGAGATTGACCGCCACGGTCCGCAAATGTAAATATCGTGTGGTAAGCCGCCAGAAAGATATCGCTCTTCTTCTGTATTGAAAGTATATTCCGCGTTTGACTTAACGATTGGCAAATAAGAAATGCGCCGTTCATCGCTGAGAAAGATAAGAACTGCGCTTATGGAAAGAATATCTTACATCAGAGGGCGAAGAGTGAAATTACGCGTAACGACCTATACGCAGTATAAAACAGCATACTGTTTGCATTTATAACTGTTTGCACCTCAACAGAGAGAGAAAGAGAGAGAGAGAATGCTCTATCCTTTGCCTAGCGTAGCATAACGTGGCCTATAAAGAGGGCACGAGTTCAATTTTAAAAAAACACGAGCTGACACTAGTAAACAATGGCCAGTGATAAATACGACGCATTCCCACAAGCCATTATAATCTTATTGTTGGACTTGTTTCTCGTATGCAGGTGGCAGCAGCCACAGCGATGCATGCCACGGCTGCATTCGGGGAAGGAAAGGGAGAAGGGTACGGCGCGGAGACGCGCGAGGGCACCGGTTAGAGAGATATAAACGGGTACGGAGAAGCCGAGAGAAACCAGAACCAGAAGAGGAGAACCGCCAACAGCCGTGTCTGCTTCGCCTCCTTCTCGGCTCCTCCTTACCCTATCCCTCTCCTCTCATCTCTCTTCACTGCCTCTCTCCTCGCGGGTACCCCGACAACGGAGTACAGATGCCACCACCGAGATACTGATTATAAACTCCATTCCATTTGTAACGAGGTCCATCTATTTTGGCGCCCAGCAACACTCGTTGCGCCGGGGTCTAGGTAGCGCCAGATTTTAATACGATATCCCCCACATTATCATTCGTTTCAGTTGCCTACTCGGCAACCTCCTTCGCCGTCGAGAAGACCGGCCCCCCCCCCTTGTCCCAGAACAATAAGCGATGCAGGCGTAAGCTGTCTTCGCAGAGCGATACACGTGGAACATGTCGATGGAGAGTGATCATGGTGTTGGAGTACCTCTTTACCTTTCTCTTATTGATGTAATATACTATGTAATTAAAGCAGCTATCATACATCGCGACTAATCATGGTAACCGATGCTGCCTTACCTACATAATTATACTTTTCCTGCGCGTATAAGATAAATGATAAAATCGTAAATTCTACCCTAGCATATGCACAATCGTAATATTTTGCTCGGAACATTTTCCAAAATAAACGATGCGCACAAATCACGTGGTCGATGTCGAGATTGTCAGAAGGTTGCAAGATTAGATTTCGAGGAGATCCTTGTCGATTTTCCCATCGGGGGTCGCAGGTGAAGAGATGTCACCCTGGCATTGTTTTAAGGAATTCCTAACGGGAATTTCTTTCAAAGTTTCCAGGTAGACAACAAGCCTGTTTTATTTTACGAGCTTGCTCGTCGTTCGTAACGGTCCTCGTAATTTTTCGAGAAACACGAGGATTCGGCCGAAAAATAACAATGTGGTTTCCTGATGAGCCCCTCGCGCTTACATAATATATGAAAGGTTTATATTTTGACATGACAACGTTTATACATATAATATGTATATACCTACAATAAGGAAAAAAAAAATACACCGTGGAAAATCTTCTAATTAAACTAACAAAAATGACATTCTTACTGAGCCTCTTCATTGATTTAATCAAAACGTTTTTCTCAGTGTATAAATATATATTTGTTGAAAAGTTTTGTTTTCCATGTGAGCACATTTTTCCTCGCTTATCCGCTTTTCATGTGTAATCTCTGAACCGGAAAACTTATTTAATTTTCACTTCCTTATTAAATATATAAATTATTAATATCCTTGAAACACTGCGCGGAACACTGCGAAACTAGCAAAAAGTTTATCAAATTAAGTAATATATGTTTATTGTCTTGTCAAAATGAACACGCACGCAAAAGCTGTGATGCAGAAATTTCCCAGGATACACTCGAGAATCATTGCATCCTGGCGCAGGTAATAATTACAAACGTCAGACTCAACGATGCATAACGATACACAAATCACGCTTTAGGAAAGAGGAAGACAGCGTCGACAGGGAAAAAGGAAAGGGAAGAAAGAAAAATAATAGAGAAAGAGAGAAAGTCTTGCGTTAACGTCAAAAAGTCCCGACGTTCGTGCATCGTCGAGCTAAATCTTCTTGACGTTTTTTCCCCAAAAACACGACGCGAATCGTTGGCGCGGTCCAGGTAGGGGACCCTACTGACCCTTTTCGCCTTGGCATCGATGCCGAGAAAATAAAGTTTCCATTTTATATCCACGAGGAGTATCGACGGGGCCAGGTAGTTTCACGGCCTCCTAGAGACACCTCGTATAATTGGCCGATAAAGATTCCAAAGATTAGGAGTAAATATTAATCTTTATCTCCGAAAACGTTTCTGGCTACTGGATACGTGCTCGCAGTGAGATCGGAATCCCGATCTTTTCTAGACGATAAGAACCCATCCCCAATAGCGCTTGCTTTATTTCATTATAGAGGAGAAAATAATATAATCATCATATAATTGCGAATATAATGAATTTTATTTATCAAGAGAAGATTACTAAAAAGAAATAAAAATCGAAAATTTAAAGCCCATCGCATATACATATTATAAGTATTTTCTAATAATATTTTTGCAAAACGGAATAAAAATCTTTGTTTGCGAAAATCACAGCCCGTAGAAAATTAAACATGAAGAAATGTACTGAATTGATTTCCTTAGAGAAACCAGCGTTCGTGTTACATCTTTATTGTTTGTTTTTTGTTTCAAGACTTCGTAACCGAATATACTTAATCTTTCATCGTCTGACGAGCGCGCTCAACAGACGGAATATTCAGACCTCAGATGCTGAGAATCGTTTAAAATGGATTTTTCCATTGAATTTCTACGGAAGAGTCGGAGAACGCGCCGTAACAGCGGAATAATTCTCTCGTTAGCGCGGGAAGCGGCGGCTATGGCGCGTTTAAGCGAAAGGAGTAACAGACGAAACATGACGCGATTGTTCGAGCACGCTTCATGTCGACTCGGCCAGGTAGATGTACGCGGATGCAGCTATACGCGTGGGAATATATGGGAATCTACGATACGCGCGCGGTTGGGGCGTATCGTGGCGTCGGGGCGGCGGCGGCGGCGCCCCGAAACCGCGGGGGTTCCCAAGAATCACTAACGCGCCCCCCCGGACAAATTGTAATATATTGGACAGCCATCGTCTCCCGTGCACGCGAGTGCTACCGCGTTATGTGGACACCCGCGAGGAAACCCATAAGGATATTCTAATACCCGTTTCCACCAATGTAGATTAACTTTAATCTCGATTCACCTTACTCTTCGTCTTCTTCTAATTCTTAGAACTAGACATCACCCTTGGAACTAAACATCTTTTTTTAATTCTAAGAATTTGAAAAAGACGAAGAAGTTAAACCGAAAAAATAAAAAAAGTTTCATAGAAGAAAGATTCTATATTAATACAGGCGATTACATTTTAACAGATAAAAACCGCATTTTTAAATAAAATATCAATAGGAAAACAAACTACATTTTAAGTCAAATATATCCGAACGAAAGTCAATCTACACATCACCGAAAAACAGGCATAAGAATTAATATCGATGATAATTTGTGCCCAAGTACTACCTCATCTGACAGATAAACAGATTTCCATCGAAAAGATCTGATTAATTAGTTACATTTACGTTTAGAATCGCACTGAGATGGAGAAGTTAAAACGCGAGACAGTTAAAGCCAATGCGTTAAAAAAGGTGCAGACTTCCATCGCGGCATCGTCCTAAGATCACCGATAATTAAAAGACTTCAGAAGTCGAAGGTGCATTCGTCTGGGACCCGCCGGTGTTATTAACCTTCGGACGAGCAGGTGTTGATTCGGTAATGGGTCGGTAATTGGGCTGCCCCGAGAGCGGTCTAGTCGCGAGAATGTGAGCGCGGCTACAATGCGAAGCGAGCATTATTATACATTCGCATTCTACGAGTGTGCGTATAGGTATCTACCACAGCGTATTCCAGCGTGCACGATGCGCCGCGCCGATATACACGTCGCGAATATCGTACGTGGATACCATACAGGTGCGCAAGATTGCACGCATCCCGGTGAATACGCTCGCATTCGCGTATCAAGCGAATGGACTCACCTTCGCGCTCTTTAACGCGTTAAGCGCCTAATTATTTGCCCTACCAGTAATTACTTCGTTCCAGTCTTTCTTCGAGCCGCGACGAGCCCGCTTTGCTGCTCCCGCTTTTACTACAGTTTTATCTCGCGTTGCACCGCGGCGCTCCAACGGTCGTACATCCGCGCACTGAGGTCGCAATTTTTCAATGTCGCGGATGAACGCGAATGATAACGGCCGAACCCTTCCTTCCCGTTGTCACGGCGTGTCCGATCTGAGAAAATACTGACTGCCTGGAGAGATCGCGGAAACTCGTTCGCTTTGGCTTATCTGCTTTTAAGGGCGCATGCGGTGGCGAGGGCATACGTGTCAAGACCGACGGTGAACAAGGTAACGAAATTACGACGTGCGAGAATGTATAAGAGAAAACGAGAGATAAATAACGGAAACGGATGAAATTAATCAGACATCGACGATATTTATGATTCACATTTATTAAATATTAGAAATTATTGTTATTATTATTAAGATATCGCCTTTCATATTTCAAGTCGCATATTTGTGTACATTTATTCCTTATCTATACTTTTCTAATTTAATCGTGTTTGTACACACATATATATATGTATAGCCTGCGTCGAGGAATTGTAATTGAATTTATAGCGATTAGCCACACACGCGGATTCGATTCCGCATGTACGTCGATTCGGTGGTCGCAGCCGGTGGTAGCGGTGCGTTATCGAAGATAATGTGTCTCGACTAATTTAGAGACGTAAAATGCTCCCTTCCCTCGGTTCGGCAGATCTTATATACTTATGCAGATGGCATTCTAACTGCCATCTAAAAGAAAAAGTCGCGTTGTGGCTGTCCCGCTCCTTCTCGCTCTTTCGCGAAGCCCCACGCTAACGAGGTCCTGCCACGTCCTGCCCGAAGGACACGGGACCACGGCCTGTCAATTAAGAACACGACCATACCGGGCCACATTTCTACCCCCCCCCCGCATTACCCCTTTCCGAGTATCCCGCTTCCTCCCCGCGAGGATCAACATCTCTTCCTCTCCCTCTTCATCTCTCTTCCTTCTCATCCTTTCTCTTGTACTCTAATTTATCCCATTTTGCTCGTTTTACTCGGAAACAAAATGATTCTCTCTTGGATTTGCGTCAACTGTGATTTTCAGACGAAAACGAAAATTTACACGACTACAGATTAATAAAATTCTGCTGCGAGAGATATTAAATTGTATACAAAAAGAACAGTTTTGCTCAAGTATCTACAAATTTAGCTAAATTTGACAATAATTGACAGATTTGAAAATAATTTTATTTGGACCATAAAAATAATTATGCGAGACGCGAATTGATAAAATGTTTATAATTATTTTCATGCTCCAACAAGAAATTATTATTTTCAGATCTGTACCCAACTAAATTTTTAGCTACTTCAACAAAATCGTTTTTTCTGTGTATACAGTCATTTTAATAATTATGGCTATCGTTTTTTTTTTTTGCAACCAAAGTTACTCATCAAGGAATATCACCGCAACAAGAGTAGGTATACTATGAAGATTGTTTTTGTAAATTTCCCATGAAACAGTTCATGCATTGAAAAGATTGATTCTCGAATGCGTTTGCCAAAGGAGGCGGAATGAATCGATGAAGGAGATCACTCGAGATCAGCGAGACCTCGATACGCATAATGGAACGTCCAGGCACACGATATGTATGCACATACATATAGTACGAAGGACGATACCTCCTCTTCTTCCACGCCACGTCTCCTCTCGCTCACGCACAATCGGGTTCCGTTAACGCACCGGGGGGTCCGCCGGCAGCAACCTCGTCGGTGAGAAGAAGCGTTAAAAAAAAAATCCTCGTCGGGCACAAAACTCACTCTCGATGCGTACGAGACGTATGTATATGCATAGGCTCTCGGCTTGCGGTCGAGGTAAGAGACCTGGCGATTATCGCGCCACGGCAATCTCTCATTATCATTCCCGACACTCTTCTTTCTGCTCCCTCTTACGGAATCGCTTTTTGCGCTCGCCCACTGCTTAGCGGATGCTACTTTACGGACGCCGTTCTCTTCCTCTTCGCTTTCTGTCGCGCGCACCAACACCTCTCTCGTGCCTGACCCGCGCAAGCTTTCGCGTAAATCTTCCGACTTTTTTTCGACACCATTCTTCTCGAGATTGTATTCGACAAATAAATTCATCGACCAGCCATCATATAATACGTCATCAATTTCCTTAGATATATTTATTACAAATCCGAGAATCTAATTGGTTGAAATATCATATGTGTGGTATACCTGCTAGAAATGTGTGTAGTTTATAGTATCATAATATGGTATCTATCCACTTACTGTTAGCCAATATTCATAATTGATTCTTATGTTTTAGACTGTCTTAACTTATGATGAATTTAATCAAAGAGCTACATTAGCATCTCCAGACATTCATTAAGATGATATTAAAATAAGAATGGATTATGAGTATCATATCCACTGTCTAGAATTACTGTATTCTCATTGGTTGTAATAACATTGTATAGAAAAGAAATACGAAATATACAACTTGTGTTCAATTATTTTATCTAATATTAATAGATTATTATTAATAAAAAAAACTGCAACCGTTTATTGTCCTGTTTTTGTTCAGTAATGAATGAATTCAGATTTTGTGCGCAGTAACTATGAGCAAAGCTCATCTCGACTGGGATCCCGCAAGTAGTTTTACTTCTTAGTTTTCTTTGCTTCTACTACAGACGAAGTTAATACAACTGTCTAGTAAAAGTAACTGGTCAAAAAATGGATGAAATTTCTATCAGGGTATCTTTAATCCCTTTAATTAAAATCTAAATACCTTTCTACATGGAAGATACGTCACTTTTTCGTTACGATATCTCAAACGGAAATGAACAATCCCAAGATGAAAGACTCCTCCAACTTAGTTGCTTGATCTGAATAATGATTCTCTGCATTGTCATCGCGCGATTAAGAAAAAAAACTCATTATTTCGCGAGACGGCGCACGGGCGTATACCTTGCGCGAGACGAAAGAGGATAATCCTCGAATGGCGGAACAATACGATTTGTTTGCTATGCAAAATCCATTGAATTGCGTGTGGTCAATTATATTATGTTAAGTAGAGCATACGCGCGGTCTGTGACGTATCGTGCCGTGAGATCTCCGGCCGGGCCCGGTGGCCCATTCCTCGAGCTCCTCTAATAACGCATTGTGCCCCTCGCGTGGCATATTAGGTTTATGCTAATACGCCGCGCCGAAGATGCGTCGATCGAATCTCTTTTTTTTTTTCCTTTCCTTTCTATCCACGCGGTTTCTCGCAATCGCAGCCGCGTAGGCCGTCTCATAATGGATGAAAGCTGCCGCGGAAGTCGCCGCGCGGCGCGGCACGGCGCTCGGCGCACCGACGATTCTGATTCCAAGGTCGAAGATCCCCTTTCCCTTCCCTCCGCCGAACGCATGTACTTGCAGATGCAAGCGCGATTTAATTGCAGCGACGAGTCTGCAATTTCGCAAGTTCTATGAAAATTACGTAAAATTATATAGCGCCGCGCGCTTAATTACAACGTACGTCAATCATCATCGACGACCAGCTATCCTTCTGCGCGAAAGGAATGACACATACGAATATTAAATATAAATATTAACGATCTGGTCATCCAATCAGGCAGCGACATCGCGTTGGATCGACTAACACAAAGAAACATTTTCGGACTGAAATGCCACGTGAAATTTCGGCTGATATTTGCATTTCTCTCGTCATGCTGCTCATCACCGTGTAAATCCCTGGTCCGGGGATCCGATACAATGGTCCGGGCAAAAGAGAAAGAGAATAGTAGGCGAGACCGGTGAACGAGAGAGGCGAAAGATAATTGTACGGACGGCTAATGGAGTTCGGGAAAAATGAAGCGGCGCTCACCAGGTGGGTCCGCTTTAAATGCATCAAATCGCTGCTAAGTGAGGCCCAATGTGGGACCAGGTGAGAGATGGCCTGCCTCCTTATCCTACCTCCTCTTACTCTCGGATAGGGCGTGGGTCAAACGGTTAATTATTATATTGCCCATTAAGCGAACGATTTTTCATTTTCGACGGCGCTGCACGCCGAAATGTCTTATCCGCTTTCAAAACGGAACTACGAAAATCATTCCGAGGCAAGCGAACTTTTTAAAACACCGTCGTGACGTCTATTAACGTTGCGCGAAAGAACGACGGGTTGCGCGTGTAACATAAATGTAAATTTTAATCACCCAATACGTATTACAATATATATTACAGAACGTCTAAACGTAGCGATATCTATGAACACATTACTTGAACATTGTTTATTTTAAATAATTATTGCGTAATAATATAAACCATATTAATGTAAATTAATCGAATAAATTTCATTAAAAGATTGTCTTTGTTTAAATAATGAGTCTGTGGTAATCTTTTACATTTAAACGAAATGTAAAAGACTACCTCGTAAAAAATAATTTTTTTGCAACACACAAATTCTAATATCACTATACAAAGAAAAATTTTTAGTATTTGTGACTTATGTGTAATTATGCAAATTTTAATGACCTAGAATTTTTTAGAGAACATCTGACTGTTAGCAGTATAGCCATAATACATTACTGAATTTTTGAATAATTATCATGTATGGCATAATTAATGTAAATTAATCACATAAATCTCATTTAAAGATTTATTTCTGTTTTACATTTAAACGAAATGTAAGCCTCGTAAAAAAATAATTTTTTACAATATAAACACAAGTCCTGACACATCACTGCAGTGAGAGAAAAGTTTTGCGGTGAAGAATTTTGAAAGACGATGTAAGACGAGTCGCGAGACGTATCGTGTCTCATCCAGAGAATCTACACCGCGACAACGCCAATCTGGTCGGACGAATTATAATTTCCCGACCGGTTCGGGACGGACGGCGACGTTAAAAAAGCGGAGGGGCTAGTTGACGAAAATTCCACGAGCGGTCACTTTTATTTCGACGTGAACAAGCGGCTTCTCGTGCGGACACACGAGCCGCGTTAAACCACACATGCCTGGACGTATTTCTCTCTCTTTCTTTTCCTCTTTCGCTCTATGCCGTTCTCGGGTATCTTCCTTTATTTCTCAGAAGATACCTCCTTAAAAAACGTGATCCACGTTGCATACTGAGTCCCGTTGACTTGTCCCTCCCTAATCTTAACGGCTCGTGTCGAGCTGATTAGCCCTTGTTTACAATCGGCCAGCTTTCCGAGGGCCGCGGCCACGAAATTTCGTGTCCCGGCGAAAATAATGTCCTTCGGGCGGTATCGGCCGAGACTTTCGGAAGTGATGTCGTTTGGGCTTGGGCCTTGATGTTGAACGCCCAAAATTATGGCTGGCATCTTGTGAATTATCGCGCGGCTATTTACGGGCACAAAAAATTACTTGTGCGCGCAGGATAAACGTCACACTTTTTTGTAGCTTAGCGAGATTATAAATTTTTTTTATGTCGAAAATTAGTTAATCAAGAATTAAGTAAAAAAAGAAAGAGGAAAGGAATGAGGGGAAAAAGAGAAAGAAAGTAAACGTGTACAGGTGTGGAAACGAATATAAATAGCGAAATAATCGATTTTCATTCATCATAAGCGCGGCGCGACGTAACGAAGATAAGCGTATATTTGTGCCAAGTTATAAAGAGCTCGAAAAGTTTTTGCGGTTACGGTATGAAGCCTAGCCTCGTTACATCTAGATTTTACGCGGCTCGCGTGTACCGTCCACTTAATATCGTAATAATCTGTATATTTTACCATACGGATATACGCTTTGCACATTCTTGGTGGGATGCGTGAGTTGTCGCACCGCATTTGAGCAACGATGCGGGTAAGATATGAACCTATACGAGGGGACGTATTCCCTCGATTCGCAGATCTATCGCCCGTATCACCATCATACATCAGTTTCATATAACCGAACGATAAGGATGATAAACCATGGCAAAGTTACCGCCTGAAAATTCTTGATAAAAAGGATATATGCACAGAAGAGAGATAAAACTAAAAAAAAAAAAAGAAGCATACGCTATCGTGATTCTATTAAACTAAAATAAATATAATTTAATATGCAATGTAATTCACCAATGCATACTTCGAAATTATCCATAAATCTGCAAGATAATACATTGTTAAATTCAACGTGATAATGATAATTGTGTATAGATATATACATAAAATTGGCAAGTCCAAGAGAATCAATGGATCTACTTTCACATTTTCCATTCTAGTAAATAATATTCGAGGATTCTAAACAGTTCGAATTACCACGCGGAAGATTAAGTATCTTCCTCTTGTGTAATGGAACGAATTTAAAGAGTCGCCTTTCGAAGGATTACGCAAATAGTTGTCATGTTGTCGAGGAAGGAATCTAATTTGTGCCTCGGCCGACGATACGATCTGAAATCTGATTAATGCGAAACTATGTAAATGCCGGGGGCAGGAGGAGGGCTCGTTCAATTATACAGTACGTTTTACTCCCGATGTGCATAGCGGACCGTGCTTCTTTTTTCAAACAACTTTCCATGCAACTTCGGACGCCGCCGAGAGCCTATTAAAGTGCAGGCACGCGATTTAGTGAGTAGACAAGAACCAGTTCCGCGTATAAGTGGGTGTCGGGAAAACTCATTTGGAATCTTGCCCGAAAATACACTCGGCCGCTCGCATTCTTACATACGGATAATCGTTTCGGTTGACTCTTCCCCAAAATGAAATTTCCATTAAATCAAGAGTTCGATTCCGTGCTATAGAAAGTTATTCAACCCTGTAGGCAAAGATTATGAATCAGTCGATAGATTTACATGTTCATAAATTTCCACAAAGTTTCTAATAAAATTCGTAAAGAGAGACAGAGAGAAATTCTCTTGAATCCATACGAAGCAAATTTCTGTCAGAAAGAATTTTCAAACGGTAACGTGATGAACCTTTTTCAGAGCCTTCTTTATCTTTGCTCATATTGTGTAATATTCTTAATAAAATTATATCCGAAAAGTAAAAAATATTTTATATCTGTATTAGAAAAATGGTCTACTCAAGTTCCTGTTAAAATTTTCTGTCGAATTTTTAACATAATCGAATGTTAATTTAATATACAATGTAATTACCATATGTTATTAAATATTTTGTCTTAAACTGATATTCAACACTTCTTGATATCAAATTAATCAATTTATGAGTAAGTAAACAAATAACATAAAAATAATATATTTTAGAACGTAAATTTAAAAATGAATGAATAAAATACATGTTAATTTTTAACATATCATAAATGTTAATTTTGCTGAAAAAATATGCTTTAATAGTTTATTGTCTATATAAACTCTGGGTCAAACACTCTTTGCGTGTTTTTTTTTTCGTTAATTCGTAATACATAATATAAATATATTACTTTCTAACATATTTATCTTGTATTAAATTAACATAAAAATTTAAATAGGCATGTGAAATATGTTAAATTTAATACGAATTTTCAAATTGTGCCTATTTAGCCGCCAATTAATGTCACAATTAACATAATATCGTTGCTATTAATTTACACATCGCGCAAGTACGTCAGTAAATTCTCTGCTACGTCTTCACTGACAATACTCCTCAAATTCGCGGGAATTCGCACGAGGATAACTCCATGATGTATTTTATCATCAGCAGTTGGAGAGAGAGAAAGGAAAGAAAGAAAGAGAGAGAGAGAAAGGAAGAGATAAAAAAGTAGCGCGAAAAAAGGACAGTACCACGAGGTCGGCAGAAGACGGAACGACGGGCGAGAAGAGAGAAAGAAAAAGAGAGACGGCGAAGGAGCGAGAGAAAGGAAGAGGATTAGAGAGAATAAACATACCTGACGGTTCGCGCGAGCACACGGCGGCGGTTTATTATTTCGTCTGTGGCGAAGCGGAGCCTTGTTAACCGTCCCGGGGACCAATCGGAGACTGTCTACCATGGACGCCCCGACCATCGGTCGACCAATGGGTGCACGTTGTGCCACGTACACGCTACATCGCGTGTCGGCCCAGCACCTCCTCTCGCATCACCACCCGGAGTCGCGTGTGTGTTTCCCTCCGCGCGCGCGAGAACCCTTTTACGCAACCTTCTCCTTCGTTTCGCGGTGTCACGCCGATGGTGTATGGGTTACGCGGCGCACGTACGTGTGTTCTATATACACGCGTTGGATGTATGCGGTACGTGTGTGTGTGCGTGTAAGAACCTTCCTTCGCTCGCTCGCTCGCTCGTTCGCTCGTTCGTTCATCCGAGCGACGGCGATGTGCGCGCGAACCTCGACGTCGCTCGCCGCTCTTTTGTTTTATTCGCGAATCCTCTTCTTCGTCCGGACGCGCGCTTCGCCTTCGTCTCTCGCTTCTGCCGTCTGTCCGTCCGTCGCGTTCTCTCTTTCTCGAGAGAAACGGAAAGAAAGGAAGAGAGAGGGTGAGAGAGGACAACTCGAACGTGTGCCCTCCGTACGGCAAAGCTCATCCTCCCCCCGTCTCAACCCCTTGCTCCTGCATGCCCGTCCTCGTCCGGCGCGAGTACACACCCGAACGCCGAACGCACCTCGGACGTTCCGCACACCTCTTTGCCCTTATCGCGCCGGATTGCAAAGAAACGCGAAGGAGAGCCTAACGAGCACGCACCCGTGACAGTCCATTATCGATTCAACACCCCGCATCACCCCCTTTTTCCTTCGTTCTTTTTTTGTCTACGCGGGAATGTACATTCTCTGCGGAACTCATTTCGACCCACACGTGTCTCCTGAGTTCCTCGAATTCATCAATTCTCCATCACGATCCAAGTCAGACAATTCTATTTCAGATTTGATTCATATAATGGCTCGCAACGCGATGTACAACGATAAGTGAAATCACATTATAATATTATTAACCCCCGCTGATAGCGAGCCTGTTAGACTCTCCCGACAAAATAGTAGGAACATTTTACACCTACATTTTATTATTTCCCATTCAGCAATATAAATGTAATATAATACATGTTGTACAGAACAGTTAGATTGTTGAGTAGAAAATTATAATTGATGTAATGTATTAATTGTTTTTTTTTTAGATTATAAATCTCTTGTCAAAAATATCACAATTCAATTTTCTTTTGCATCTGCAAATTTAAATATTATTGTTATTAAATATATTCATTCATTTACTTTTGTACAAGTTACGCCATTTTAGTTCCTTGAAATTAATTAGTGCCTTTTGATTAACATAAATTAAATAGGATCAGCATTACATTCAATTTTACAAAGAAATGTTTGGCGTCAGCTCCAGAAAGTTAATTGTGTAACTTCATAGTTATTACGTTGAAATAAAGTAGAATTATTATAGATGTAGTGAAGTAGAACAGAGATTTATATATGTATAGAGATATATCAAATGTATGGCACAATAATTTACATTAGTAAAAAATCAAATATAAAATGTTAAATAAAAATATCAATTCTGGAAAGATAGATCGGTTTTATCTACGGACTCGACGGTATTATTAATATTCAAGGACTAATTTACGACACGCTGATACACGCATATAGCTTTCCTGCAGGTGAATAGGTTAGATAAGGTTCTCGTTCTGCAGCCTTTATCCAGAAATTTACGCGCGGATACTAATTTACGTGGACAAATTCGCTTCTTTCCCTTTTTATTATCGCATAATTCAGTCAACGCCGACGGAGTTTGTTGTCGAGTTAATGACTCGTTAACGAGCTCGGGCCGCTCGATTATCGCACCGCGTTGTCCGATATGATAGGTCGTACACTCGCGAAACACAACTTGCTATCCGCAACGATTTGCGTAACGCGACTGGTTCGCGTGTACATGTGACCACGGGCGTTTTCGTCGAATCGGATAAATACCGATGCTTATCGTGGAGATCTTAATTATTTTGCTTTTCCACCGCGGTCGATTCAACCGATTGCCACCTTGTTTGCAAATCGACGCGGTCGGCGCTTTGGATTTTTCGCGATTTGCGTTTGCGAGCTTTGCAGGTATATCCGCGATAATCACATGCATGCATGGCACGCCACGCTCTCTTGTCACTCGTTAATAACTCACGGATAATAATTTTTATATGTAAAACTGCCGAAGAAACTGCTAATGACACTCGCGGCAGTCGGATCGCAAATTCGATTGCCGCATATCGAAGGTTTATGATAACTGCTTGTATGTCGATTTGTCAGCAATTAAATCGGCAAATCTACGTCTCTACCGGATAAAAGTAACGAAGAATTGACAATCCATATTGCAACGGTAGACGGTGCAAATATTCTTAGCCCGTATGGCAAGAAAGCGATTTGCTAGGAAATTATGGCTCGTTCGATTTCGTGCATATGTAGGTACTATCAACCGTACATTCCATTTATATACAGGGTGGAAACAAATATATAGTACAATTTAATGGGAGATGATTTCTTATACAAAAATAAGTCAAAATAATGCAAAATAAATTTTTTCGTCCGAGACTTTATCTTCTAAGAAATCAAGTTTGATTTAAAAATCATGGAGTATACGTTCATTTAATGAAGGTACGATTTATGAAAAGACGTTGCATATATACATATAAACGGTACGATCACACGTACGTTTTCATGTACACGACTTCACGAAAATGGCAGAATTAAAAAAGAAATATGACAAACAGTTAAATTTTATTTATTTTATTAAAAGAGCAATACTAAATTTTTTGCTTACAGCAAAACCTCAGACAAAAATTCTTCACTCTTGACTTATTTTTTACAAGGAATTGCTCACACCATCGATCAAAATGTGTGTTTGTGTGTATCTTAAAAATATATAAAATAATAATTAATAGAAATAAAATTAAATGTCCAACAAAGTCTTAAAATTTGGTAGCTCTTTTTTTTTAAATATAACAATAAATATGATAAAACTTAACAACGTGCTTTATATACATCTCTCTTTTTATATTGTTTTTAATAAAAATAAATTCAAATTTAATGCTGATATATAATAATTAGATATATCAGACACTTTAAATGTTTGTGTGCTGATTGTGTTAATAACAGTGAAGAATATTTTATTGCTGTCCAAATTAATAGGTGTAACGACAAGCGATAGCTTCGTTTTTGTGCTAATGTGTTTTCGAGAACCGAACACTTTCGTTGCATATTTAAAATGTTAATCGTGGCCGGCGACGACATGCCTCCCCGAATATACGGTCGCTTCGTGGATAGCTTCTGAGATCGGGGGAAACGATTCTTTGAAACGATGTGACACCTTGCGTGATGTACGAGCGCACATTGGAGTACTTGTTAATTCAGAGACGGCAGTTTCCGTAGGATGCCAACGGTTAATGGCTGTACATTTTGAGTAACGTCTTCGCGCCTCGCCGGGATGGATGCGCGCATGAAAACGTTGCCACCCGCCGTATTTTATTCCGTATTATTATGCTACTTTGTACTCGATACCACAACATCGAACGAAACACCACGTCACATAGTTGTTAATAGCACGAAAATACATCGATCGAAATATAATTTCAATCGATTAAAGCGTGTCTCTCGCGTTAATGCTATAAAACGATGTCATGATATTTTTTTATAACGGTAAGCCGTTTGTTAAGAAATAAATTTAAGTTTTTTTTATAAACTTTGATAAGTTCAGAGTTGTTATAAATTCTTCATTTTAAAATTCCATAATTTTTTCCTGACTTCATGATTTTTATTGACACTTTGAATAATATTTTAAAATTCTTTAGATTTCTCATTTGGATACCATCAAGTATTTCATGTTAAAAAAAACAATTTAACATAGCAACGTAAATTATTATTAATGTTGCTGAAATTATTTGCATTTAATTGTCAAGTTAGTAGTATTTCAAAACTACATGGGTATCATACACGACGCACATAAACTTAAAATTCTTTAAAACTAAGAATATTAATTTTCTAGAAAATTTAACGAAATTCCAGTCATTTCTCTGGTTGCCACTTTTATGATAATCGTGTAGACAAAACTCTGATAAAATAGAATTCTTATTTTTGTGTAAAATAAGAACAGACGCGACATGAAATTTTTCGGAAATTTTTGAATGAACTGGTTTCCACAGATCTCTAACCCCTAATATTTTACTTCAATGTTTTCGAAAGAAAAAAAACATTTAGTACGTATATCAAGAGTGTCAAACGAGTTAGATCATATCGCTTAATACACATCTACAAACTGAGATAGCTGAGTAATGCTGGAACTGTACGTTTGCATATAAGGAAATATACGTCTACTATGCAACGGGCGTGATATAATTTGTCGAATATAAATGCAGATATTATCGCAAAAGTACGTAACTGCATATAAACCACAATGATCAAAATCAAAATTAATCAAGAATGCAAGGCAGTGATCCTAAACTGAATTATTTTGTTGCTCCAATCGACTTCCGACACGATCTCCGGAGCTATCAGTTTATCGATTCTTTTTCGGAATGTCGAGCTCAAACACGATAACATCGACGTCGAAAATTCTGCATGCTCAAGCATTGTATCGACACATGGCGTGCCGTGTGAGCCGACCGCGAAGCACGTGTTTCGGGAGGAACGCAATTAGCATAATTCCAAGGAAATCATCTCCCACGCGGCGTCTTGTGTCGCGTCGCGTCCGTATACGAGCGATGGCGCTTGACGAAATTCGACGATTTGTGTGAAAACTTACGACAACCCGAGGGATCAAACAGCCGCATAGCGCGATTCATAGCCCAACCAAGTCACGTAGGCATTGTCATAGAATGACTAAGGAAGGTGGTGAAGGAAGGACAGTTACAAGGACTCGCGCTTTTCGGAAACGCGTCGCGATGCACCGAGTGCGTGCTATCAGTATGCACCGCGCTGCATATGCATTATGTCACCGGCCCCCGACGATTCCTCACGGTATCGCCTGATAATCCTCGAATCTACGATAGAATCGGCTGTCGACCCTGACTAAATCATGCTGGGTGGTACCTATTATTTTTATCTCCCTTTTCGATGAAACAACTTTTGATAAAACACGAGAGACCGTCGCATCTTTCTGCAAAGCCTTGATTTTCAATTTTTACACGTGTCAAAATAAAAAATAAATATCTTGACTACATGAAGAAATTTGTCAAATTTTAGTTCCTTAAAGAATTTTTATATTTTTGAATAAAATGTAATTTTAAGACTATAATATAATATAAAAAAGTAAACGCCAAATTTAAAGTCGCGTCTGTTTAAATAAACAATTACTGAGGATGCGAATTTATTACGTTTTACTTCCAAGAAAATTTAGTTATTAAATTTAGAAAGGAAAAGAAATTTATAAAAGGTGTATGAAAATAATAAACAGAAATTATACAATTCTAAAAATTCAATATGAAACAGATGTTGATTTTATAATAATTTCTTCAAAAATAACAGAGCAAAAGCAACGCGCGTTTCAGAATGTTTTAAATATTAATTTTTAAGTATCTGCAGAATTAGGAAATAAATGCGTTTTCTCGTCTTGAATTTTTTTACCAAGTCTTTTTAATCGTAACACGCGCAGGCTTAACTGAACGCGACCGCCTTTCGTGAATGCTCGTTCGATCGTTGCGACGTCGTCCACGTAGCGTTATTCTCGAATTTTTGTCAGGAATGTAGAAAGAGTAACACGTACGCGAAGGTGACACGCGTCGCGTGACGCTCTCACTGTGAGAACGTGTGACTGCGAGACATAAGCCGACGAATTAATGGGGTTACTTTTTTATTCAGCCGTACTAACCACCACTATTCTCCCTCGTCTACCTCCGGTTCGTCGCCGCTCCCATATGCCTTATACATAATTATTTTATTTTATTTTATAGGATCCGCGTCACAGAATCGCGTCAACCACACAGCGCGTGAGCTGGTTTACTCTATAAAACGATCTAATGTCCCGATACGAACGAATTCGTTAACGTCAATCGATCTTCCCGAGAACATTTATCAAAAGAATTATGTAGGACAGCTCAAACTGGTTACTAGAATGTCAAAACTTTTTGCCGCGTTACTTGTCATGTTAGAGTTTTCTGTATAATTATTTTGATGGTCCAACAAAATATTTTCAGATTTGTTTCTACTTAAATTTTGAAGTATTTCGGCAAAATTATTCTTTCTGCGTAGGCTCTGATTATTTATGCCCTTTTTTGCTCTACCCCGCCATCTAGAACAAGATTGAGCGCTTGTCCTCGAAGAGATACAATTTCTTTTCGGATTTCCGAATTCCGGTGGCCAGAGTTTTTCAGTCACATTGTGACTTTCCATCATGTGTGTACATACATGTACGCGCGTGACTCTATTATTACGGACGGTCGTATTATCGTGGATGCAGGACAAGTCACTGATTTCGATCCGACGAGTCGGAACAAATGGTTGCCACAAAGGCGCGCCGTTTATCTCTAATAAAAATAAAGAAAAACCTCCCGTGTGGCTGGACAGGCTTCGTGCGCCATCGGCATTGATCATGATCTGTCACGAATTGAAATTCATACGTGCACGATCTGTTTTTTATCGTCTATTCGAATGCGGAAGCAGCACGCTAACTGTCTGGTAATTAGGGCTTTGCGGAGTCCATACGCAATGCGCGCGTTCGTATGTGCCCTCGATTATTAACTACGATCTGAACAGCTCGCGATAACGGTCGACAAGCTCGCTTATTTAAAGATAGAAACGTCGAAATTAAATGTATTATTTATCTTTGTTAAAGGACAAGGAACTTGATGAAATTTTTATCAATCTTCCGAAAAGGGTGCGGAATTTTGACAAAGAATAATTTACGACAACCAAGAAGCAGATAGATGATTTAAAGGTACGTAAATTGATAGATGGGATGCTCAAAACACACCAATAAGCTTTTAATTTTACAATTATATTTTTTACTAGTATATTATGTTATAATTAAATTTATATTAGTTATACATATATCCTTTGAGAGAGAAATATAAGACTGATAAATTTAGGACTTCTGGAGCAATACTTTTTATTGTCCTTTTCCAGAACAAGATTTTAAAGAAAACTATATAACAAGGGATATTATCTGGGATAGCCACATTCCACCTACCGAGGTCTGAACAAAATTTATTTATTTGTTTGACTGATTTTATAATAAATTAAATATTATTCTATTAGTGATGATAGGAGAATTTTAATATGTCCGAAGTTTGCTTGATCTTTAAATGCGTACTTTAAACGTTCGTATGAAATGGAATGTATATTCGATGTCCAAGTCCAACGTAAATCCATTTTCTGACATTCGAATGCACGACCGTAAACGTTTTATGACATATAAAACAATCGTCAGTTCCAAATATTCTCAACAACAATAGATCACCGGTCCGAGCTCTCGTTACGAAGTTCGCGCCCGTAATCGCCCAAATCTTATTAAAATGTATAGCGATTCGTAGATGACACTGTCCCAGGACCTCACCTCACGCGCATTATTTCACAGCGAAAATAATGTAATTCTAGTCACACTGCAAGAACGAGAGATTTTTATCGCGACGTGGCCCCTCTTCGTGATGCCTATGACGCTACCACTCGTCACGCATATTTCTCGTTCCGAAGTGTGTCTGCGATTGCAGCATCAGCCTTTGCCCGTAAAACGGGATTCGAGAAAAAAAAAACGGTAAAGAAGAAGATGCGCTTTTCAAGGTAATCGTTAAACCTTAACAAAATACTGCCAAACTCTTGTAAAATTTACAAAATCGTTTATTTCGTGAAAAGATCGATATTTTACTAAAATCGATTTCAGCAAAAACCGTTTTTTCCGTCTATAAAATTGGAAAAAGCTATCATTTGTATTTCTCGTAATTTTTCTTTATCACAAAAAATAAAAGTTCAGGAATTTGTGTTCGGAAATATATTTCGAAACTTTCTCTCGTGCATTTTACCGGTTTGACCTAACTGTTTTGCATAAAAACCGACCAACAGTTTCTAAAGAGTTAATACCTTCAGTTTCACGGTCAGATAGTGTCGGATAATAACTATAACTACGCCTGGACGAACGTAAATTAGTCGAAGTCTCTTGGCATTTCTCGCATGTAATAGGATACAACTCCATAACATTCCGTCCGAATCCTACCACCTATCGGATCTCCCCTTTGAAATATAAAACGCTAGAAATGCAGGTCGAAAAATGTAATGGAGGCCTTCGGATGCATCTTCACGATGAGTCTTTCGTTGAATGACGTCAAAATTAAATTCAAATACAAAATTTTTCCAATGATAAAAATATTTTCTATCGAATTAATATTTTCCAACGTACATATTTTTCTGCTATATATAATCATTCTGTCTACATTTGGTTAGCATGCGAAAGAATTATAAACTATATGTAGTGAGTTTCTCATTGGTAAAATTATTTCGGCATAATCCCATGGAACAAACAGCGAAGGTAACTATCGAGGACATCGGCGAGACGTTGTCAACCCCGATCGGCGCTTCTTCCTCATGAATGCATCTCATCGAGACAAATGGGTCAACGTACGACAGCTGACTCAAAGCGGATGAATCATCGTGCGCATCGGTTATAACCATCCGTCCTGACGTACCGGACTCTCGCTTCGTACTTCGCTCCGAGAAAAGAAATTGCAAAAAGGAAAGAAGCAGAAGCACGCCAACGAAGTTTACAAAGTACGTGACTGTCACGGTCTAAAGTGACCAAGAATAATCGTGTAATCATCCCAAGTATATTTTACAACGTTATTCGACAGCCGCCTCATCATTGCTCACAGCCTTCGTCTCTCTCTCTCTCTCTCTCATCCTAATTTATAAGTTACGTCTTTTTAACTTGCGCTACGTTGATTACATAATATTCCTGAATAAGAATAATCTAAAATAACAATCTTGATACTTATTATACTTTTTATTTCTTCTTCTTCCGTTTCTCTTTCAGTTTTGGTGCGTAAGTTGCGTTTATGAGAGAAGCTATAAAATTATATTTTTACCAGCGTAATCTTCTCTTCTCGAAACTTCAAGCAAAGCGAGTTGGTTTCTCTTACTTTTGAGAAATCATCTCGCTTTGCGCAGTGATGTTGTATCTCTCTGAAAAGCACCGTGTGCTTGCCCTCGCGAGGTGAGGTCGGAGCATAAAACATCCTCCGTTGTGGTTAACGGTTTGCCTGGTGCTTCTCTTCGCATCTTATACGACAAATCGCACGAATTACGTCATCGGAATTTTGTCGCGCACGTAATCTACAAATACAATTCGTTGCACATTAATGAAATGCGAAAAAAGGAAACTGAATGGGTTCATTCTCTGACAAAGTATATCGACTTTAACAGGAAAAAGAGCATACTTATAAATCTTCAACTTAAATGCCTCGAAAAATTTACTCATGTCATCACCGATTTATTTCCGTGCGTACATAAATTTTAATTAATTTAACAATTTAAAAGAATATTTATTACATCTTTACTTCGCATTCAGTAAATTGGAATTAATGGAATAAATGGAGTTCATTTTTCTAAGAATTAAAAAAACGCAGAAATATTCCACTTTATTTATGCTTGAGTGGAATAATTTTTTATGTCATTCATTTAAAAAATGTTTGAGAGTCGGATGATTTATTCAAGCGAATAAACTTAATTTCGGAAATCGGGCTCGAGATAGGAGCCCAGGAATGTTGAATGATCCGGATATCACCGTCAAATATAGACAAGCCGCAAGCGCTCTCGATATCTACTAAATAACGGTAGATCAACTCGAACGAAATAGATCCCTCATCGATTTTATCGTAACCGTATTAAAATCAAATCAGCTCTTAAGCGACGTCTATAATGAGATTTTAATAGGCTTTCTACAATAAGCTACTACCTGAGTTTTAAAAGCCATAAGAAATCGACCAATCACAGTCGATTATTCTTCTCACATTCAACTGTGATTAGTCAATTTCTTATACTCTTACTTCTTGCTTCATGTATTGTACACGCGACGCATTACACCTTACAATCTCATTGTAAACGCCGCTTAAAAGCAAAATTTAAAGCGTATAACTTCGAGACAAATTCGGGTCGGATTTTAGCTGAGATACGACATGCCCTATATTGCTACAGATTGAGAATATTATTCCTTCGGAATTATGTTTCCAAATACGACAGCGATCGCGAGATAAGAGCGAGGAGAAACCAACCGTGCCGACTGCGACGACCGTGACAAGCACTGCTGATCTCGCGACGAATTCCCGACCGCAAAACAATGTAATATACGTCGTGTGTGAGTACGTAGGAGATCGCGCGGAACAATGTGCGGTCCCGGGTCGAGGGTACGTATGTACGTAGCGGAGAAGGAAGACGAGGCAGAGGGCGAGGACGAAGGGGGGGAGGGACGGGGTACAAGAGAGTCACGCACGTACGCTGGGCCTTATCGTCGCGTTCACATCCGCCAACTCGAGGCGAATAGAGAGAAAGCGGAGAGGGCGGACGGAAAGGAGAAAAAAAAATGCCGGATTCCCAGGATCCGCGGACTCCCTCCGGGGGCGGCGAACGCGCGTACGTCAGTAATGCGGAAGAGATTTCGTGCGGGTTAACTTCGCGAAGTGTAGACTCGAGAGACTCGGCCTCTACCCACACGGCCAATTTGTGCACCGCCGGCGCTGCGCTGCTTGATTAATGCGCGACGCAACGTATCGCGGTAAGTTACGAGAGAGAGAGAGAGAGAGAGAGAGAGAGAGAGAGCTCGAGGAGACGTCGAGAGCATCCGCGATGATCTCTCGAGAGTTTCGCCAAGGGGAAACGCCTAACTCTTGGAAATCATATGGAAGCATATTGTAACTTTTGCTTTTTCGAATCGCTGTTAATTGCGATCAAATATAACCGTTGCGATCGCTATGTAGTTCCTACATGGAAAGTTTTGTTGAAATATCTCCGAATTTAGCTTGGATCCAAACATAATTTGTTAAATAATTATATAAGAATGCTTAAACTAGTTGCTAAAATGTTAAAACTTTTTGTTCATCATTGAATTATTATGTTGACGATTCGACAAAATTATTCTCAGGTCTATCCAGTTAAATTTTTATATTTTTAAGGAAAATTGTTCTCTTTATATAGAGCATTTTTTCCGAATAGAAGCAAAAATATCCCTAGCAAACATTAAAATTGTAAAATATTAAATATAATAAAGAGAATCAGGAAAATAAAATATGATTTAAAATATGTGATACTTTTCTCTATAACTTATGACTCTCTTTATCAAAGTATTTTTTAAAAGTTGTACCATAATTCAAATATTTTGGTATTCAGTTATGTATTATATTTCTGTATGACTAATTAAAATCAATTGCTTAAATAACGTAGCTTTTAAAGTTCATTGTCCAATAGACCTGCTTATATGATACTTAGAGACGATAACAAATAGCGACTCGATGCATTATTCAAATTGTGGCATACGAATATGAAAGATTCGCGTTGCACGATACCAGGCGAGCAAGCAGGAAATGTCGCGGACAACTTGCTTAAGCTTGTACGTTTTCAGGATAACCAATAAAGCTGACACTACGAAATGTTATCCAATGTGACTCTCCCTATTTATGACTAGACCCAGTGCAGATGCTATCGGTTTTCGAAGGTTGACGATATCGCAAAAAATAATATACCGCAACAACTAAGTCGACAGGTTTACGAGCTGGCGAATGTATCGTTGTATGTCGCATTAATGTCAACAGCATGCAATATGATCATTCGTAACAGCAAATTGTTGTATCTCACGATAGTTTTTCCGGCGAAATTGATAACAGCTGCGATCACGCGATATCTCCGTTGCACTTAACACTGGAAAATCCTATAAAAATTTTCAGAAAGAAAGAGTTCATATACGAAGGAGCATTGAGCTTTCTTGCTTGCTAGATTTACCGTATTCTAGATTTGTATTCGCGCAATAAAGTTTGCAAACATGTTGTTATTAGTTGAAATCGTACCTAAATCATCTGTAAAAATATTGTAAAGAAAACGCAGTAAATTTTTTTCTTTGAAGGTGGATCATCATCATAATGTGAAGTCTCCGGCTAAATCCTCAAAGTGGCTTCAATCTATCGATTAGCTAATTAAATAATCCTCTTGGACGTGGTCGCGGCTCGTAGACGGTAGGAACAGGTCGATACATCTCATTGTAACAGGATAAACAGGAGTTGGGACATGGCGGTGGCTCGAGTAGCGACGACGAGGTTGGGTGGACAAAGTTGGAGAAAGAGAAGAAGGCAAACGATGGGTGGAGGACGAAGTCTCTCAGGAAGGAGGACGAGAGGATGAGGAGAGAAGATCGGGGGACTTAACTTCGGTTCGTGGGCCCACCGGCCGTTGGAATCCGAGATCGCGTCTGATCGCAATTAAGGCCCCGCTCCGGCTGCGGCTGTGAATATTTTATTCCAGTCGTTGTCTCCCTCTTGCTGTCTCTTTTCCTCCTTCTCGTCCCTTCCTGCTCCTTTTCCCTTAGTTTCTCTCCTCGCTCTGAACCCTCTGTACGCCGGCAGTGTTACACCATGCACCACACACCACTGCTCCTCCGTCTCCACCTCGGGACAACACGCTCGGATCCCTTCCTCGTAATGCGGAGGACCGCTGCCTCTCTCATCCGTACCCGCTTATGTACCCCCAGGTTGGGGGAGGCACCCAATTCGAAACGAGCGAATTTGAATACGGCCAGCCGGGTTCAGAAACAATGGGGACATCGACGGACCACACGGGATGCGAGCAAATGGTCGAACAACCGCGGGACATGCGTTCCGGCAAGGGTTGCTCCTTTTTTTCGAGACCGCGAACTACCCACGAAACTACCGCCAACTATTGTCAGAGTAACTCTTGTTATTACAGCCTATAATGTGTCGTCTTCGATATTCTGCCGCGTTTATGAATTTATTTAAGAAATAATTAGATATAATATTAATAATTTAATATTTACCGATCTCCCCTTCTTAACAACGAATTTGTAGTCCTCGCTGAATTATCAAAAATATACAGTGGAAGAAGTTATTATAGGATACTTAACAACTCAAAGAAATGCGACTGCATAAAATTATAGTAATGATCTATTTATAGTATTGAATAGACGTTTAAATAAATATTTCTGATATCTTTTCAGAAAAATTACAATACTGAATTATTTATAACTTATCGTAAAAAATATTTTCTAATAAATATTCGACAAATTCTCATCATAAAATAATACAAAATAATTTATAAGGCTCATGTGAATAAATCAGTAAAGGAAAAAATAATAATCGCCATTAAGAGCCGACATAAGTTGAAAGCATGTAAATTCAAATTTAATATAGGATAAAATTTAATAATATATATAAACGTTTCAACCCTATTTCGGATCCTTATCAATATAAGTAAACAATATTAAATATTAATCGCAATACATAAAGATGTCGTTCATCCATTAATTCTTGTTCACATAAATGCTAATTTAACTGAAAAGTTTAAGAAAACCCAATATATGTAGATTATTATAATAGTCACGTAAAATTTTTATAAAACTACAAAACTCACATGACTGTCAAGAATTGATAGTGTCAATAATAATACTATATATAATTATTGTGAAGCTTCATTAGACTGCTCAGTAAACTATAAAAGAATAATTATGTCAAGAATTAAAAATTAATTTGTTGAATATTATGAAAGTCGCAAATCAAGTCAATACTCACAAGAAAAATGTATAATTCATATGTAAGATGTTACTCGTTCGAAATTAAAATATATAGTAATTAAAACAAGAGCAATATAATAGAAACTTATGCAGAATGTTAAAAAGAATAACAATAAATATTTTCAATTAAAAGAGAGAAAATTCTCATCATAATTTTCACATTTCACTTTTCGAGCGTCTTTAAAATTTCCAATTAAATTTTCAAACATATTTTATTATATAATTACACCAATATGACGTAATGTAAGGAGAATAACTGCATTTCAATTTTATAAAGTAGCGTTTGTCTTCGACAAATAAAGTATCTTCTTTCTATTGCATTTGGATATTCAACTACTAATTCGTTATCGAGAAGAAGAGGTTAGTAATTCGGTGGTTCCTCGCGAGGAAGGAAAGGACGAAAATCTCCGGGAGTATGAGAGAGCAAGGAAAGGAAGGACCTTTTGTGAAATCGATACTACGAGCGAAGATGGTATCGGACGGATCCAACACGTGTAACGTACTACCGCGCCGCCAGGACGAAATCAAATTTATTTTGCTGTTATTTCCAGCGAGCTGCAGAGCCGCTAGTTCACGAGGAAATATGGGAAATCGAACTTTCTGGAAGCATCGTCGGAGAGAGGGGTCTCCAGGTATATTACCGCGCGGATGTAAGCGGTTACATCGCGATAACCGATGACGGCTGACTGGTCGCTTATACGAATCTACTATCCGCATCGTACTCTGAGTAATTAAAGAGTAATACACGGAAAGAACAGTATTGCTGAAGTATCTAAAAATACAGATCTATAAAAATAACTTGGTCAGATTATCAAAATAATTATGTAGAACGCTCAAACTAATTGTTATAACGTCAAAACTTTTTACAGCATTATGTTTAAATTTTTTACATGATTATTTTGAGTCCAACAAAATTATTTTTAGATTTTTGTATCTACCTACTTTCTAGATACTCTAGTAAAATCGTTCTTTCCGTGTAGCAATTTAAATTTAAATAGTAGTTTAACATTCTGAGAAATATCAAACGCAAAAGATCTGTGCTAAAAATATAATCAGTGAAATTTATGATCGAATCAAGTTTTATATAAAACCCCTTCTAAATCTATTTTCTGATGTGTAAATATACTATTATAACGCATTTATTCTCTTAATATATAATTCTGAGTAACATATAAATTTCTCAGAAACTAGACATTTTTATCATATCAAAATAATAAGTGCTTATTGATCAATCTGTACGTCATGCTAATTTATAATAAACATATTGAAAACCGCGTAATCTTTATTAACTTCATTTTCTATGTAAACGAGAAAATGCACAGCTTTCTCCCTTAGCTATATGACAAACGTATCACCGAATTCCCAGTACTGTTGATTTACGACGGGTTATGTCGCGCCGAGTATCTTTTCCCACATTCGAACGAAAAATTATGTGCGGTTAGCGCCTGCGGGAGGATGCGGCTACAACCTACGGGAAACGTCTTACGGTACAGGAACGTGATGGGTCATGTGAAAGACGGGGATACCTGTCGGGTTCATGGGGTGGTCCTGTGTCACGAGTGATCGTCCCGAGGCGAGTGAGTCCAGGGAGAGGGCCAGCCAGTCTCACTCTGTCGAGGACCACTGCCACTAAAAAAGACAAGAGATCGGCCAACGAGGACAACTCATGCGGAATCGCTAACGAGCCGAGCAGACACCCGAACGATGGATGGCTCGAAGGACCAGAACCCGAACTCTTCGGGCTTCGATACGTCTCGAGAAAATTCCACTTTTTGGCGCGCCCCTTCCCCCGTCTATCCCTCGAAGTGATGCCTAAAATATCCCGATGCTTTTCGCTTCCGATACATTGAAATGACATGGAGAAATAAAAGGTGTGTCTATAAAAAAAACTATTTTTTCATAAACAACTAATACGAAATGCTTGCAGACATGTTTAACGATAAAGAAAAATTGTGTGAAGCGCACAACATTTTTCTATTAATAATACAAAATAATAAAAATAAAGTAATGATTAAAAAAATGAACAGTACATATATATGTCTAGTTTTTTTTTCAATATTTAAATAGTTTATATCGTTAGTTTTATATTTATATCCGAATTAATCTACTCTTATAAATTCAATGTCTATATTTTTACCAAGGGTTTTTTTTTTACAATTTTACAACAAATAATGTGTTGCAAAAATTATTTAAAAAAAAATGCATCTCCGAGATTTAATTATAATACAACTGTTTCAAAAGTTTGATTGCAGCGAGCGTACTCGTTCATTTTTGCCGCGACATATGACGATTTCTGAATCGGTTTCGATGTCTTGAAGATTATCGCGTGACTCTGGCTGGAGTTTGACCCCGGAATAACTCGGACGGAACGTATGGATGGGCTGTGGTGGGACAAGAGATATGGACAGAGGGCATGGACGAGAAGATGGGGCAAGAGAAAGAGAGTGATACAGAGTCGATGGAGGCGGTTCGAGATATCAGATCGAGTCCGAGTTTCAACGAGAAAGAGAGACCCCGAAGAAAAGATGGCGTGTTGGCCGTAGGAAGGAGCCGGTAGCCGGTAGGGATGTTCTGGTGGGTGAGCACAGCGTCCACCATCGCTACCACACCGATTGATTGCTCCGATTGCTTACATTCTATCGATAAAGCACCAGCAACGAGTCAAACCAAGGAGAGGCGCACGTTTCTCGAATACCTGCCGCGGGTTAATTCCTAAGTCGTTCGTCTTTTCAGCATGCCTTTGGTACCAATGATCGCTGACAAGAGAACGTGCCGAAAGATGAATATCACTCGTCTTTCAACGTAGACCGCAAAAGATAATCACTACTCATATTTGAATCTATTCACACGTAATTCAAATATTTAATTAATTTGTTAAATATACGTTTCAATATATAACAAGAAAATATTATGTATAATATCCTAGATTGTTTTCCTCATTTTTTAATCTGCCACTGACAAATTTACGTATGACGCAGCAACTTGTATCTATGTGTTACGTTTAACCGAGTACAATTCCATCTCCATGTATTACATATAGAATAAAGGGATTTCACTACTAAGGACATATCTCCCGATAATGCATTCACGCGAAATTTACGTTCATTCCGCGTTGTAATAATATGTATAATTATCCACCGACCGCATAATTAATCAGATGTGTATTATAAATCACGGCTCCTCGTCTTCGTCCGCCAACAATTTTTCTTAACGGAGTTTAGTCCAATGGTGTCCCACCGACGCGACGGTGAATTCAACGCTGTGTATAATGATGGGTACCGGTAGCCAAAATGACATATTTCGATTCCGGCACGATCGAGCACCTTACCTACCGTGTTGTCGCTGCCAAGGAGTACAGTGATGGATCGACCGATGGAGGAAGGTCTTCGCTGTTATATGCGTACATGGGAATACTTCTCGTGAGAGAAAAGGAGGCGATTCGATATCAAACCGCTGTCACGGCCTCGTTGCAGTCTCATAGCAATTTCGAGAGTGAGTATTCTCGAGCGGGTGCCCCTAGCAGCAAATCGCGCGTACCTAATCGCTACCTTTTGTACATATTCTACCTACAGCATCCTCGAAAACTTCCAACTGTCTTGAGACGCGTCGAAGTCCGAAGAAAAGAAATGCTGGCAGGATCAGAATTCAAGGAGAATGATCGATCACTCCGGACCAACTTGCGCGCGCTGAAACGAGAAGGATGGAAGTTTCACCCGGTCATAGATAGTCAGTCACGTAGAGACCCGAAACGTCACTGAGAGAAATCACGAAACAAGGTTCTATTAACGTTATTTTTGTAACGCGAATGTAAGAACATTTTGTGACACGAATTAAGTCAAGATACGCTGGCGATTACTTTTCAACCAATCAGAACAAAACAATCACCGATTGCTCTGCTGTAATTAAAAAGTAATCGTCAATCGTCATTCACAATAATCACTAGTGTGATTACAGCTTTATGTCAATCTATACATCAAATTGAAGTTTAAGATGGTGGCGACCTAAATATAGTTTTCTTGAAAATCTTATTCTCTACAAAAATAAGAGAATAAAAAGTCTAGAGTTAAAATCTTATAAAACTAATTATTTTTATATTTTTTCTCAAAAAGTATAATTGATGTAAATTTAACTACAACATAATGTACTTGTAAAAAATATAACTAAAAAATTAAATTTTTGGGGATATATTCTGAGTATCCTATCTATAATCAAGTTGCGTATCTTCAAACCGTCTATCTACTTAAAAATTGACATTCGAACATGACGAAATGTTACGTTAAGATGAAATAACTTGCAAGTTGTCTTATGACCTTTCAGTTAGGCACAATGCAGTTACACAGTGCGATGTGAGAGAAGAATAAAAAAAATTCGTTCGTCCTTTGCAGTGCGTCCTTCTGCCGATGCAGCGATCGGTTAGACGAAAGCGCGAGATCTCGCACAATGCATAAACACGGGCAAGCAATGCATTATGCATGCGTGCGTTCTGGCTTTTCTCGAGCACGGCACGATGGGAGTGTCGTCAAATCAACGCCCCGTCCGTGTCGTTCACGCCTCGCACGGCCTTCCAAATGCGATTTTCAATCGTAATTACGACACGTTGTACATTGTAGATGTATGTACGCGCGCGCGAGCGCGTCTTTCTGTCTTCTTCGCCGAGGCGGCGAAACGAATGTCGAAGGAATCAGTTACCCGATTCCTGTCCGGTCCTTGATCCCTACGCTGTCTTTCTACTTTGTGCTAAACAAACGTGATTCTAACAGCCAAGGCTGAGAAGTTCACTTAAAATGTGACGCTCCGCGTAGCGAGGGAATAAATTATTTACGCGAGTGGAATCTATAAAAATGATGTACAGTGAGAACAATTTTTGATATATGAATAACCATTTATTTTATTGATACGTGATTTACAAAAACATTTTTATCTTTTTATTTAAAAATTATATTGTTCTAATCAAACTTTTAGAAGGTTTTGTTAGAATAACTAAATTTTAATTAGAACAATCAAATTTTTTAATTAAAAGGTAAGAAAGCTTTTTATAAGTTACATATAAAATAGTTTTCACACCAAACATTTCTTTCAGTGTACACGCGTTGAGAATAGCGGTTTTCGTAAAATTATTAAACGAGTCACCACATTAAAAACAGTGTGATACTTCACAGATAAGGGCATGCCGCCTCTTTACACGTAGGTAGTACCTATTATATCACTCTTCGTGCTTTTGATTTCGAAGATATCCAAGTCACGAAATTACGTACACGAAAAACTCGCGACAGCGATTCCAAGACAGCTCATCGGTGTTTCGAATTACATAACAGTGATGTTTGACTCGTTTCTACGAGCATTCTTACAAGAATGACTTTGGAATATGTCGAATCTCGTCTTACCCCGCGGGAGACGCGCCTAAATGGTCAAATTACAACTCGGACAAGGCGACGCGACGGTTACACCACGCGAGATTCGTCGAAATCGAAGTCTACGTCCACACGTGGGATAGAAACACTTTTGGGTTTAAATATAAACTTTCTCCTGAATGATAGAATTTTATTGTCTATCGTTGACGTTTATATTTTTTCGGCACTCTTCACGGTGGTCTCAGTAAAACACACGAGAAGTCAATTCAATATCACGTTAAAAATAAAGATGTTTTGCATTACATTTCTGAATCAGTGTTATACATTGAGAAGAAAATGTTTGTAACAATAATTGCGTGATAAAATAATTATGATTAGGAGCGTCATTTTATAGTTATTACTGCTATAATATTAGTATTCATAACATTCTACTTTTTATATTCTGTCATTTAATTGTTTAAATGATAATCGCGTTTGTTAGGATGAAAATAAAACGGCCACACTAAAACATAGCGTGAATACGAATCTGAGACTTTAAATAATGCTTCGCACGAATCACGAGAAGATCCGTCCACATTCTCGCGTAGCCGTCAAAGGATTTATTGGCGTATAATTCAAAGAGTTAATATATGTTCTTCCCTCTCTCTTAGATAAATTTCTTTAAGATAAATTTAGACGATGCAAAGTCCTGCAAGGTACCGTTCTCACAGAAGACACGTCTTCCCAATGTGTCCCACGAAATAAAAACGTCACCGTCGTCCAAACTACCCAGGAGATCGTACCTCCTCAATCGTGAGAAGCAAAAAGAAACGGTGCATAACTCGACTTAAAAAAAGAAAATAGTCGCGTGTCTCTTTCCGTATAATAAGCAGTCTCGCGATTTTTCATTATCGACATAACATGACAAAGCATTGGAAAAGAACGTATATTAATTTGAAGTTAACGTTATAAAAATCTTGTATGTTGAAATAATTTCACTTGTATGATTCAATAAAGTATCAGATATGTCAAATCTGAGCAAAATATTTATAAACCAAGTTCCATTAAAATGTTATGTACATTGATATAATTTTGAGACGATATTTTCAAATTAAATAGCATTATAAGAATTAGTAGGCAGCTTTGACAATCTAACTGGCAACAATGCATACCATAAAAATGTAATGTAATAAAATCAAGTACAGCGGATTCAAGAAAAGCCAACAAAGTGGCCGACGCGTGTAAGATGACTGTCCTAGCATATCGAAAAGTATAATATTCACGGATCATCGATCCGACGTTCGGACGGGGCCACATATGAGTTTCTCACGTGTCGCACGCATCGAGATTCCTCTCCCGGTTGTGCGTAGAGAGGATAAGGAGATGGTGGAGAAGGAGGAGGTGGAGGAGGGCGCCTCCTTCGTAACAAGGAACCCCCCGTGGACGAACTAATTCTCCCGGATGACTCGCGAGGCTACGGCCCTGCGGGGGTCTGAAACAATGCGCGAGAAACGGCCCTTAAGGCTCCGTAAGACTTACAAGCCGCCGACTACGGCGTGCTCCTCTCTCCGAAACTCGTCGGCTATTCGCTGAATCACCTTTTGGATACTGTGCGCGAGATGCGTCTCGCGGATGTGTAGCAATGTGTAGAAGCGACCGCGGAGAGAGATCTATCGTTGGATTCAGCGAGATCATAAAGTTTTAGAACTCTCGAGGAACAAGTTCTGATAGCGATGCGCGCAAATAATCATCGATAGATGAGAATCTAATGAACGAACGCATTCACCTTTGCATCGATCCTATTAACTGCAATGGGATGTTTGTGCTACTCGTAAGCTGCGCACAGAAAGAGTAGAAGACTATATCATTTAAAATACCTAATCGTATCTAGAGTGATTATCTTGTAAATTATGAATGTGGTTCGCTCTGCGAATCTTTTCTTTTCTTTAAAATAATTCCGAGGAAGATAAAAGTTTAATTATCCGCTATATTATGAAAGTAATTAAAAGTCATAAATCAGTTCTTACAAAGTAAATCATACAGATATATATAATGTAAAATATAATACATAAATATTTTTTTACTCTATGAAATGACAACGTTTTAACGACCCAAATTAACTGCAATTTGAACGTTCTTGATCGTCATTCGTAGCCATCGCTGATTCCACGTGTGGGAGATTGAACTAAAGACACCTGCCCCATGCAGAGAAGTGCATTGCCCTAATGGCCCACCTTGTAATTACTATTGTTCCTACGTGACCACCTTTTATTGAGGATATCGAAAAAAGGAGAAGCACAACGCAATCGATCGAACGAATGGCGAACACAAAAATTCGATTCCGCACGAATGAAAGTCAAACGGTATTCTTCGCACAGCGAACGTCAATGTCCGTTGGAAAGTAACAATTCTATGTTTCGCTCGCAAAACTACTTAACAGAACATGAGTTCGTGAATATCTAAATAAATAATTTCTTATTCTATTTATAAAAGATTTTTATAATATAAAAAATTATAAAGCATAAGAGGGTCTCAGTCTTGTAGAAAGAGTTGAACGGACCTAGACGAACGATAGATTAAGAGGATTAATAGACCGCCCGTAAAAGAACAACAAACAATAATGAAGATGATGAGCTTAAGAACGCCCAGAAATGCCTGCGTATTCCCAGACTCTTCTCGATCGCCAAATGTCGAGGGTAAGTTCAGGGCAACAAAGGGTGCAGCGTGGAAACTCGATACGCGGACCGTTCTGCCGCGTGCTCGCTTCTCATAGAGATTCTCATCACGTAAGGCGCATATGTACGTTGTTCTAATCATGAACAGAGATCTAGCCCTCTGCGGCCTGATTGGGCCCCAGTTTTCGCCGAAGCGGCACCCATCGGTCCGACCTTCGCTCGTATTTCGCCGCGCTGCGTCTTGCGCACGTCTCTTCGCGGTTAAAAGTCATGGGTGAAATCCTCGTGGTTCTTCGTGACGTTCTTATTAGAATATTTATAAAATCAGGATATATCATACAAGACACATGATTCATACATAACCAAACGTTTCTAACTCAACAAAATGCAAATCTTTGATATTATTATTATCTATGCATTTTCGATTCTAGCACGTTTTAATAAGAACCATTTTTCAAATATGACGATAATATAATAACATTTCACCTTATTTATTTTTCCCTAAATATAACAAAAATAATAAATCTTGAGTGGAAAAATTTCTGTATAGAGATACAGCTATTCAACACGGAATAAAATATCAATTTTTATGAAAATTTATACTTGATATATTGCAAACCGACATCAATCTAGCATCTATAAAATTATTAAAAAATATTTAGTATCATTTTATTTTTGGTATGATAATAGAATTTATTCTACTTTTAACATTTTTCTAAGAACGTTGTAACTACTAAAGAATTTCATTGAAACTGGATTCTGTATTGCATAAATATAAGCATCAAAATATAATATTTTTCTTTCTCAAGAAAGATCGAAATATTAGAGAAGCAGTTATTATCCACGAATTATTATGCAATAGTTGAAAAAGAAACATAAACATTTTACACTTATATGTACGAAAAAGCGTTTCTTTTTCTTATTTCGTTGTCTCTGTTTTGTTTCCGCGCTCTTGTCCCTCCTTTTCTTCTCGAAAGTTACGGAGATTTTGACGATAACAGGGTGGATTCAGCAGATCCACGTTCGCCCCATCAACGATCCATAAATCCGACAATTTGTCCGGCCCGTCCGCGGTATTTTGATCGAGGCCGATTCGAATCTGAACGGACCCCTCTTCCGAACTTCGCCCGAGACCAATTCAGCATGGAGCGACCGCGGCCTTCGCATAATTATGCCGGAACGTCGATATTGCATGTCAATGCGAGATTCGTCACCCGATTGAGAAGATCAAAAAGAACCAAAAAATTCCACGTACCATTAAAAGTGACGGAAAAGAAAATAACTTGATGTATACTTTAATTCTTATCGCGTATATTATTATTTCGTGCTATAGTTTCTTTCGCTTGGATACGGCGAGTCGTGACTTTCCTTTGCGAGATAAGGAAGAGTCAGCCCGATCAGACACTGACAATCGTTTCGAGAATATGTCGACAATACGAAACGCGTTTCTTTGGTATTATCCAGAAATCTTCAAGTAAGAAATTGGACACCATATAGACAAGAGAGATAGAATGAAATGCATAAATATCTCGATTGTATCTTATATAATACATACCCTCTAAATTCTTTGGAAAGAAATCTCACTCTAAAGTATGAAAATTGAATCACTCTTGAAAAATAGTAGCTCAATTTTCAATCTTCAAGAGTGAGATTTTACTTGTCGGAGTAATAAATCGCTCTAAAGCGATATCTATAACGAGCTTTTGAGGCATACAACTTTTTAATCTTAAATCGTATAAGAAATTAATCAATCACAATCGATTATTCTCCTCACGTTCAATTATAATTGGTCAGTTTCTTAAGATAAAAGATGCCGCTTTAAAGTTTCAGAGTGTAATATCTGTTCTATTCTATCTTAAGCAGATCCTAAAAAATATAACGAACCGAACGTATGATCCAATCTCTTACTTGAGGATCTCTAGCATTATCAAGCAGTTCACCAAAATAGCAGCGTGGTAGCAGAGCGACAGCCACGAGGCCAAAGACGCGGCTCCTTTGTAAAGCCCCGCGTGGAATTCCAGCGCCGAAAAGCTACTCATAAGAGGCTGCTGGCTCATACGCGCGGTTCCCCTACCCCTGGACTCGTTCGTGTTTTATTAGGAAGGCCCCCGCGACATAGTCGGCGCGTTTTGACGGGCCCCCGCGGATCGCATACGAAATCAAGAGTCCCCGGCCTGGCAACGCGCGCCACAAAGAGAAGTGCCTGAGTTTTATCGCTCGGGTCGCGGCAGCTCGACGACCATGTAAATTATGCGTTACTTTCGGCCACCTCGTTAGGCATCAATTTCTGTCATCCCGACCGTGCGTTTTCTCGGTAAAGCGTAAACTTTCGGTAAAACTATCCCGTGACTATAGTTATCTTCAGGTCAAAGACACTACAAAGGATTACCGCTAATTAATGATGACACCAATTGGTTAATTCTACAGAAAAGATTAAAAATCCGTGCGGGTAATATCTTTGTACAGTTAAGTATTTTTGGTGCTTAACTTTCTGTGGACAGACACTCTCATTGAGCCTCTTTTATTTCGTAAATTGCAGCTCGTTCGATTTTCATGAAAGACCGATGAATAGTTTGATGATATTTTATTCAAATTTGAGGTTAAAATTTAAAAATTCAAAATGATAAATCCAATAAGGACAGGATTTCAAAGAAATACTCCGATTATTGTAAAATTTGATTTCAAAAATGTTTAATTTCAAAATAACATCAAGTTTTCAGTCTTGCTTTATTTGAAGTTCATTTTTACCGCGCAAATATTTACCTGCCATAGTACTGATTTTCAAATTGGCTTTCATAATCAAAATCATGTTTCTTTTAATATTATATAACCAAGGACCGCACTTTCTTCTAATATTATTTAAGTTTTTTTTTTATGCATTCATCAAAGCCAGATGCGGAAAACTAACAGAACCGAAAGAATAACGTTTCGAACCGCGAGAATTGATGACCGTTACCGGGTTAAAGAAAGGACTGCAACTCGGTTAAAAAAAAAAAATCCATGTCCTCGCTTCGACAACGATCATCGGCAATGAGATCGAGGGCGGGTCCTTGCAATCCATAAAAGCTGCGTATATTATTTACGTATAGCAGCTTCGGCGGCCTTGGAAAACGCTCTGGTCCCGCGTGCGATAATGCGCGCGCTAACGACTTTATCGCGTTATAGCCGGCCGCTTGCAAGCTCGCAAGCCCCGCGAGCAAGCAAACGAGGAAGGAATTATCGATCCAAGTGCGCGCGCGCGTTCGCGAGCGACCGCGGAGCACCGATGGCGCACGCGATAAATCTTCATAGTTCCTTCTGACACGTTTCACGTGGTGGCCGTAAGCGTTATCTTCGCCGCATGAAATATGTCGGAAACGCTTTTCTTTCACCGCGCGAATATTGCAAGCTCACGCTCGCCCGCGCGCGCTTCGGCACGGCACATTCGCGAAACGGCGCGGCGCGGCGCGGAAGAGGAAGGGAGATACGCGGCAGGGAGGAAGGCCGACGGGAAAGGAAAGACAAAAAAGAATGGACGCGAGATTATGCGGCACGTCTGTCTTCCGACGACTGATCGATAGTACATTAGTAATAACTTCATTTCGTTCAACGTACAAACACACGAGGACACACGACATCGCGTGTTTACCGTCCGCCCTCTGCGCGTAGTACACCCTCTTCATTGCGTTTTACGCGAACGTTCTATTTAATATAAATGTAGCTTTATTCCTTCCATTTCTCGACCCAGTAACTTGAAACTTTATCAAGATACGCCGTGCCTTACGTAAACGAAATCGTAAGAAACTTAAATTAACTGCAAAAACTTTTCTTCAAATATGCCTCGACTGTTGAAAAATAAATCGCGTCGTGAATTTTCGATATGTCGAATATCGGGGTTCGATATATTGAAAGTTTAGAAGGAATTTCCGCAGAGACGTTATTCGCAAGGAGATTATAAAATCATCGTAATATTTTTCAGTTAGAAAGTGCTGTCTGATTCTTAATGTGATTCTCTATGTTCTGATTTTAAAATTTATTACTAAGAGTTATTACTAAGAAAAAATTGTATTTAATATTTGTCACTAATATAATAGAAAAAAATAATTATGGTTTACTGCTTCATTTTTATAGTTATTACTATTATAATACTATTACTATTATTAATAATAATAATAATAATATAATATTATTATAATAGTTATAAATATATAACTTCAACTATATTATTAAATATAATTAATAATTATATATACATAGTTTTATCACTTTTATATGTAACATTTTTCTCTCAGTGATGTATATGTATCTTTAATAAATATCATATAAAGTAGTCACGCGAGTATCACCAGTAACTTAACAGTAAGTACGTCATTGTAAATTATTATGTGGTAAATTGGTAAATTAATTAGGCTTTAGCTTCTAATCAAGTGCATTTCTGCATGTGTATCGCGTTGTTTTTCAGAGATAATTTCACGGTTCAAGTAACGGAAGTATATAGAGAAATGCCTGCGGTAAAAACTGCGGCATCGCTGAGCGTACTTTTTAGCAGCAACCTCTCGGTTACGGAGCGAGACGCCGTAATTTGCCGGCACGTCATAAATCGACGAGCGCGGCTCGGGAGGGAAAATAAATTTGCACGAGTCGCGACGCACAAAAAGCCACGAGTATCCGTGGTCACGCGAAAAAAGGACCGTTCTCTCTCATCGCGGTAATTTAATAACGCGCAGCTTGTCGTTGCCCTATCGCGTTACTTCGAGACTTATGCACCGCGACGACTGCGAATATGCATCGACCAACAGCGTAGCGCAGAAATTTAGATGCGTGCCACGTGAATACACGCATCCCCAACGAAGGCGGAATAATGTTCGCGAACAGCTGGTGGGTTCTTGCTCACTTTGTACAATATTAATAATTATGCGCATACCTGCTTCGATAAAATCTGCAAAATGTTATTGAAGCGATTATCGAGTACTTATGTCGAGATCGTAGCTCATATGAAAAATGTTAAATGAAGATTTTATCATATTATCAATTAAAATTGAAACATCTACATCGTGCGTAAAGAAAACCGTTAACATTCTAATTGCTCGCTGAAGCATGTTTCTATTAGATAAATGTACATATTACAATAAAGCTTAAAAGAACGTCGATGGTTTCATTACCGCAAGTCATTTCCGTTTTGCAATAATAATATAAAAAGTAAGTCACGTCGAGTCAGAATGGACATGCAAACATTTTTCACCCGGAGACATTTCACTTCTACACGAAAAGAACGATTTTGCTGAAAAATCTAAAATTTTGTTGGACAATGAAGATAATTATTTTATTTACAGATTTTCAGTACATTAAGATCTCTTTAAAATGATCCTAGTTGAGCATCAAATTATTATGGTAAATTGTTTGTCAACTTAATTTGTCATATTACTATAGTTTAATTGCATTTCTAAGTCCGAAAACCTAATTTGGCGCGCAATTCAAGAAACTCATGGAATTATTTAAAGCATTTAAGATCCATCTTCGACTATTATAGACGTTACACATATTGTGTATTCACATTATATGATCCTAATAAATCGTTTATTATTATAAAATAATTACGTTATAAACTAAAGATTAGTGAGCAAAGAATTTTAATATTCTAACAAGCTGTTTGAACTTTCAACAAAATTATTTTCTAGCAAAATCGTTCTTTTCGTGTAATATTCTAATAATTCTTTTTCGGAGACGCGCGCGAATGTCGCCGAGTCGAAACAAGGGGATTTCATGTATGAGCCCATAGCAAACGTTTAATATATAAATATGTAAATAATGCGCGGTGTGCTGCGAGTATCTCTCATGCGGCTGGGACCAACCGGTGGCAGTTAACTTATGGCAGGGACCAGGAAGACCGGCTACGGTTTGGTCATCCATAATGGTGTTCCTCGCTGCGAATCTATCGTCACGTTTTAAACCCTCCTGCATACACAGTTGCATTCCCGGCAATAAATGTCCCGAGTCACTTAGTACCTCATCCGGCTGATATTCAACGGCACATTAATATCGAGGCGTCTCATAATGCGATATTTAAAACAGATTTTCTTCTTTTCTCTTTTCGCGACTTCTGCCGTATAAAATCGAATCCCTTATATTCTTCCGCCTTCTAGTAAATATTTTTATCTTTATTTTATCATGGATAAAAACATGACTTTCAACTAATTCATTATAGGAGTGTAAAAAGAATTTCACGAACGTCAAGGCAGCGGTGATAGCCTCATTCTATCAAAACCCAGTATTTTTCCTATCGAACGTGTCTGATAAACGAATAAAAGACGAAGTCTCGCGTGAGTGGGCGATTCGCGTGACGTTTGCAACCACTACTGTCCGGCCCTGACCTATTCTTAGACTCTACATCGGTTTCGATCGTGCTTTTAGCCAATAGAAGCTCGCGATTAAGCATCAAAAATAACTTGGTTTAAACTTACATTTCTATTCTACGCGCAAAAAATTGTGAATTCTCTGGAGAAAATAAGTTCTTAAATTCGTATATAAACTGGCAGATGAAATTATACATAAAGCACTGGGTAAATAAAAATTAAAAGTATTTTCTTTTCCCCCTTTATCGATTTAAGAATCATAAAAGATATCACTAAGAGTAAGCAACGTTCCTACGAAAAAATGTAATTCAAGATATTGAGAGTAGAAACGGACCAAAAACAGGCCCCATTCAAGTCGAATTGTTTGAGAATCGAAAAGGAATCAACAACGGTTGACAATAGTTTGGCCAGCAGCGAGACGATCCGGCGTGCTGGAGGAGTCCAGGCTCCGGACGAGGGCCCGTCGCAATAAAAGGTCTTCGACAGTGGATGTGACAAAAATGAATTGTTATATTGTTTTAACAAATGAAGGGAGAAGGAGAGAAAGAGAGAGAGGAAGAGAGGCCGCCACTCAACCCGTTCCCTACGTCGGAACGAAGAAAGCGATCTCTTTTTTTTTCCCTCCTTTGCCCGCGGCCTCCTCGCTGTATTATGTATCTGGACCCGCGCTCTCCTCCCAGTCATCCCGATCTCCTCCCTCGCCACCTCTTTCTCTCGCTCCCTCCTTCTGATCCTTCGGCTGGTTTTGCGAAGCGCGCGCGAAGCACGTGTTTTGCCAGTTCCTATTGTTTCCTGTATGATAAATGACCGCGTGGACCTCTCGCCGAGACCAGCCGCATACGCCTCGTTTCGGACTCTCGATGGTTCGATAGATCGCTGCGAAACTCACGGAGAACGCGGGGGCATATTTGGCGTGACCAAAAGGAAACTTGAGAGGACGAGGCAGAAACAACGGCCATCAGCGTGAACTAGATAAAGCATTAATGTCTCGATGCTTGGTTCCACTTATCGGTAAAGATTCCTGTTTTGTAATATTAGATTAAAATTGTACTTTGACTTTTTTTCTTATAACGTCGGAAATCCGGAGCCTGGACTCCTCGAGCACGCCGGATCGTCTCGTTGCTGGCCAAACTATTGTCAACCGTTGTTGATTCCTTTTCGATTCTCAGACAATTCGACTTGAATGGGGCCTGTTTTTGATCCGTTTCTACTCTCAATATCATGAATTACGTTTTTTCGTAGCAATCAGAAGAATTCATAAGAAAAAGAAATGTAAACTATAACTCACTAAAATCTTTGGAGTAGAATCTAACTACTCTAAAGAATAAAATCACTTAAAAATTGACAATTGAGCCACTCGTTTTTAATATTGTTACTTTTTAGCCGATATTCGCCCTTTGTCACTCCAGAATTAGATTTTACCCCAATAAAAATATTTTAGAGATTAGATGACGAGTTTTTCTCACAAATGTCATTGCACCTAATTTAATGTAATTAACTTTGATACCTCAATAATATATCTGCAAATATTATATATATATGAATAAAATATATTATTGTGAAAATATAGTAAGAGAAATAGTAAATGAAGAAATAGTAAATGAAAGCTTTTCCTGATATATATCTCGTAAGAATTAACTACTACATACCATATATCCTAATAATCAAAAATTAAAAGAGAGAGACTTATAGAAGACTCCTATTACTATAAGAATGTAACTTTTGTTGCAAGAGCAAAGGTGATTTTGTAATATCGATTGATTAGCATACTATTTGATGATGTACAATACATCGCATGCTGCGATCGGAAGTTTGTTAAAAAAAGGCATATATTATTCTATTGAATGGACTAACAATACGACTCGTCATTTTAACGCGACATCACGCGAAAAGACAATCTGCGAGCTCTTTCTAAAAAAATACAACTCGCTCGAGATAATAACTAAAATCCGCGGTTATGCAACGTGCTCTATCACGTGATTAAAATTGCATGACACAGATTACAATTGTGTTTATACATATATGTATATCTAGTGAAAAGATTATATTTTAGTATATACTATTTTCTCAAAAAAAAAAAAAAAAATATTAATTATAACGTAAAAATAACACCCGAATGTTTAATTTAATTCCGCAGATAATTTAAGAAAAAATAACATTTCAATAATACTTATATAATAAGTCAGATAAAATTTTGTTCAATTCACTCACCATACGTAGAAATACAGGTAGATAAAGGCTGTACCTGAAACACACAGAACATTATTTTTTTATAACAAAGATAAGTGAACGAGGTAATAGGATCAGTTTCATATTAAAACTATGAATATGTATACAATATACGTATTTAATAATTCCTCTACTATTTCCCTTAAAAACGTTGGAATTGAGAAAACTACTCAAAGTAAAATAACTTAACTCTTCAGTGCTACGCGATAAGTTATATCGTGTAAAAATATCGCATAAAAATGAGTATATTCTAACAATTTTTTTCAATCGAAACGTAAGACGTTAAGGAATATAACGGTAAAAAAGCAAAAATATGTATCGTTATTAATAAAATATTTATAGTATATAAAGTAAAAAACAGTTGGGTGTGATTATTACCGAGAGATTAAGATTTATATTATTATGCAGAAAAATTATTTTTTCTACATAAAATGCAACGTATACCTTTCCTAGAGAGAATATGGACATAAAACTCATTTCTCAGTTATAAAGAAATATTCACGCTTGATTTCTTTTGCATAAAGCTCATTGATGTACGGTTATCATCTAAAAGAGGACAAGTGGAATTGGGGAACAGTTAGTTAAAACTGTCGACGCGAGCGGACTTTAACGCACCTTCCGATCTCCGGGAATATCATCGCTTGCGATAATATTAGAGCCGTGGGCGAGTCTCTTTTTCTTTTCGCGATTGGCGCAACTCGACGTTGCTACTGCAGCGGGGAGTCGCCGTAAAGACTCGCCGCACACAGAGATGCGAGCGCAAACGCATGTTGCTATGTATGTATATGTACATATAAGTTGGTAGCTTCTGAAATCCGTGGCTGATGCGAGGCCGATAGTGTTGGGACGCCCAGCGGGCAGTCCCAGCTACCACGGCACCCAAGGATCTATATAGTCGTGACGAGAATCCACGGACCATTACAAGCTCAACGATGGACGTACGCGCTTCGGAATTCATTTCTGCCGAGCAAGACTCTCACGATAGGAATATTTTGGTAAATCCAAATATGCACCTCATCTTCTCGATCCGTTCATCACTTACTCGATACACTGTTCGAAAAACGTACCCACATTGTGTGTATCCATAATGGCATCGAAGGACCAAAATTTATATTATTACTATGCGGAAAAATTATTTTATCAACACAAAATATTTTTTAGAGAGAACATATTAATATGAAGCTCATTTCTCAATGGTAAAAAAATATCAACTTTTGACTTTTTTGTATATAGCTCATTTGACGTCTTGTATATCTACACTGTGGAAATATATACATATGATAAAGGAATTTTGTATTATAAGTATCTCAAGTAACTTAATTTCGATCGAATTAATGATAAATAAATTAATTTGTAGAATAAAATTGAATAATTTTATGTTTAATATAAATCTAAATACTGCAATAAATTATTGCAACCAACAATCTCCTTTTTTGTATCATCGATAATACTTTATTTTGAATAAATTTAAATTCGATACTAAATTCATGTGCTATGTATATAAAAAATTCGTTTTACTTTTAATTATGTTATTAATATGCTCATGATTGAAGATATTCGCGTATGCATTGGCAGCGCATACCGTGAGAACCGAGCAGATCACTCGTGCCTTACGAGCGCGCATAAATTTAATAGGATTAAGCGGGGCGATATTTAGTCAGTATAACGTCGAGGAGCCTCGACAGCTACCCTCGGTCATCCTTATCTGCGCGGTCGCATCTGCCATGAGCGACGAAAGAAAAATGGTCCCTGCTCGATAATCAAAAACGGTAGCCACAGTGAGATCGCTGACTGGATTTCGCGAGAAAAAGAAAAGCGGAAGATCGGCCTACGATTGATAATGCCACTCGTGAAACTAACAAACTCACGACATAATTCAAACTCTCACATGTCAATAACTTTTTACTCGTTCGATCTTCTATTTAACCCTTATAAACGCCTTTTTGGTGATATACTTAGTTTTCTTTTTTCAATACTTTTTCTAATAAAACTTTTAATTTGGAACAGTTTTTTTTATATTTGTTAAATATAAATTTTCCTTCTAACTTTTTCATTGATAAAGATACATATACATTTGCGTGGTACTGTTACATTCTTTAATAATATCTGATTTTAATTGAAAAAAAAATAGTTTACAATATGTTTTAAAAAGTTATAGATAAGCAATTAAATTGAGTTGAATATGTCACAGCCAAGTGTGTTATTCCCTTAGTGGGTGATTTCCACGTAGTGACACAAGTCGACATAAACATCATTGTAACTTTCTTCATTCTAATGAGTAACGAAGATAGAAGACAGTCGATTTGTGTCGCCAAATGAAAAGCACCCAGTATGGCGTTTACAAGTTAATATATCAAGTTACTATTATATCGAGAATAAATATTAATAAGAGAAACGTGTGATCGGACGTAACAAGAGAAAGAGCGAAGAGGAAAAGTCGCGCACGGTGACGAGGCCATGTGAGGATTCAGCCCACGTATCTGAGAATGAATATAACTCGTAAAGCAGCGCGTGTTATCGCATCGTCATTGTGTCTCGGGCTTCCTCGTTTCATCCCAGATGCGAGAAAAAAAACGGCCGCGCCGTTTAAGGAAATGCGAAATTCCCGCTGTTGCGAGTGTATTTCTAACGGTCTGCTAATTTTGTGTCACCAGAATCGCGTACGTGTGCATCGATTATTATCAAAAGCGATGTTATTACCGGAGCGTTTGTTAAATTTTATAACTCGCGTCATAAAATTTCTCCCACAGCGACAGGTGTAACAATGTTGCGACATCTCTTAATATCGTATTGTACAATTAATTAATATCGCATACAATTAAAATGTATTCTGTTAAAGCCATTAGTATTCTATTTAATGACGTTTATTAGTGTATTTTTTAACTCTTAACTATATGGACAACATGGTTTTGTTGAAGTACCTAAAATTTAGCTAAATACAAAAATTTTTAAATAATTTTATTGGACCATCAAAAAAATTATATGTAGGACACTCAAACACTTCAAACTGATTGCTAGAATATCAGAACTTTTTGCAGCGTTGCTCATTAATATTGTATTTAAGATTTCTACATAATTATTTTGATAATTCATCAATATCATTTTCAGATCTATGTTTGACTAAATTTTTAAAGACTTCAGCAAAATTATTCTTTCCGTATACAGTTATGAAAACTTAAATTTTAAAACGTCTTGTGTGTTTAAAGTACAGAATACAAATAAATTTCTATCTTTTACAATAACTGATAGAAGGTTTAACATTATTTTATCTACAATTAAAAATCTCATAATACTAATCATATAAATTGTATCAACCATTTTTGAAATTTTCACTTTAGATCCAAATGACCCATTTAATCGTGGGTTAAATTACTTATAAATTATTGAAGACATACAAAAAAAAATACAAAAATAATATGGACGCTAATAAGATTGCGGCTTATTGAAGCGTCGAAATGATTGGCACGACACCGCGCGTTGCAAATCTCAAAAAATCATCGCTACACTCGCGAGGATAATAGCATTCGCGAGGCCCGATCGACGGGATTGAACACGATAAATCTAGAGGGGAATTAATTGCCGTTTGGTCCTGTCCGACCTGGGTCCAGTCCTGGGTCCCATGCACCTCTCTTCGCTCTTTCTCGTTCTCTTCCCCCTCCATCTCCTTCCGTCTTTTTCTCTCTTTGTCTCTTTCTTTCTATCTTTCTTCTGCCGATTCCCAGTCTCACATTCTACGTCCCCTTTCCCGAGGTCCGCTTCGCCTGCGACTGGTTGACATCCTACAAATAAAATCAGCTCCAGGAATGCTCGCGACGACACGGGGTCTGTGGGACCTCTCAGAGACTTTCTTCCCTCCGTCTATCTCGGGAGGGAAAGGGAGGGCTCGATCTGGACATACGCAAGTGGGACGAGGACTGCGTTGGGGACCCCACGGCATGAGACGTAATATATGGTAACCTTAAGACAACAGTTTGGTATATCTTTGGGTATACCTGGATATCCCGTACCTACTTTTGCTGGTATATCTACTCCACCCCACACTCATCGGCGTGTGCGTGCGTGTGAGCGTTGTCCCCCTTGCATACGTGAGCAAAGACGAACGAAGAGAGATGCCTGAACTTGTTGCAACTCCGACCGCACCTGAGCTCAGCCACCAATCGCGATTCTTTTATTGTCGCTCTTTAATTTAATTGTCGCTCTTTTAGGACACGAGCTCCAAGCGTATCTAAGTTGCTAAATGAATTACGTAACACTACTTTAGTAAATGATACTTCGATGCTTATCTAACGTGCTTTTACGCGGCAAATTAAAAAATGTATTTTTTTATATATGCTTACGATATATAAAAAGCATATTATGTAACATAATAATAATATATTCTGAGAAGGTAATAATATGAAAATAATCGAGAATAGCTATTCAGGTTAATCATTTTTTCAAAATTAAATAAAATGTTGATATAATTTAAACCGTAAATAAATGATAAATAATTAATGTACCTATATCATTTAACAATAAATAACTTTTACACATATACGTACATTGGAGTGTGTGTATGTATATGTATACATATTTGCGTACACACATATGCATATTTCGTTAATTTTTATAGTTACTAATAAAAAAATTTTACTTACATTCTTATGATAATAACGTCGCATTTCGATATAACGCAATTTATATATTTCGTTAATAACAGCACTAATCATAAATTAATCACTCACGACGCGCACTTCATTATATTGTGACAAAAAAAAACAATACGAAATAACTAAAGCACAAGACAGTCCTATAACCTCTCACAAATCAGTATAACGGACAAATTTCAAACGCAAAAGAGTTTCAACAAATTATTGATATAAATACCAAATTTATGTATTGCTCGATTGGCGAATCTTAAATGCACAGTTAATTATGACTCTACTCAGAATAAACCGTACGTTGTGAATCGCATAATTAATCAAGTTGAATTAATTGCTAATTAAGACTAAATAAACCATCTGAAAATATATAACCAAAATTAGAATCGCACTTGCAATACATAATTCATTGATGTATCACGTCATTCCGTTATTCAATCCGTTCGTATATCGCTTCATGCTTACAAACCGGAAACAAATTACATGTAAAACAGAAAGAGCGCGACGCGACGTATGTTTAACTTCAAGAATAGTTATCCTACGCGCGAATATCGTAATAATAATTTATAATATTCATCATCTGTCATTCTGATTTCTATAATTAAATTTCAGAAGATATTTGCTTTGATATATATAAATAGCGATTGATAAATAACCAAGTCTATACGTATCGTTAATTGTGAAAGTGTCTTGCGGACTGACTAGATTAATACGGTCACTCACACTGCGTTAGATTAGGCTGTTAGGCGATTTCTGCCGTATACGAATGATACGCACTATATGCGGTTCCGTTACGTCGGTCACGGTCACCTTGTTGTTGTTATTTGCGTAGCGGGGACACGGCAGGGCCACGGCTTTGGTTCTCCGAAATCCAGATGATAGACGAGAAACATCAACAAACGGAGCGATTTATATCGTTATCTATTCACTCGCTACGCGTAAATCAGTTGTAACACAATGTCACTCACTTCACTATAAAAAAATTTTTGCTTCGAATGAACGGATAAGTTGATTCGCTTATAATCGAGTAGAATTGAAAATCTCGCGAAATATATGTATTCTCATTAAAAATTGCGTGGTCGATTTATTGTGCTTATCCGTTACTTAATTTGCGTGTCAGTTTACAATCTCAATTTGAATGGTCAACAAATTGCATTTATAGAGTTTCACGAAATATATTCGATTACAAGCAACGTTAAAAACTTAATCGTAATTATTAATAGTATAAATATCACATTTTACTTTTTTACTATCTCCACTATCATTCTTACAATTGTAAATAAATTCACGACTCTCAATTGGAGATAGATAAGAATTATAATTATTGTTGTATTATCTTTGAAAATATGATTGCGACAAATATAAAAAAATCTTTAAAGTAATTATTTTTGTACAAACGCTCTTAGAAACTGTCATTATAAGAATCGAAAGACAATTAAATTATATTTCTTAAAAGATATTAGAGAATAAATAAATCCTATATCGTGTTTTAACCTTTCCATTGTAATAATGCACAATTTTTCTCCTTTCCACTGACATGTTTCACAAAGTTCCCTAAATATGTAAAAGTGAAAATGATACAAAGTCTGTGCAAACTATTCTTTAATTGTCGTTCAAAGATTTTTAAAGCGTTATAACAAAATTCGCACAAAAAAATAAAATTTTTTCCTCTTTAAAATCGATATAGAGATATCCGGGCACTCGTGTATTGGCAGAAAAGTTAAATACGTCATTGTTTTAAATTGCTTTTAGATTAAAAATACAAAATAATACATAAATCGTATTGAATAGAATAATTTTAATTTGTATAATACGAAAGCAGAGATATATCGTTTTTAACAATACATTTATTTCGCAGAATTTTAAATTCTGATTAATTCAAAAATACTCTGATAAAAATAAATAATTGAGACACTCTGTATATGATTTGAATAATGGAATGGTGGGATATATCATTATTTTCGCAAAATTTTCGATTCTAATTAATCTAAAAAATATGCTGTTAAAAATGATCGTCGAAATAGTTGTATCCACGTAAAGTGAAACGAGAATTCACAGCAGATTGAAGAAACGGAATAATTGAGAAAAGCAAGGAAGGAGAATTGGCAGGGAGAGCACGGGAAACAAAAGGAGCGCTTCTCGCTGGAACGACGCGAAAAAGAAAGACCGAAGGCGGGAATGTTGTTCGCTCGCGGAGTTTGTCACCGTGGAACGCTACATTATACCATTAAGGACGCCTGAAATAGCAGCGACGGCCAGTTCGAGTTTTACGTGCCACATTTGCCACGAGGACCGCGTGGAGTCCACAAAGTGATTTACAGTTGTCTCCAATCGTCGTAAGTCAACGAATGAACCATCGACGCCTCTCGTGAAACATCCCGAATGCGAATTAAATGCAAAGAGGATGAGTTAATTATTATATCGCTCTCGAAGTGTAAATTAACAATAGCACATGATATCGAAAGCTAAGCTACCTCAATATATTAAATCGCGTTTCGAGATTTTATTTTCGACAGAAGAATCGTGCAAAATCATCTAATGATTGGCATTCGCTGCAGGTTTATTCCGATAGGACTCCCTCCGTTTTCGTAGGACACGACAAAAAATCCATCATACGGCGGCGAGATGTGGTGCCGACATGCCACACATCCAATTATCATAAAACGCTCCAGATGCTGAGCCCGCGGTTATAGCGATGCGGCGGCTTTCTCGTTGAATCCAAGACTATAAATTCTGCGTGCGTCCGAACGATACGTCCCTTTCAGAGTCGCGGATCCGACTTTATTCGTGATTCCCCCGGCGGAAGAACACGGGTTTTAAGGTGATCAGGCCGGGGCAGATTCGATCGAGCTCTGATGGATTGACTCGGTGCGCCGTGTTAACGAACACGGTGGTCCCCGCGCGCGGGCGTGTTCGAAGAAAAAATATTGACGTCTTAGAAAAAGTCTCGAGGTCATAACGTAATTTGTAACACCTCCGCGCCGCTCTATCGGCCAACGAAATTTCATTTCACCGTGATCGATCTCCGACGTGTTACACGCTATTGATCGATCGTTTGACACAATTACCGCCTCTAGTCTCTTTCCACCAACAACTCATATATTTATTCTTCAAGTAAGCAGGTGATTTAAAGATACGAAAGTTGGTGAATGGGTTGCTCAGGACGCGTCCAAAAAAAGGTTAATTTTACAGTTATATTTTTTACTAGAATATTATGTTACTATAATTAAATTTGTATTTGTTATACACTAAAAAAATTTTTTTTTTCCTCAGTACTCTTGTAAGAGATAAAGAAAAATAATAAACTTTAAGATTTCTGAGTAATACGTTTTATTTTCCTTCCGCAGAACAAGATTTTAAAAATTATATCTGGGGACAAATTGCATGCCATCTCACTTACCGATTTAAAGATTGACAATACATTTAGAAAAATACATTTTAGAGCCATTGTTAAATTCAGAAATTTTCGCTATGATTTTTTGCCAATCCTACAACTAATCTCTTAAATTTGCCATTGTTGATATTTTTTATAATCATACAAATATTAGGAATTTTGAAAGTATCAAAGACAATACCTCCAATAATAATTTGCATGAAAGAGGAAGGTTTCCCGTATGAGTCACCACCGCGCTTTTACGCCGAAGACGCCGGCCGCGTTGATTCTTCAGTCGTTGCTTACCCTACGTCGTACGTAAACAGGCACGTACGAAAGCCCTAAAGACCGCGGTGAAGCCGATACTTAAATCACTCCGGTCACTCAGCCTCGCGGCTCAGATTGATGTAAGGCCGTGTTTTACATTCAATTCAATTGGGCAAAAAACTGCTATCCGCTGGCGGGACGCAGTAGGTACCGCGTTCTCGATGCCGGCGCATTGTGCAGACGATTCGCCTCGCCGCTCCGTTTCTCCGCTGTTCCCTTTGGAGACGCGACCGACCTGCCTTCTTTCCATTCGTACGGACCTCCAGCTCGGTGCAAGAGGTAAAGGCCGCTCGTTAGAACTGTCCGCGGAACCGCTGACACGAAATTGTCATTATCTATCACGCGCCGGAGAGCATTCGCCGCGGAACGATTGCAGCCCCGAGGCTGTCTTCCCTCACCTTTCCATCCCTTCGCCTTCCCTTCGCCTTCCCTTCGCAGCGAATTGTGATTCGTGGTATCCATTGAGTCTAGACAGGTAAACCCTTTAAGCGCCGATTACTCACGAAGATGAGAAAATATCTACCTTATCGCATAACGTATAATTATATGAAAAGGTATTATGCAATGTGATGTATTATAGATAATTTCACGTTTTCACATTTCAAAAGTAAAATGTTTTCGGAAACATTTGAACACTATCTGGTTACAATGTTAAAAAAAAAATAATCGACTATGATCGATTATTGGACATATTTTGAAAATACCCAAAAAATTATGAAAAAATTATAAAAAAATTACATATTGTTTTATGTTGCATTTGAAAGTAGTAGAAAAGATTTAGTGGCGATTTTCTACATGGATAAACAATTATTTTAATGAGAAATAGATACTCTAATGAAAATGTTAAGAAGTAATAAAAAATCTGAATTTTTTAATATATATTTATAAGATGATTTATAATATGATATAAAATTTCATTGCGATGCAGAAATTAATTGTTCTACAGAATAATAAAACAGACAATTATCATAAAACTATGTATAAATCATTTTGAACACTTAAAGTACTTACATTCTTGAATTAAATTATTTAACTCTATTATTTTGATCAAATTAACGACATATTAGATAGAGAAGCAATGGTGATTTATAGATATAATTAAAAATAATTAAAATTGAGTATAATTTGACATTAGCGTACATTCCTCGAAAATGAATAGAAAAGGAGAAAATATTCATTGATAATTTTAAGATCTCTAAAAAAAAATTGTAAGAAATTATTTATTATAATAGATCTCGCTATTTTGGGTATCTAAATAAACGATTGTGTCACTTGTGTGACGACGACCGTCGGAGGGTGTATCTTGTTCTGGCTATTTCCTTTTTTCTGCGTGAGATCCTAGAAAGGGACAGACGCGCGGTATTTTCCTATCGGGATCGGATCTACATAGGGAACATTATTCTCAGGACGACGTCGTTATTCGGTATGCGGGATTCCACGACGCCGCTTTTGACGTAAATTGCGAGGAGCGCCGGTCACGTTCCCGCTTTATTCCGCCGTCGTTTGCGTCGTCGCTGCCGAAGGACGTGCAGACATCCGACCATCGTCGCAGGACGCACGTGTCCTTCCTGCTTCGGGTCTAGTCCACGCCCTGGACGATCAAGCGCTCCCTTAAACCCCTTTGAATTTTGAATCCCTCGAAAGTGCTATACTAATGGTGATTATTAAGTTTTCAAACTAAATTTTCTCTCTATCGTACATATTTAGAAAAACAAAACTCATGTTTAATTTTATCAATATTGACTTAAAACATATGTAGAATACTTCTTAAGCCAAAAGTAAACTTAAACAAACGGCATATGATTGACAGTAATCTCGTTTTATTTAGTTTGCAAAATCTTACATTTTTTAACTATAAAATGTAAAATTATCTTACGTTTTACTTTCTTTTAATTTAACGCATTGTATAATGTGTTTTTCGTTCAATCGCGAGATAGGAAAGTCATTAATAGTAACATCTGAATTATATTAAAGCCATGAGACGATTAAAAGTGAGCTTATGCATGATTTGTCACTTCAGGCGACAGATTGACGTCGCGTAAGATATGAGCGTCTTCCAATCAGATTCGTCGACTGGTTCTTTCGCTACCGATTGGAAAAGAAGACAGCCGCTAATTAGTGATTCCAAGAATCGAGGCCGTTTCCATCCGGCGATCTCCTGCGTGGATCAAATCGCCGAACGAAGATAGGCTTTTCGAAGGTGCGAAGGATCGAGAAGAAGTGCGAGGCATTCGAGAAATTCGTCGAAGAAATCGATAAAGCGTGCATCGACTGTAAAATATCTTCTCTACTCTATGTACACGCATGTCAGTCAACATTTAATGATACTTATCTCTATCATATATAAACCTGTTAACTACAATTTTATTAGAGAAACGAAACATGCTCTAAACGTGTCTAACTTTATCAATATTGTCTTAAAACATGTATTTTTTCTGTCTGTTGGTCTATTCTTAGACCCAAAATGTAATTAATTTTCTATTACTTAAAAAATATTAATACCTAGGATTTGATGATTTTGTCTTTTTTCGTTAATGTAGGATTTTTTGTGAACAATTTTTATTTTTTATTTTTTAAAGCTTTTTAATCGTATTGACACAATATGATTGTAAATTTGAACAAACCAGCAGGGTCAATTCAAACGTAAACTCAAACAATTTTAATTTCATAAAGTCTCAAACTTTATTTCATAAAGTCAAATTATCGACATGGGAGAATGCCTTTGGTACAATAAAAATTATTCCTAGAAATAGAAATAATTTTATGACCGCTGACTATTATAAGAAGATGAAATCGTCATCCCGGGCGTCAATCTGTCTCTGATAGTAGGTATAGACCCTATAAAGGGGAACCAATGTCGCGGCCACGACACGAACACCCATTTTCAGGCAGGGGACGAGCAGCATGGGAATAAAACAAGGAGGACACTAATTAGCGATTCCAGGAACCGAGAACACGTACCGTAGCTCAGCACCGGACCTCTTCTCCCGTTCATCGTCGGGGTCTACAACACGCCGTGTTGGATCCAGCTGGTGGAACCCGTGGTGTATGAGAGAGGATCGGGATACATCGAGGAGGACGGAAGATCGAAGAAGGAGAGAAAACCATCCGAAACATTCGGGCCAGCCACGAGTGTCAACTCATGGAATGCATTACCCTTGACCCCCATCCTCCTTCCATGTCTCTCCTCTCACCGATCCTCTCTCACGAACTCACCCTTGTCATCGAGAGAATTTTCCCTGGAATTCTTAATGTTCGTCGATACGCCGAAATTAATGACAAGAGTATCCAATGCGTCTGATTTGAACTCTGTACGATGTAGAGACTGATTTCACGACGTACAATATTTTTTAATTGCTAAAAACTTAACTTACACTACCTTTTAACAAATACAATTGTTATTTTGGAATAACTGAAGAATTCTTAAGAAGTACGAATAAGTAAAATATAATAAAATTAACTTTTCAATGTCTAAAATTAATAGTTGATAGAACAATCCAATGAACTGTACTTTGCTCAGAGAAAAGTAGTTTGATTGGATTAAATATAGTAAGTTCTGATAAAAAAAAGTCAAATCAGAGTTTTCTGATTAAATCTACTAGAATAGTTGAGATAGCTAGAATTCTAATTGATATAATTAATCTGGTAAGAATAAGAATTCTAGTAGATTTTACCAGAAATATTGTATTGACCAGAATTTCGGTTGTCTAACTAGAATTTTAATAAATTTAAAACCAGAAAATACGAATTTATCCATTTTTAACCAGTTTTTATTTTTTAGTATAATCTTTATACTTTTAAAACTTGAATGTTATATGCTTAATAATTAGCGGGAACAATAAAGTTTACACATTTCTAAATATTGAGTAAACTTTATAATTTTATCAAAATTTTATCAAATATTTATTTATCGCAGCATTACCCTATTTTTAGATGTTACCGTAGAAGTAACGAAATTATCGTGCTTCCCATGTACTAATCACGTGTATAGACGCGTGCAACTTCAAAAATAATTTGGCAACATAAGTATAATGTCCATGCAATTACGTACAAGGTGGAAATCGGGAGAATTATCATAACTGACAGCAAGCGAATTGAAATCTTTTTGTACGCCCGTCAGCTTAACGATCTTCCATGATGTATCGTTGTGAGCTTATTGTGTCGCGTTGATATAAATCCTTCGAGGTCTAAACGTGTTTCATGGACAACTGCTATGATACATGTGGATATTACGTCTTCATTAATCAATTGCATCATTTAATTAAATTAGCCGTTTCGCTTAATTTAATGATATGTAAATTAAGTTTCTCGATGAATAATCCGCCAGACTATCGTCATTTGCGTTCCAAAGAAAAAAAAGTTATATTAAACGTTCTCTTCCCTTAAATATGTAAATTAATTAAATCTTGAATCTCTTTACAACACTAATGTTACCAATAAGTGATAGAAAGTGCTACCAATAGATAAGAAATCAGGATGAAGTAATAAATCCTGAACTCGTTAAATCCACGTCAAGTAAAAGAATTCCTGATACAAGTCGGTTAGTAAAGCAACTCAAAGACCAAGCGAGATCCGTGTGAATCGTTTCGGGTAATAGTGTTATCAGACGCGGCTCGTGTAGGACACGATGTGTTTCTGATACCAGGATCGAGCTACCTGAGTCGAGGCACTGAGAGAAGTGTTCGAGCGACTCGTCATTTTGAACAAACGTATAAAATAAATATAAAACTTTTTTCGCACTCGGATAAATATTTTCTTAACTAAAATTATGTTTTCGTATTGCATATTTAAGAAAAGAGATGGTAAAAACGGTTTTGTCGAAATACAATATCCAAAAAGATTTAGCTAGACTCAGATCTTAAAATAATCTTGTGCTGGACCATTAAAATAATTATTACATAAAACGCCCAAATTATTTGCTATATTATAGAATGTCAAAACTTTTTGCAACATTGCTCATCGTACTTAAATTTTCCATAATCATTTCAATGGTCCAACAAAATTACTTTCTGTATCTACTTTTCTTAAATAGGTAGGTACTTTAACAAAATTGTTCTTTCCATATACATTTCTAAATAATTAATTCATTGTCATCTTTAAACACGAATTATCATCGTGTAATATTTATTTTATTTTAATTTTTCTCGCGTTCCAATCTATTTCAGTTTTCACAAGATGTAAAAAAAAAGATATCTGTTTATGCATATGTTTACAAATTTCTTCCGTTCGCCCACCGTTTACAGATTTCTCTACATACGGACATACGCTGTACACAAGTCCCGAGAATTTTTTCTTCCTTTTTTTCTCTTTCTCTCTTTCTCATGTACTTGAAGCTACTAAATTCGAATTCCCAAACTGGCGAGGGTAAAACTACTGACCGGACCCAAGAGCGGTGCGGCGGCGCACGGTACCACGGCGACCGTTTCATTTAATTAAGACTTGTTTTTATTTCTGGTAAACTCGTTCGGGTATTTTAGGAAGCGATCTGCTCGGCAGCTTACCTCGCCTGGGACTGTACGTTAAATTAATTTATTAGCTTGCCTAACGCAGGTAGTAATCGCTACGTCGCGAAACACACGGACGCTAATTCGACAATGCGGAAAATCGCATAGAATGCCGAGCAAAATATCGCCGTACTGATTGTGACGCGTGAAATTTACATGAGTCAAGCAAATTTCACTTCGTGGAGATTTGTTGTTATTCCCTCGGAAAACCAATCGGTATATAAATGACTGTCCCACGCGAGTCGACTTTACAGTGCATAAGATTATTGATTTAGACGCTCGAGCACGCAAAAAGCATTACGTTTATTCCAACACGTCGAACCGATTCAGACGTAAAATAATTTCCTGTTTACTTTCATCCTTCTCGACGCGATGTGTCGCGTATCTATAGCTCAGAAGTACTACTGTAATAATAGCAGCGTGTCGCTTTTATTTAACGTTTAGTGCTCGTTGAACGGGATGTTAGCGGCCCCTGAGCGTTATTTCTTCTTAATAGTAATTCTAGAGTACCAGCGAAACTGGTTATGGTGGTTGCGACGATACATAAAGAAGAACTATTGGATTAATAATCACCAGCATGCCTGCTGGGGAATAGCTTCGCTATTCGTTTCTATATCTCACAACGAGATTGCCAAACAGCTCGTAAAGAGTAATTGTCGCGTACCGATGTAAGAGACGTCTCTTTGAGATTTAATCTTTCTGAGCATCATGAAAGATTACGTTGATTTCGATTAAATAGATACAGCGACGCAATTACATCTTACTTCTGATTTAGACTGTAACACAGACAATTGAAAAAAAGTCCCACCAAAACATTTTGATGAATAATTAGAAAATTATTATGCCATTCTAGTTGGGAAACATTGAAAAAATACTTTACACGTACTTAATTACAAAAGATTAATATGCCAATAAATAAAATTACGAATAATTCTAATAATCTAATATTTTTACATGATAAAGAATCAATGCTTTCTGTAATTCCCATCTGAACAACAAGCTTGTAGTTCGCGCACTCGTTGATCGACGTGCACTAGGTTGGTCAATGACCGACGCAGAAGCTGACGATAATGCAACGCGAGAACCGTTCGAGAGAATTTTTCTGGCAGAGGTATAACTCGACGATCGCGTTCGCGAGCGTTAAAAACCGCAGAATTCAACTCGCACGGTGGTAGGAAAGGGGAAAAAAATACGGACCGGCGTCAGCACGCGAAACAATATCCATCCGCGCCTCTCAGACGTGAAATACACCGTGGATTATTGCCGCGGTAGAGAGGACAGTTGAGAAAAGAGAGAGAGAGAGAGCGCGCATCGGAAAAAAAGAATAACAAAACGGAGACAAAGAGGACGATAAAAAGACGCGGTAGTGAAAGGACGCGAGAAAGGTGAAGGAGGTGGGAGTGAGACGGAGACGGATTCAGAGAGGGTTGCTCGTAGAGGTACCCGGGGCCAGGTACCCCCGATTCTGGGAAACGTGTTCTGCCAGCTTGTTAGGTGTCCCCAACAGTTCTCTAATATATGACTGGCACTCTCTACCCTTTTTTGAGAGAGGAGAACGAGAGAGGACAAGAGGAAGCGAGAGAGGAGAGGGCTAGGTCCACGAGAGAGCGTCCAGTTAGAATGCCATCGGGCTTACCTGCACTCACGACCGCGGCGACGTTCCTGCGTGCCCGCTCGCTTCGGTCCCCGTTGTTTTACGGCGACAAAAAAAAGCGCGTCCTCCTCCTCCTCCTCCGTGCATTGCGCGATAATTAATGGACCTGTGCGCAGCGAGAGAATCCGTTCTCCGTCGATTTGATTGATGGTGGCTGCTGGCGATCCTTTAAAACGGTCACGTGGGTCGTGACCATGATACCGCTCCGGCATTTATGCTTGCGCATCGCTGGAAAATGACGAACAATTATTTCTTATTGTTATGTTATCAAGAATAAAAAATGTATGTGTTGTTAAACTAATATTCCGTTAATAATGTAATCACAATTTAACATAATCAAGGAGCTCCATCAGAAACTTGGTTGTCCAAAATAATTATAGGGGATGTTGCAATGAGAAATTTTGGTGTAATAACTACGATATTTTTATTTGGTTGATATGCGAAAATTTTTGTAAGTCACATATCAACAAAATAAATAATTATTTCTATCAAAATTTCTCCCAGTATGTATATAAATAAAAAAAAAATACTTTTACTGAAATATCTAAAAAATTATAAGTAAATACACAGATCTGAAAATAATTGTGATGAATTATCAAAATGATTACGTAGAAAACTCAAGCATGAGACAAGCGTCCTACATAATTATTTGACTAGTTATATAATTTTGAATCTAATTACACACAATATCTTCAGATCTAACTTTTAGATACTTGAGCAAAATTATTCTTTCCATATTCGCTGAAATTTAGCGAGAAGAGTTCAAAACAGAAAATCATTAATGCATGAATTCTTAATTACGTAATCGAGTTACGAGTCTGAAAACAGCTGACGGCCTCTCGTATATGGTAGAATCGGGCGAGGGCATTTTCAAGATCGAGCAGTCGCGCGGAAGAACAAAGATCTATCGATCATCGCTGAAATCAATCGGCTACTCCGCGCGCGCTTCCCGACGAGGTCGATGATGTCTAGTCACAACACCATTGTTTCAATGACCCGCTGCCCCGCCCAGTAGGTGGCACCAACCTTCACATACTAATGAGCCAACCAGTTTCAAAGATCATCAACGCACGCTAGCGGAGAGATGAGGTGTTGAGAAGGCCGGGCCTTCTCTCGGGACAGAAGAGTTACCGTGATTTTTGTTACTTTCAACAAGTCTCGATTATAACTTCCGAAGGATTTGTAAACCAGATTACATTCTTCGTCTAGATCTCGACTATACTATAAATTAATTTATCTATTGTACCCGCGAGAACTATATGACTTGAAATTATCAAGATTTACCTAAAAAAGCATGACAGTAAAAGAAAGCAACTTCCAAAATACTTGAAATATTATTCTATTCCATTTATGCTTATTTAACTAGTGTATATAGATTAATTTTAATCTTAGTGGTTAACTTATTCTTCAACACTTTTTCTAACTATTCATAAAATTAAGAAAAGACGAAGTTAGTTGAATCAAGATTAAAGTACATTGGTGATAATAGGATGTCACTGGATACCCAAATTGATACCGATCAACCGAGAAGACGTGAAAGAAGCACCAAGCTGTCATCGAAAGCCTATCGCACCTAACAAGTATCAAAGCAATGCGTTATCGCGACAAGGCAAAATGACGAAAGATGAAGGGCAGAGGGGCTTCCATCGAGGAGGACTTTAGGGGGTCTCGACGTAAACCGATCGATCGTACGTGCGAGGTATCGATACCGGCTGGAAATGAGGCAGCTCCGTGACGTCCGTAACATCCAGCGTGAATGAGGCGCTAACGACCAGTGATTACCACGCTCGCACGCGGGGCTCACGAGCGTGCACGGCTGTAACTCACGCACGAATAACGCACGCACGCACGGACACGGGCCGACGAATATAATCACGCGAGTAGGTGAGGATGTCCATCAATCCTGGGCCGCGCGCTAAGCGCGGGACCTCCCGCGATGTTTCTCATCTTCTCACCGGGCCCGACATGGGGCGTCGTCTCTCGCCACCCCAACGGACGTCTTCGAAGCTCTTGGTGTGAGGAAGAAGCGTCCGTGGACTTCTGACAAGACGGACGTGCGAAATCAATGAGCCACCACCAGCGGCTACCACATCGCCCGAAGTGCGAAGACGCGTGCGAAATAAGGTGCGCGGTTGAAAGGGATTTATAACGTCATGAGAATCGCTCATAGAGATCAGCAAGATAAATAATAAAAAGTTAAGAGAAAGACTCTCTTTCGACAATCAACAACTCGCGACAACAGGACTTGAGTCATTTGTTTTAATTCTGATGTACATTCATGTACATACTCTACACGGGAAAAATAGCTTCGCTGAAGTTTGGTTCTAAAAATTTGGTTAAATTTGAAAAAATAATTTTATTGGATTTAATTAGAACTATGTAGAGGACGCTTAAGTTGGTTGCTGGAGTATCAAAACTTTTTGCAGCATTGCTCATCGTGATTGAGTTTCCTGAATTATTATTTTGATAGTTCAACCAAATAATTTTCAGATCCGTATCTCAATTTTTAAATACTTGAGCAAAATTGTTCTTTCTGAATATGTGTTACTTCTGTATATTATATGTTTATACGTATCGAATTGTGCATTGATAAAAAATTGTAGCATATAGGTCAAATTCAAAGTAACGGAAGTATCAAAATTTGCAGCGTCACAATAGGTTTGACTCATGTTGATGAGAAATTCTTTCAATCGACCTACTGCCCGCTCGTAGATTCGTGAACCACCTGGGGTTTCCATGCCACATCGACGTAAGATTAATACGACTCGTAGACTCTCTTAAATTAATATCTACCGTTAACCAATACCTTTCACAAACACGTCACGTTGCTCATGGCGAAATTCCACTGACAATCGTTTCTCGCGAAATAAGTTTCTAAACAACCTTTAAACGTAAAATTACGAGAGTAAAAAAAATATCATATATTTTGATATCTTTAAATATGTAGTTATACTAAACAGCAAATGTCTTTTTAAATTACAATTTTTTTGTAAGAGAAAATGTGAAACAACGAGCAAGATTTCCTCAAGTCCGCGATAAACGTTGTAACACAAAATTAATATATATATTTTCGGAAGCAAAAATAATTTCAAGATAAGTTTTCTCTCCTGAAAGAATCACTTACGCTACTTTACGTAATAACATAAAGATGCGCCCGCAGATTTAAGCACATCGTGGCCTATCGGTGGTGAATCCGACGCGACGTTGTAAAAGTGAAATTACAGCACCGGGGCCGGTAAGTCGAAGGGGATCGAGACGTAAGCGCAGGCATATAATACGCGGGCCTGGAAGTAGACAATGGACACTTACGGGCCGAGAATGCGATAACTCTATACGTGATCGGATGAGGAGGTGAGAAGGAAGCGAGGAGGAGGAGGAGACAGGGAGAGAGAAAGAGAGGAGGCGTGGAGGATCACGATTTACCCATACAAAATCGCGCCGCGCGCGTATCGTACACGACGGTAATCAAACCCATAAATCCGAGACATAACCAACCTCTGACACAGATTCTCTTACCTTTTTATCTACCGCGGGCCGCCTGTGTGCACTCGGTAGTGCATCGCCGATTCCGTCCGATAAATCGTTCGTTTCGCACTCGTCGAGCCATTTCCTTATAATTATCGCGTCTCTCAAATATCTTGTCTCGCTTGCCGATAGCGGTAGCGAGATATCGAGATACGTCAGACGTGTATATAATTATTTATAGATCTGTTATCCTAGAATTCATGTATATAAATGTACAAAATAAAAATCTGTATCAATTGCACGTGGAAAGAACGATTTTGCTAAAGTATCTACAGCTAGCTCTGAAAATAATTTTATCGGCCCATCAGAATAATTATGTAAACTGCTCAAGCATTGTGATGATAACAATACCAAAAGTTTTAACACACACATTCTAGCAATTACTTTGGGTGTACTACATAATTATTTTGGTGGCCCAAAGAATTATTTTCAAATCTGTATTTGGTTAAATTTTTAGATATTTCAATATAAAACCACTCTTTCTGTACACAACAGATGGTTTTTGCGGCTAGAAAGAAAATACAAAACTTATAATTTATATTTTATTAAAATATTGAAAGAAAAAGAGGAAAAAAGAGGGGAATTTTTTTTCAATCCACAAAGTTACGGGTTGTAATTATGGAAGGAATAAATTGGAATAAAAATGCAACGATCGTGAATGCATTCGGAATTTTTTGAAACACGGTGGTTACGTATATAACTATCTCTTTTCGGTTCTTTTTCCCCGATGTTTACGATTATATGCTTTCGCGTTCAAAGTTAAGTCCCGAGAATTTTCGAGTGGCCGGCTCACGGTGAAGACGAGAGCGTCGTCGGGCGGGTCTTGGAGTGTACTTTGTGCCTGGCGAGAAATTGCAGAAGCTTCGAAGGCTCGCTTGTACATCCTCTCGCCCTAGGGGCGAGAGAAATCCTTCGACGTGGCGGGCACGACGGCGCTCGATCGAGCGAGGCCGCAGCCGCAGCATAACATTAAAGAGCGAGCCGGGGTCCCTCTCGAGAGCGCGGGTTAACGTTTGCGTTCGTCGTTGCATCGCCGCGCGGTACATCGAGGAGAGGCGCGGGGTCTGCGTGCGCTCCGTCGCCGTGTGCACGGGATGGGCGTGGTGGTGCACGGAGCGCGGCTATCGAACTGCTCTATCGCTAATAAATCTGCGGCTCAACTAGAATCTGCCTCGAGTTATACGAGGCAGCGGATAACGACGGATCGAGCACGCCGAGCCGAGCCGCGCCACACCACGCCGCGATCCGTCAAAAAACTCCGCGCTGCCATTTTTATAATCATCCGACCGACCGGCGATGATGCTCGATGAAGCTCTGGGAGTTGCCTTCATTATTTCGCAGGCTCTCCCTCGATCTGTACAGCGAGGCGAGCCTTCGACGCTCCTCGAGATCGGTTGTCGAGTCACTGGTTTACGGGAGTATACACCCTCCCCAAGACGTGTATATCTTTTTCCGTTTTCCATAAGGATTTCAAATCTTGAAAATCACTTTTGTATATTAGTACACACATTGCGTGTGTGTACTAATTAGCAAATGTTGAAGTAATTGCTCAGAATTAGAATGATAGTGTTAATATAAATTAGATTTTTATTGCCGGTTAAATAAAAATATATAATCGTATAAGAAATTTGATTAAACTTTTTTTTTTATGTAATCCATATTTTTTGTATAACAAATATCCTACTTTAATACTGTAGAAACACGATAACTGGACGTTCCGATTATATGTAGTATTATAGGAGAACGAAATAGATGATACAACGTCGAAAGACGTACAACTAGAGTCATCTATTATGAACACCTGTAAACTATATAGAAACGCATAGATATTAGCGTAAAACACATTATTTGACTTCAAATTCAGAGACAAAATTAAATACAGATATTATTAATAAAATTCTCTTCGTCGACGCGCCGTCGACTGAACGCCGAATTTAAAATAAAGTGAGATAACGAAAATATTTCTCGTCTAATAAACTTTATTAACGAACGATCGATAGTCGCTCTATGTATCTCGGAAAACTGTGCTTAGCAGTATTAGAAATAGAATTTGTAGAGAAATCAATCATTGCGCTTATCGACCTGAATAAATTAAAAGCGGCGACGGCGTAGCGCGAAACTCGTTGGATTTGTCATTGATTCCTGGCAGACTGCGGGTCAGGATAGCACAACGCCTAGGAAGTGGCTGAAACGGTTTTGTGCCAGGACATCAATACTTCCACGACCCGCACATTACCCGATAATAATGGCTATATACTCACGACGCGAATTACGCCGCGATCGTTATTACCCCGTGGCTCGCCCGGGAAAATCCCTCGCCTTTGATCCTGGATGAAAGCGCCCCAGGCTGTCAAGGAATTCAGAAACGTATATCTGACGTTATCTCATATCAAGCTTTCTACCGTCAAACGCTCGATGCGACGCTATCGATTCTACGTCACTATATTGATGCCGTTGCAATTGCGCTCAATTCGTCTCGATTCACGCAAAAAGAACTTCCGTCATATTTTACGTAGATTACTTCAATTAAAAAGAAATCGAGGTCATTTAATTATTCATAATCAGATAATTATAGTACCCTACGCAGTTATACCTTAAAAACCTTGTTCTCTGGAAAAAGTAAATAAAAAGTATTGCCCAGACGCCTTAAAATTCATTAGATACAAATCTAAGTAATTTTATTGGATTATCGAAATAATTACGTAATCTCAAACATGCTGTGCGCAATGCTATAAAAAGTTTCAATATTCTGACAACTATAGTTTGAATCTTACACAACGTATTATTTTAATTATCCAACAAAATTATTACCAGATCTATATATCTAGCTAAATTTTTAGCTGTGTATTTAGATAAAATTTAGTTGTGGTGTTCTAATCATCCTTACTTAAGGATTAACTTGATGAATTTAATGGAAAATTTTGTTATGACCATTATGACTAGCATGGCGCATTAACACGCGTTTAAAGTGCCACTGAATCAATGCCTTTATGCCGAAACGATATTTCTTACTTTCCACGGAGGAAAACAAAGATGACGATATGTTCGAAGATGAAAACGTCTTCCGGTAGCATTGGGCGTTTCCGCTACGATATTGCCGCGATTGAATACCGGTAAGAATTTGTGTCGCGGCAATTTGTAAGACAGCTGTTCGTAAGAAACTTGGAACGATTGTCCCGCAAGCGTTATATAATTGGCATTATAATTGTGTAGTATGTAACGCAAAGGAGGAAATCAAACGTGATGATCAGTCGAGTTGAAAATCTGCTTCGCATGCAGATACACTACGAATAGTACGAATTGTGTTATAAAGTGGAATACTCCCAACTGAAATTGATAATAATCTGGACTACACTAATCTAGAGTACACATCATCTTACTCTTGAATTAATTAAAGATATCAATTGCATCATTAATTATGTACGCATCCGGTGGTTTTTTAATTAAGAACGTTGAAGTACAAAACAAAAATCGAGATTTCGGGTTGCATCGCTGCAGGATAATGAATATCTTGGATGTGGGAGAGTATTCCCGAGAGTACGAAGTTCTTTTGCAGAGAGAGAGAAGCGAGAGCAGAAACAAAGAAGGGATAAATATGAAATAACAGAAAAAGAGGGCAGAAAGAGGCGGAGGATGGGGAAAAATGAGGCAAAACTGTATCGGAAGATAATAACGGGGTATGCGGTGATCGGGTCCGTTCACCGAAGAAATGGAAGAGCACGATGCAACCGAGACACCAGCTAGATGCAGTTTGATGATGCTTCACAAAAAAATCTCTAGGCAATAACTTATTTGTTTTTTTTTTTTACTTGTGTACCTGTATCCCACTACTTTAACCAGGAATCTTCCCTAGAAACGATAATTACTTGCGCCGACCGTGATATAATTAAGTAATATTTGATTGATGGATATTAGATCAGCTCAATATTTAATCAAAAATTTCTCAGCGGATATCGATATAAGAAGTCGCAGAAAAATATCGTTATATTAAACATCAAAAATTATCTTTTTTTAATCGTATCGACATGACATCATTAAGGATTTATAAAATTTAATTGAATTTTAATAATATTGTCAATGGAAATAATTCGTGCAAAAGACACGTAGTATCACACTTTATACAAACTCAGAGAGAAACTTAAACACAAATAAAAAATTTTTAAGGCTTTCCGAGACTAACCGGGTGACGAAATTGTTCACATCCCAGATATATACGCTCATGCTTGCTGTTGGAGCCAATAAATTTTTCACGTAACCTGTACCAATAAAATGAGATAGCGGGAGTAGAGGAGGCATCGACGCGATCCTGAAACAACTATACTTATCGAGGATCGTGCCTCGCAGGGTCTGATGGAGCCCCGCGTTTTCAGTCCCGCTTCTGTAATTACTATCTTCCACACGTATATATATATATAGGGATCGCGTTCCCTCTTTTACTCCGGTTCATACCAAAAAACCGAAAACTTTCGGTTCGCATCGCATTGATGGCAATAATCGCGCGATTATTTCTCTATACTAGTCATATCATTTCGCTCTCTCTCCGCCACAAATTGTATTCGTTTAATTACATCGCAATCGTGAAGCAACGTGTAACTATATATTCTCTCACATTCCAAAAGCACGTCAATGAAGGAATCGTTATCCCGGGTT